>NW_028317815.1:33842617-34163705 GCF_062004578.1 Staurois parvus | reverse complement strand
AAAACTTCTCTGAAGAAGTTTCCATACAATAGCCTTGAGTGAGTCACACAGCAGTGATCTGGGGGAAGTTGATCACCCATGGGGCTGAGGTTAAAAAGGAGAAACAAAAGAAGGTTCTAGATCTGCTCAATAAAATTCACACCCTTGATCTTAAGCACAAACAAAACTTTGACCCAGCCAAAGGCCTTGGACAGCCTTGGGCTCTATTTATCCCAATGCTTGTAATGTAGGGTGAAGAATAAACTTTGGTTTTATGCTTACCATTTCTATGAACATGGCAACAAATGTGGCTGTTTATTAGCTTGCATGTTGAAGAAACAACAGGCCTCTCTCTATGTCCATTCTTTAATGGTGCTGGATAAAAAGGTTATTGATATCACTTCCATTGATTTTGTTTCTTTTTTCAGTGGTTACACGTAAGGAACTCTCTTACATGGTCCTGTAGGGAACACTACATACTGGTTGATGACATATGGACATTCTATATTACTCTTCACTCTCTTATGCTTTTATTATTTGCTGGTCAGATTTTGTCCTATGTACCTCATGATGTGCAGTGACTACCTTAAAAAAAATATTATAAAAAATTACCCAAAATGATAGTCATTTCCATTCAACAAATTAGACTAAATAAAAAATTAATAAAAGTAGTACATTTTTTGGAGCTAAAGATATTTGGCATACCAGGGGCGGACTGAGAACTCATGGGGCCCCGGGCGATAGGGGATCATGGGGCCCCTGTGTCTTTGCCCAAACTCAAAAAAGCCTATGAAAAAGGTACCAGGGGCATCTCATGGGGCCCCCTACTGACCCCGAGCCCTCGGGCAGTGCCCGAGTTTCCAAATGATCAGTCTGCCCTGTGGCATACATATTAGTGTACAGTATATCTTTAGCACCCTCCTAGATAGGTATTAGGTTTAGATAAATTAAGTTCTTAGCTCTCCTGTGATCAGGGGAGCTGCTTGTGATTACTCTGGTCTGCTCTTTTCATAGGCTTTCATAGGCTTTAGGCTTGGATGCTTCCCCCTGTTTTCTGGATGGTTCTGGAAAGCAGAGGGCTGGGAGAGTCAAATCTACAGGATTAATATTTATGTGGTATTGGCCAATCCCTGGGGTAAGGTGCCCAGATGATGGCTGGGAGTGAACATAAATTGTCTAAGGCCTGGAGCAGATGGGATTTGTTCAGGAAGAGAAGCTCCCAGCCTGAAGGGCTACCAGTCTTCTGGGCAGTCCAGCTGTGCTTCTACTGCTTATCAAGGTCCCATCTGGATAACTGGGGGTCTATTCTGCCAAATTCTGCTGGAGCTGACTGGTGGACTTCTTTTGGGGATCTAGTCTGGATGAATCACAGGAAAGGTGTCTAGAAGAAATTTGAAGGAGTTGTCCAATTATCCAAGGACATATCACAGTGCTTATGTGCTGCTATCCATCTTGCATTTGGAGTCAGCTTTTACTGAAAGGTGGACATTTTTCCTGGTGTCCCTGTGTAGCTCAGCCCATTATTTTCTACTGCAGAGACTATGCTCAGAATCTTTAGAAAGAAGATAGGTGTCCTAAAGTGTCTACTTAATGTTGCTGGAGTATCCCACAGTTACCCTGCACCACTCAAATACAAGATTATTATTATTATACAGTATTTATATAGTGCCAAAAGGTTTGTCCAGCGTTGTACATTATAGTGGGGGACAGAACATGAGACAATACAGTAACAAAACAATACACGAGGGGTTCGAGGGCCCTGCTCTTTCGAGCTTACAATCTAGGAGGGAGGGGATAGAGGTACAGGAGGAAGTAGCTGTGGGGGATGGAGTGGTAGGAGGAGTAGAGGCGATCGGCTGTTAGGTGAGGGTGGGGTAGGCTTCCCTGAAGAGATGGGTTTTCAGGGTGCACCTGAAGGTGAGGAGGGTAGGTGACAGTCTGATGGATTGGGGTAGTGAGTTCCAGAGGATGGGGGAAGTCCTAGAGAAGTCGTGCAGTCGGTCGTGGGAGGAGAAGACCAGGGAGCTAGAAAGTAGGAGGTCTTGTGAGGAGCAAAGAGTACAGGTTGGGTGGTATTTGGGTATCAGGTCGGTGAGGTAGTTTGGGGCAGCGTTATGAATGGCTTTGTATGTCAATGTTAGTAGTTTGAATTTAATGCGTTGGGCAATCGAAAGCCAGTGGTGGGAATGGCAGAGGGGGGTGGCAGAAGTGGAGCGGTTGGTAAGGTGGATGAGTCTTGCCGCTGAATTCAGGATGAACTGAAGCGGGGATAGCCTTTGTTGGGGTAGGCCGGTGAGAAGGGAGTTGCAGTAGTCCAGGCGTGAGATAATAAGGCGTGAACGAGTTGTTTAGTAGTGTCTGGAGTTAGGAACGTACGTATCTTGGAGATTTTGCGGAGGTGAAGCCTGCATGAAGTTGCCAGCGATTGGACATGAGGTTGGAAGGATAGGTTTGAGTTCAGGGTGACACCTAGGACTTTGGCTTGCGGGGCGGGATTGATGGTGGCGTTGTTGGTCGTAATGGAGAGGAAGGGGGGGGCGCGGGGGAAAACTAGGAGCTCGGTTTTGGAAAGGTTCAATTTGAGGAAATGGAGCGACATCCAGTCTGATATGTCTTTCAGGAGGTGGGTGATATGGATGGAGACTGAAGGGGTGAGGTGAGGGGTGGAGAGGTAAATTTGCGTGTCGTCGGCGTAGAGGTGATAGTTTATTCAATAAAGCATCAAAAGAATAACCCTAGACTGATCTTTGAGCCAAAGAAGTGATTGAGACTGTGTGCCTGACTGCTAGAGACACTGACAAAAAAGCCTTGAGACCAAATAAACAGGCCCTTGCAGGGGTGAATGCTACATATCTGTTCTTAAATAAGATGCATGTTATATCGCTAGACATCTCTATATGTTACTGTGCTTTTGTTACCCCTGGTTCACACCATTGCGTTTTTGTAGTGCTTTTTTCAGAAACGCACTACAGTCTATTTAACATGGTTTCCTATGGGATATGTTCACATCTATGCTTTTTTTAAGCTTCTGCATTTTTGGAAAGGGTTAGGGACTTTTTTAAATGCAAAAAGCAGTGTTTTTGTTACAATAGAGTTCAATGGAGAAGCTGCTGAAACGCATGTAGTTGTATTTTTGATCGTTTGAGTTTTTGCCACGTTTTACTGCATTTTGTGTTTTGCGTTTTTTATTCTGCCCAGCAACAAAAACTTTTCCCCTTTAATAAAAAAAATCCCAGAATCCCAGAAAATTTCCAGGGTGCACTTAAAACAGAAAGTAGAGGAGGAAGAGCTCAAGATGGTGAAGACAGAACAGATTATCAGCCTGGTTAGGTCCAGATCCTGCATATAAAACCCTGCTGATCCTGACCACAAGGACCGGTCCAAAAGAAACAAAACATGGCAGGATATTGCCAAGGAAATATACAGTCATTGGGATTCTTTCTCAAGGAAACAGAAGGAAGACAAAAGTAAATGGCTCTACCTATGCTTGTGCAACCTTTTCCAAATAAAATTTACCCCTGTTTGACACTTTCAAGTCCCTGTTACCCCCAAAAGAAGAGGAACTTGCCCTTTGGACTTTTGCATACATGTATTCATGCAGATTGCTGTGCCAGACAGAAATGGCTGTACTTATGCATGTGCAACCTTTTCTGAATGTAATGTACACCTGTTAGACACTTTCAAATCCCTGTGACACTCAAAAGGAGAGGAACTTGCCCTGTGGACCTTTGCATACATATATTTATGCAGATTGCTGTGCCAGATAGAAATGGCTGTACCTATGCTTGTGCAACCTTTTCCAAATGTAATGTACACCTGTTTCACACTTTAAAGTCCATGTGACCACCAAAAGGAGAGCAACTTTCACTTTGGACCTTTGCAGACATACACTATATTGCCAAAAGTATTGGGACACCCCTTCAAATCATTGGATTCAGGTGTTCCAATCACCTCCATGACCACAGATTTATAAAATCAAGCACCTAGGCATGTAGACTGCTTCTACAAACATTTGTGAAAGAATGGGTCGCTCTCAGGAGCTCATTGAATTCAAGAGTGATACCGTGATAGGTTGCCACCTGCGCAATAAGGCCATCTGTAAAATGTCCTTGCTACTGAATATTCCATGGTCAACTGTAGGTGGTATTATAACAAAGTGGAAGTGAATGGGAACAACAGCAACTCAGCCATGAAGTGTTTAGGCCACGTAAAATGACAGAGTGAGGTAAGCGCATGCTGAAGCACACAGTGTGCAGAAGTCGTCAACTGTCTGCAGAGTCAATAACTAAAGACCTCCACTGGACTCTATAGCAGTGGAGACATGTTCTCTGGAGTGATGAATCACACTTCTCTGTCTGGCAATTCAATGGACGTGTCTAGGTTTGGTGGTTGCCAGGAAAACAGTACTTGCCTGACTGCATTGTGTCAAGTGAAAAGTTTGGTGGAGGGGGGATTATGGTGTTGGGTTATTTTTCAGGGGTTGGACTTGGTCCCTTAGTTCCAGTGAAGGGAACTCTTAAGACTTCAGCAAACGAAGACATTTTGAACAATTTAATGTTTCCAACTTTGTGGGAACAGTTTGGGGATGGCCTCTTCCTGTTCCAACATTACTGCATACCAGTGCACAAAGCAAGGTCCATAAAGACATGGATGAGCGAGTTTGGGGTAGAGAAACTTGACTACCCCGCACAGAGTCCTTACCTCAACCTGCTGGAAACCTTTGGGATGAATTAGAGCAGAGACTGCGAGCCAGGCCTTTTCGTCCAACATCGATGCCTGACCTCACAAATGCGCTTCTGCAAGAATGGTCAAACTTTCCCAAAGACACACTCCTAAACCTTGTGGACAGCCTTCCCAGAAGAGTTGAAGCTGTTATAGCTTCAAAGGGTGGGCCAACTCAATATTGAACCCTACGGACTAAGACTGCTATAAAAGTTCATATGCGTGTAACTACTTTTTGGCAATATAGTGTATATTTATGCAGATTACTGTGCCAGATAGAAATGGCTGTACCTATGCTTGTGCAGCCTTTTCCAAATGTAATGTACACCTGTTTGACACTTTCAAATCCCTGTGACCCCCAAAAGGAGAGTATTGAGACCAGGGGCGGACTGACCATTTGGAAACTCGGGCACTGCCCGAGGGCCCGGGGTCAGTATGGGGCCCCATGAGATGCCCTTGGTACCTTTTTCATAGGTTTGAGTTTGGGCAAGGACACAGGGGCCCCATGATCCCCTATTGCCCGGGGGCCCCATGAGTTGTCAGTCCACCCCTGATTGAGACCTTTGGTACCTTTGCATACATATAGTCATGCAGATTACTGTGCCAGATTGAAATGGCTCTAACTAGCACTTAACCTTAAGCCTAGCCATTAATCCTCACCCCAGCCATTAACCCTAACCCTAGCTGTTAACCTTAACCCTAGCCATTATGGCTAACCATAGCTGTTAACTTTAATCCTAGCCATTAACCCTAACCATTAACGATTGTGCATGTTTCAACACACTTATTTTTGATACTTTTTTTTTAATGAAAAAAAAAAACAGCACAGTTCCAAATGATTAGGCACTTTTTTACTGTATGTATGTTATCAGATTCACAAATTATATTTTATTTCTTTAACTGCTGACCTTCAGGAGATAAAAAGTAGCTGGTGAAATCATCCCGGATAGTGGCACCATTCCTGCTGCCCCGGGTTGCTGTCAGTTCAGCTCTGGCCAAGTGTATCTTCAAACTGGAGCCCATCATGTTCCCTAATAAAATTGTGTAAGGCACATGCTGCTTTCATGGCCTGGATAGCATGTTGCATTTTTAAATGGATTGGAGTGTGCAAGACATGCAATTTGTTTGCAAGTATGCCAAATGCACATTCTACTACTCTTCTTGCTCTCCTGAGGCGATAATTGAAAACCTTTCTGTTAGTGTTCAAAGAGAAGCTGGAATAGGGCTTTAGAGGGTGTTGACTGAGTGCAAATGCCTCACCCAACACAAAAACATATGGCATAGTAGACTGTTGTCTGTGAGCATCAGTTGAATTTCTTGCAGCATCTGTCTAAACAATGTACAGTCAGGTCCATAAATATTGGGACATCAACACAATTCTAACATTTTTGGCTCTATACACCACCACAATGGATTTGAAATGAAACAAACAAGATGTGCTTTAACTGCAGACTGTCAGCTTTAATTTGAGGGTATTTACATCCAAATCAGGTGAACGGTGTAGGAATTACAAAAGTTTGCATATGTGCCTCCCACTTGTTAATGGACCAAAAGTAATGGGACAATTGGCTTCTCAGCTGTTCCATGGCCAGGTGTGTGTTATTCCCTCATTATCCCAATTACAATGAGCAGATAAAAGGTCCAGAGTTCATTTCAAGTGTGCTATTTGCATTTGGAATCTGTTGCTGTCAACTCTCAAGATGAGATCCAAACAGCTGTTACTATCAGTGAAGCAAGCCATCATTAGGCTGAAAAAACAAAACAAACCCATCAGAGAGATAGCAAAAACATTAGGCGTGGCCTAAACAACTGTTTGGAACATTCTTAAAAAGAAGGAACGCACCGGTGAGCTCAGCAACACCAAAAGACCCGGAAGACCATGGAAAACAACTGTGGTGGATGAGCGAAGAATTCTTTCCCTGGTGAAGAAAACACCCTTCACAACAGTTGGCCAGATCAAGAACACTCTCCAGGATGTAGGTGTATGTGTGTCAAAGTCAACAATCAAGAGAAGACTTCACCAGAGTGAATACAGAGGGTTCACCACAAGATGTAAACCATTGGTGAGCCTCAAAAACAGGAAGGCCAGATTAGAGTTTGCCAAGCGACATCTAAAAAAGCCTTCACAGTTCTGGAACAACATCCTATGGACAGATGAGACCAAGATCAACTTGTACCAGAGTGATGGGAAGAGAAGAGTATGGAGAAGGAAAGGAACTGCTCATGATCCTAAGCATACCACCTCATCAGTGAAGCATGGTGGTGGTAGTGTCATGGCGTGGGCATGTATGGCTGCCAATGGAACTGGTTCTCTTGTATTTACTGATGATGTGACTGCTGACAAAAGCAGCAGGATGAATCCTGAAGTGTTTTGGGCAATATTATCTGCTCATATTCAGCCAAATGCTTCAGAACTCATTGGACGCCGCTTCACAGTGCAGATGGACAATGACCCAAAGCATACTGCAAAAGCAACCAAAGAGTTTTTTAAGGGAAAGAAGTGGAATGTTATGCAATGGCCAAGTCAATCACCTGACCTGAATCCGATTGAGCATGCATTTCACTTGCTGAAGAAAAAACTGAAGGGAAAATGCCCCAAGAACAAGCAGGAACTGAAGACAGTTGCAGTAGAGGCCTGGCAGAGCATCACCAGGGTTGAAACCCAGCGTCTGGTGATGTCTATGCGTTCCAGACTTCAGGCTGTAATTGACTGCAAAGGATTTGCAACCAAGTATTAAAAAGTGAAAGTTTTATTTATGATTATTATTCTGTCCCATTACTTTTGGTCCCTTAGCAAGTGGGAGGCACATATGCAAACTGTTCTAATTCCTACACCGTTCACCTGATTTGGATGTAAATAACCTCAAATTAAAGCTGATAGTCTGCAGTTAAAGCACATCTTGTTTGTTTCATTTCAAATCCATTGTGGTGGTGTATAGAGCCAAAAATGTTAGAATTGTGTCCATGTCCCAATATTTATGGACCTGACTGTATGTATAAATAGGAGCCTATGTCAACGTAGGTAAAACAATAATTTGCATCTGCAACAGCAAATACAAATGAAAAATACTTTGTGTAATTATAGAAACTGCTGCCACTGGCTATTGGCTTCACTATATGCTCCCCATCAATTGCACCCATGCAATTGGGAAAATTACAGCTCTGCCAGAACACATCTGCTATGTTGGAAATGCATCCAATCCACATGACATGTGAAAAAACATTGCTTCCTATGGTGCCTGTTCACATATATCCAGTACACTGGCGGTACAGATTCAGTGCAATTTGAAAAAGAGTCGTGTACGATTTCTAAGCAGTGCAGTCTGGTTCAGGTGCTGATTACAGGTTATTGACTTCCATGGGAACCATTTCGAAACCACATATGTATGAACAGGATAATCCTGAGAGCTAATCATGTCCTGAACCTGATGGAAACCTGATATGAACCGGTAAACAATTACTGTATCAATTAGCTGTGAAACCTGAGCTTGAATCTGCACTGCACATGTGTGAATCAGCTTTTAGGCTTAATTATATTACTATAACATGTAGACACCACAGGAAGTAAAAGTAATTGACATTTAAATAGTTACCACTAAGTGGTGGCAACTCAAAATTTTGGATTTTTCTTAATTTTCAGCCCCGGTTACAATGAACACCATTATAAACTTAGGTTTTTATTGCTGTCTCTGTATTGCTATAGAGATTTATACTCTAACAAAATTTTAGACCCTCACCACTCTATCCAGAACTTAAGAAAACATTTGACTTTAGATACAGTTTAATGTGTATGTGAAACCAACACCTTCTTTGGTCAGTTTTTTTTATATTTAAATATTTTATTAAATTTTCAAATATATCTGTTTGGAGAAAACATAGAAAAAGAAAGAGAAGATACGGGAAAGAGGGAGATGGGAGGAGAAGAAAGGAAGAATGGAAGAGATTAATTTTATGACTTATAATGTTAAAGGTTTAAATAGCTTTGGGAAGAAATTTTGGATTTTTAAGGAAATTCAACACAGATTCTCTTCAGTGGTATTTTTACAGGAGACACATATAGAACAAAAAGCAAATGTGAAACTAAACTCCAGATATTTTCCAATATGGTACTATGCAGATTCCCCAATTAAACGAGCCAAAGAAGTGGCAATAGGTTTTGCGAAAAATATCAGGTTTAATTTGGAAGACAGGCTGCTAGACCCAGAAGGGAGATATTTGTTCCTGAAGGGGAAATTACAGGATTGGGAATGCACTCTTGCAAATATCTATTGCCCAAATAAGAAACCGTAAGAGTTCCTAAAGAATACGCTGAGGAAATTAATGGATTTCAAGAAAGGTGGTTTGATTGTGGCGGGAGATTTTAATCTTTGTATGGATCCTCAGATAGATACGATGTCTCGTGTGCAGAGGGATGAGAGTAGGTCTCTTAGATCTTTAAAGAAAATGCTATATCAATGTCAACTTGTGGATATATGGAGAATTAAACATATGAAGGACAGAGACTATACGTTTTACTCTCATGCACATGAGACATATTCAAGATTGGATTATATACTGTTGGACCATCGACTTATTGAGTCTCTGGTGCAAGTAAAAATAGAGGAGATATCAATATCGGATCATGCTCCGATCACAATGAAATTACTTTGGGGAAATTAGATGAATAGGAGGAAAATGTGGCGGTTAAAAGAGACTTTGCTACTGTCAGGGAGCGAGGAGGCAGACACACAAGGAGGTGCAATTAAAGGTAGGTTTATTTACACAGAAACAAGGCAAGAGTCTATGCAGGTCCGACAGCAACAGCGGGTGACTTGGTAGGACAGAAGTTCTCCTGCCGATGTTGTCTTCCAGGATAATCAAGTCGAGAACCAGCGGGAATCGTAGCCAAAGCCAGGGTCAGAAGCCAGGAAGAATGGTCTCCAGAGCCGGGGTCAGAAGCCAGGAGGGATGGTCGCCAGAGCTGGGGTCAGAAGCCAGGAGGAGTCGTCACCAGAGCCGGGGTCAGAAGCCAGGAGGAGTCTTTGCCAAAGCCGAATGAGTTAACTGAACAGGAGCCTGCTGCTGTGCAACAGGCAGGACACAAATGCAATGGGCAGCTACAAACAGCAGACTTAAATGTGATAAGCCACCACCTCCTGGGAGGAGCTGCAGAGGGCTGAAAGCATAAAGGATCCCACAATGCTTTGCAGACACCTAAGATGGATGCCAGCACATGGAGCAGCACAAGCCCTGAAGAAAGGTAGGACCTTGACAGCTACAGGATCAAGAGACAGATCAAAAGATTAAAAAAGAGATAAAGCAACTTTTTTAAGGAAAATGACTCTGAGGAGCTATCAGTGGCAACGGTGTGGGAGACTCATAAAGCTTATATCAGAGGTATCCTGATAGCGATTGGAGCAAAAAAGAAGAGAGAAAGGAGAGAAAAAAAAAAAAAAGCTTCTGAAGGAAATCTGGGAGTTAGAGCAGAAACATAAAAATAGAATAACAAAAGAGATTATGCAGAGGGTTGTGGATAAAACAGAGGAATTAAATAATTTTCTGGAAAAAGATAAGAGAAGAGTGTTTAATAAAATGATATGTGAGAGATACAGATGGGGAGACAGACCAGGAAATTATTTAATGAGGGCTCAGAGGAAAAAGAAATCTAGGAACTATATAGAGAAAATAAGAGACAATAAAGGTGAAGTAATGTATTCAACTAAAGATATAGCTAAAGTGTTTAAAGAATATTATAATAAGCTATATAACATTATTCCCCATAGTAAAGAGGATGCAAGAAAAATAGAAAAAAGACGGACATATTTAAAAGAAGCGGGACTACCGAAATTAGAGGAGAAACAATTAAAATCGTTGGAATCAACAATAACGAAGGACGAAATATACTTAGCATTAAAAAGTACTTTAGCAGGGAAAAGTCCTGGACCTGATGGGTATACTGTGAGATATTATAAAAAATACAAGGAACTATTAGTACCCAAATTGAGGACATATATGAATGCATTGGGAGGAGAGATGGAAATGAGGAGGGAATCTTTACAAGCCTACGTAGTCCTTATACATAAGGAAGGTAAGGATAATACTCAATGTGCAAGTTATAGACTGATTTTATTGTTGAATACAGATACCAAACTATATGCAAAAGTACTGGCAAATAGATTGAAAGACTTGATGCCGGAATGGATACATATGGATCAGGTAGGTTTTGTCTCAGGAAGAGAGGGTAGAGACAATGGATTAAGATCTTTGTTTCTCATACAAAAAAGTAGCAAAGAGAAAATCCCGGCAGTGGTCCTCTCAATAGATGCAGAAAAGGAATTTGACAGAGTGGATTGGGGTTATATGTTGGATACGCTGGAAATATTGGGGATGGGACCCAGAATAAGAGAAAAGAATGGATAAGGAAATTATATAGTCCACCCTCTGCAGCAGTTATGGTTAATGGGGAATTGTCGGAGAGGTTTGGAATGCAGAATGGAATTAGACAGGGATGTCCTCTGTCTCTACTGTTGTATGTTCTATCTTTGGAAACTTTATTGGCTACAATAAGGAATAACATAGATATAAAGGGAATCAGGATAGGACAGATGGAGCATAAGGTGGCAGTTTATGCAGATGATATGTTGTTCTATGTGGGAAACCCAAGGATAACATTACCAAACTTAATGAAATCATTGAGGGAATATGGAGAGATGTCAAACTTAAAAATGAATCCAACTAAAACGGAGATTTTAAATATGAATCTTTTAAACAGCGAGAAAAACATATTACAGGAGGAATTTCCCTTTGTATGGAGAGAAAATCAATTAAAGTATTTAGGTATAAAATTAACCATATCTTCTAAGAATTTATATAGATCAAATTATATCCCATTATTAAATGAGATTAAGGATGAACTAAGAAAATTAGGTGGGAGAACTCTGTCATGGATAGGGCATATAAATATGATAAAAATGATGATTGTTCCAAAAATTCTATATAGATTTCAAATGATACCAATCAAAATACCAGAAGCATATTTTAGAATAATTAAAACAAGGTTAACAAGATTTATTTGGAGGAATAAAAAACCTAGAATAAGTTACGAAATCTTAAGTAGGAATAAAGAGAAAGGTGGACTGGAAGTTCCAGATTTAAAACTAGGTACTATAACTCGGTCATACTGACAAGAATTTTTGACTGGACACATAATTCACAAGGGAAAAATTGGGTAAAAATAGAAAAAACACACTAAGTAACACAAATCTTAGTAGAATTGTATGGTTACCCCCACAATTCCGACGATTAGCAGATAGCACAAGTTTGTTCACAATGAATGTGTTAAGAGTATGGGATGTTTTACACAAACAAAAAGGGTGGGAATATAATTCACTTTTAATGCCCTTATGGTCCACAGTTTATTTTCCTCCGGCTAAAGAAAGTGTTGCTGGGAAGTGGATAAAGAATGAAGATGTATGGTTGAGAGATGTAATGGTGGGAGAGGAAATAGGTTCACTTAGGGATTTGGAAAAAAAGACGGAAATATTTGCGAGAGTTGTTGGGTGGCGTTATTTTCAGTTGAAACACTTTATAGGGAAGCTTCCAAGGCTATTAAGAACAAGAGAGGATTGGAACCTTCTTGAGCACTTGTTAGACACAAGGGGAGATGGGAAACATGGGATATCAAAAATATATAAGATTCTCACTGGAATAATCACAGATACTAGTCCACCATTTATAGAGAAGTGGGAAAGGGATATAGGATTAATGATGGATATGGGAAAGCAAAAGAAAATGTATAGTTTAATACATGAAAATGTAAATATGAAGGAGGTAGAGATGAATTATAAATGTTTGGCAAGATGGTATATTACACCGAGTGTAGCACACAGATTGAATGGAGATAACTCACCTTTATGTTGGCATGCATGTGGGGATAGAGGTACAATGTATCACATTTGGTGGGAGTGTCCTAAAATTCAAGAGTATTGGGGGCAAATAGTAGGCATGATTCAGAAAATAACGGAGGTTGATATTTCAAAAGACCCAGAGACTTGCTTATTCCATGGTACTAAGATTTTGGTCAAGAAATATAAAAAATATGATTTATTGTGTTATTTTAATGCAGCGAAGGGATTGATACCCAAGTTTCAGAAGAAACAGGAGGTACCAAAAATAAAGGATTGGATAAATAGGGTGGACCAGATATATAGACTGTAAGAACTTTACCATTTGAGTGAAGATAAGATGGAGAGTTTTCGTGCCAAGTGGAAAAGGTGGGAGGATTTCAAGGAGTCAGAATTAATCTTAGAGTATATGGGAGTGTAATAGAGAAATAATGTGGATATGTTTTCTGAATTGGGATCTCCAGAGGGAGTGGAAAAGATGCAGAGAGGAGGTTTTGGGGGGTTGGAGGTAGGGGGGTAGGCGGTTGGAAGGTAGGGGGTTGGGGGGAAGGGAAGGAAAATGTAAAGGACCTACGGTCAAACAATCAGATAGTATGACAAATTAGTCTAAGGTAGTTTTATATGTTTATTTGTTTATGGTTTGTTTGTATAAATTTGAAATTCTTTGGTCAGTTTTGAATAGATGGTGGAAGGGTTTTAACCCCTGTCAAATTTTTATTACTGTCTGTATGCTTCCTGGGGAAATTCAGCCACTCCATTAGTCCTAGTGACCACTGCTTCAAATCTTCTTTTTCCTTGGTCACAATGACCAGAATTTGAAAGCTCTGAATTCTAAAGTGCCTAAAATTAAGTGCTTTAAAATTTACTCCTCAAAAAGAGAGATTAAGGAATGTATGCACACCTCATTGTCCCCTCTTATTTCTACTAAACTTCAGTTATTTGCCTAAACTTCAGTACAGTAGGCGGAACCAACAGTGCGAGTCTAAAAAGCATTCTGAAATACTGAACCACCTTCATGTCTGACTACTATCTAAAGTCTACGGGCAGTCTTAAGCTGGCCATACATTATACAATTTTCTGGAGAATTTTGCTTTAGATTTACCAAAAAAACTATAATATAAGGTCAAACCTAAACAACACTTTTAATTGTATCCAATTAAGCGGGCCCTTGCACTACATAGTTGAAGGTAAATCTAAAGGAAATTGGGCAGAAATTGGACAGAAAATTGAAAGAAAATTGTGTAGTGTATGGCCAGCCTTAGTCTAGAAAGACTGCTTAAAGCTGTTCTGTCATTGGTTGGCAGCAAGTTATTTTCTGTACTTAGTGAATATGTAAGTAAGATAATCTGGTAAAATAGTATCCCAAGATTTAACACCAGATGCCAGATACCTAACCGGCTAATTAGGAATAAGCCTGGAATCAAGAGACATTGAAAATGGGCTGCAGTAAATCTACACAACAATCACTCCAAGTTTACATTTCAAAGGCTTGCAACAGCTGTGAATGAAGAATGTAATACTTCTCCCAGGCTTGCTTTCAGAGTCAGTTATTACTATATAAAGATGCTTTTAAATTACGAAACACTTTATTTCACAGACAAATATATAATGTAAGTGTTGTTATTTTTACAACTATTATAATTTTTTTATTATTAGCTGCAATAGTGGTAGTTTATATTTATGTTCTGTGTTGTTTTGTATAAAAAAAGTTAGTTTAATACATTTCATATGACATAGGGCACAATTTGCAAAAATACAAATTTTTAAGGAGTATCCTATTTAAAAAGTGATCCATAAAACACCATCAAGAGAAATCTTTGCGACTTTTTAGATAATCCTTAATGAGTTAACATGTTATAAAAAAAAAACAATGTATCTTAGCTGTATCTTAAGTATAAAAGCATTTTTCTTAAAAAAATGTTTAAATATTAGTTCTATTCCAGTACATATACTGCATTTATTTGTAAATATCAATACATTTTATATACATTTTATATCCTCTAGTATTTAAGTGCTGAACATCAATGTAGATTTGTTTACAATATAGCTATACAACATCACACCATTATGATAGGACAATTCTCAATTTCGTGCCGCCACCCTCTGTCCAATCATAACAGATACAAAGTACTTTGGAATTATGCATGACAGACACTGAGGTGTGAAACACAGAATTCAAAGTCTTTATTATTGTACTTGAGTTTAAATATGGAGATAACACCGAATACTTCGGGCGGTATCCATAAAGCACCAATTAGAATACATTATAGATGCTACAATAACTCACCATATGGTGCGTAATAGAAATATAGCAAACAAAATCATAAGTTCTGCAAACCTTCATGGCTGAGGACACTTAAGGATAACATTCCAATCCCCAGAGAACATTCTGTTTATGAAAATAAACTTTGGTTAGTAAGCACAAAGCAAAGGTTAGTAAACTATTAACCCATTCACATACAATGCATTGGGGTTGATTTACTAAACCTGGAGAGTATAAAACCTGGTGCAGCTCTGCATAGAAACCAGATCAGCTTTCAGTTTTTTGTGAAAGCTTGATTGAACAAGGTGAAGCTAGAAACTGATTGGCTACCATGCACAATTGCACCAGATGTTGCACTCTCCAGTTTTCATAAAACAACCCCATTATTCTCTCATCAGCTAAGCTGATAAAAGTAGACATGTCTCAGAATATTTTCTTGGGCAACTGACCCACTTCATCAGGAGAATAACAGAGATAAGTGTCTGTAATGTAAATCACAGTTTGCGAATTTGATCTATCATGCTACACTTTCTATATGAGGCATTCTCACATAACTTCTAAAATCTTATACAATCTTTAAAATGGTATTCAGATCAGCAACAACATCTCTATCCACCAAGTTGTAAGCCAAAAAGGAGGAAGAAAATGTGGAGTAAAGTGGAACCCCACGAGAGCAACAATTGTAGCATTAGTATGCAACCAGCTCCATGGTAAAGCCAGCTTAGCTGGAGCATAAGCAATAGGCCAGGTGTAATCCATCTCATCAAGCATCTAGTAGTTTTACAATCAGCTACCAACATGCTTTATAGCTTGCAACTGTAGGCCATCTCCCTGTATTTCAAAAGACAAGAGTAGGAGGTGAACAGTGTTGTCATCTAAGGAAGAGGAGGCTGGAGCTGCTAAACATTAACTCTGGTAAAGGATGTTCTGCTATGTCCAAGTAGAAACATGAAGGAAAGATAGCGTAGATGCGTAGGCAAAGTGTCTGCTGGACTAGGTTACATACCATACATATTGAAGAGTGCAGTGAATTTGGAAAGAGGTCAAGCAACAGGTGTAGCAACCACTGTCCATACAAACTGTTAATACAGCTGAAGCCATTGAGGAAGACCAATGGTTGAGGGAGTAAACAGACCAACAGGGTGGGATAAAATGAACAACAACAACTCAGTTAGTAGAATAAATAAAAAACGTGCAGGCAATGTTCTATCTTTCTATGCATGCATCATGTACATCAGCACATCCAGGGTTATGCAGGAGGAATCTTCATGCAGCTTCCAGATTACATGAAATAAACAAACAAAATGGCAAGAAAATAGTGCCGTCTGTATTTTGAAAATTAGCCCACAGTGCTTAAACACATTTACATAATAAAAGACAGAAACCTCTTTAAGATCTAATTATATCCATCTCTCCAGCTGTAATATTCCTCTGTCCAGCCTCATGCAGCCAACCTAATATACTTGCAGAGTGAGTTAGCCAGAAGGTGCAGATAACTGCAGAGCTTGTCAGCTGAAAGGTACTGGTAACATCAGAGACCTATAGCCAAAAAGATATTGATGAGTAGCAGCAGACCCCCTCATGCATTCCAATATATATCAAATAAAGACGGGTGGTTGGTGTATTTAATGCTTTGCATATTAATGCTACAATTGTTGTTCTCATGTTAGGGTGTTTTTTGTGATCACACCTGGGGCCTTGCACACATGCTGTAAATTAGAATAGCATGCCTATGTTTAAATATTCCTGAAAAGTGCTACAGACCTGTCAGACATGAGGAAATCTAAATCACAGATAGTATTCTTACAGAAAATACACTTTAATTGCTTCCAGACTTGGAAGTGCTACACACTCCCCAAAAAATGGTCAACATTGTGCACAGGACATGTGTAGCACTTCTATTCCTTCCGTCCTGCTGCCAGGACCCCACTTCCCACTACACAACAATTCTCAACTCTGATTAATTAAAGCTGGAGTTGCTGTGTACTCAGTGAAGCTCTCTTTAGCTACAGCTGTCAAAAACAATCTTTCTGACAATGTTTATCAACAACATTGTTCAGATTCTAAGCTCTGGTTCTCAACGAATGCGGCTTTTCAAAGCGCAATTTCAAATCCGTCGGTTAGTGCAGTTTCATGTTAGGCTTGCCGACATCTGTGCAACTTTATGCACAGATGTCAATGCAAGTCGCAAATGAAATTGCCAAATATAGTTCAAGAATCGTTTTCAAAATCAGTGCAAATCTGAGTTACACCGATTTGAACAGTTCCATGGGCAGCAATAGGGTGTGACTTGTCATGCAATTTTAAACTGTCTTAACGCATGACAAATAGAAAGATACAAAGCAACTAAGTTACTTTTTTATCTATTCTGTTCATTCATCTTCAGGTCAAAGATATTAACTATGATCTGCAGATGATGTCAGTTAAAGTAACTGGACAAGTAAAAAAAATATTTACTTATTTATTTATTTTTAATAAAATGCAACTCTGTTTAACCCCCTCGTTAACCCTTAGTTTACTCTAATCAGCCCTAATTAACTCTTTATTCTCTTTCTCCATTCAATTATTATTTTCCTGTTGATTTTTTTTTATTTTATCTGTTTATTTCTATTTTATTAATCATTAATATTTTTGCAAATCTAACATGTCTTTACACATTTCACAAAACTGAAAAAAAAACACTTTATTTACATTTGTAAATAACTTTGCAATGCTTTGTACCAGAATCTTAATTTCAGTGTAATTTTAAACAAAACAAATTACATAGTAATAGTGCTCTTTTTATCTGAAGTAATGCTTTTTAATTTTAAATTAACACAGGTCAAAAAAGAAAGTGTCCTTTGTTTAGTTTTGTTATGTTTTAGTATCTAAAGATTGTTTCAAGACAATTTTCATGAAAAAAGCCTTGTTTCCCCTTATACTATATACAGGTGAAACTCGAAAAATTAGAATATTGTGCAAAAGTTAATTTATTTCAGTAATGCAACTTTAAAGGTGAAACTAATATATGAGATAGACTCATTACATGCAAAACAAGACAGTTCAAGCCATGATTTGTCATAATTGTGATGATTATGGCTTACAGCTCATAAAAACCCCAAATCCACAATATCAGAAAATTAGAATATTACATGCAATCAATAAAACAAGGATTGTACATAGAACAATATCAGACCTCTGAAAAGTATAAGCATGCATACAGTTGTGACCAAAATTATTCAACCCCCACTGAAATTGAGTGTTTTGGCCAGTTTGACATTGCTTTTGATCATTCAGTCATCTTGCTTACATTTACATTAAAGAGGCACTTGTAGGTCAGACAAATATAACATAACAGTTATAATGAAATAACCACAAATGTCTTTTCTGTGCTCACAGCATTATCAGTTTTATTCAACCCCCAAGTGACATTCAATCTTAGTACTTAGTACAGCATCCTTTTACAGTTATAACAGCTTTTAAACGTGAAGCATAGCTTGACACAAGTGTCTTGCAGCGATCTACGGGTATCTTCGCCCATTCTTCATGGGCAAAGGCCTCCAGTTCAGTCACATTCTTAGGCTTGCGCACTGCAACTGCTTTCTTTAAGTCCCACCAGAGGTTCTCAATCGGATTTAAGTCTGGTGACTGCGATGGCCACTCCAAAATGTTCCAGCCTTTCCTCTGCAACCATGCTCTAGTGGACTTGGAGGTATGCTTGGGATCATTGTCCTGTTGAAAGGTCCAACGTCTCCCAAGCCTCAGGTGTGTGACGGACTGCATCACGTTTCCATCCAATATCTCCTGGTACTGAAGAGAATTCATGGTACCTTGCACACGCTGAAGCTTCCCTGTACCTGCAGAAGCAAAACAGCCCCAAAGCATGATTGACCCTCCACCATGCTTCACAGTAGGCAAGGTGTTCTTTTCATCATAGGCCTTGTTCTTCCTCCTCCAAACATAGCGTTGATCCATGGGCCCAAACAGTTCTAATTTTGTTTCATCAGTCCACAGAACACTATCCCACAACTTTTGTGGTTTGTCCACATGGCTTTTGGCATACTGCAGTCGACTCTTCTTATTCTTTGGAGACAGCAAGGGGGTACGCCTGGGAGTTCTGGCACGGAGGCCTTCATTACGCAGTGTGCGTCTTATTGTCTGGGCTGAAACTTCTGTACCCACATCTGACAAATCTTTTCTCAGTTCCTCAGCAGTCACACGGGGACTTCTCTCCACTCTACGCTTCAGGTAGCGCACAGCAGTCGAAGTCAGCATCTTCTTTCTGCCACGACCAGGTAGCGTTTCAACAGTGCCCTTTGCCTTGAATTTGCGAATGATGCTTCCTAAGGTGTCTCTTGGTATGTTTAACATCTTTGCAATCTTCTTATAGCCATTGCCCTTCCTGTGAAGAGAAATCACCTCTTCTCTTGTCTTCCTGGACCATTCTCTTGCCTTCACCATGTTTGTAACCACACCAGTAAATGTCTAGAAGGAGCTGAGTATCACAGTCATTTTAAAGCTGCCTAATTGGTGCTTATTATGCTTGATTGCTGCTCGGTGACATCCACAGGTGTTTTCAATACCTGATGGAAAGCACCTGTATGAACCTCTGTTCTTCAGAGTGGTAGTCTTTAAGGGGTTGAATAATTGTGGCAATGAAGAAACCACATAAGAACCATTTACTACTGTATTACATAAACAATTGATGTCATTTTAGTTGCATTTGGGTAGTTACAACGTCCTTGTAGGATTTGATTCTGAATACAATTCCAAATGTACACTATAGTCCCTAAACCCCTTTACAGCATTGGGGGTTGAATAATTTTGGTCACAACTGTATGTACTCAGTACTTGGTTTGGGCCCCTTTTGAAGCAATTACTGCCTCAATGCGGCGTGGCATGGAAGCTATCAGCCTGTGGCACTGCTGAGGTGTTATGGAAGCGGGCACTGGGTCACCAGGCATCAGGTCATTTGGCTCGCCAGCGGGCACCGCGTCATCTGGCAAGGCAGTGGGCACCGAGTCACCAGGTACGACAGCGGGCTCTGAGTCAATTGGCACGACAGCGGGCACCGGATCAGGTACCGGATCATTTGGATCAACAGCGGGCATCCAGTCAACTGGCCTAATAGGATCATCAGGCTGGATCAGTTCATCATGCTGGGTAGAGGCATCAGGCTGAGTGGAGGCATCAGGCTGAAGAGAGGCATCAGGCTGAAGAGAGGCATCAGGCTGAAGAGAGGCATCAGGCTGAAGAGAGGCATCAGGCTGGGTACAGGCATCAGGCTGGGTACAGGCATCAGGCTGGGTACAGGCATCAGGCTGGGTACAGACATCAGGCCGGGTACAGACATCAGGTTGAAGTGCGGGTGCCGAGGCACCAGGCTGAACCACGGAAGGCAGGTTCTCAGACGGCAGGCTCACCGGTTTGGATACTGGCAGGATGGTATTGGTTGGAAAGAATTTTCGCTTTTTTCTGGTTTTACTGCAAGTAAACGCAGGTCTGCAAACGAATGGAGCAGCTGGAGACAGAGAAGAGCTGGAGGATGGAACAGAGGAGGGAGCAGTTGCTACAGAGGGCTTTTTTACAGGGTTAAAGGCAGGATAGGTGCAGCGAGTGGGAACAGGGTACTGACATGCGGTAGATAGCAGGGCAGGAGGAGCTGTTGGGAATGCAGGAATAGAGCTTTGAGGAAATAGATTAGAAGCAGGACTGGGTTTTTGTAGGCTGACTGAGGCTGGGTGCAACAAATCTGTCCATGTCTGCAGTATGGGTTGAACAAAGCTCAGCTTACACAAAGCCTGTCTGACCAAAGACTGCACTGCGTTTATACAATCTCTTAGTATCTGTGGTGAACATGCAGAATAACGCTCCAGAAAGTAATCCACATCATCCTCTAATAACCATACCAGGGACTCTACCTGGTCGGCACTAAATGGCTGCAAAAATTCATCCCTGCATTCGGGGGTACCAGATGAAGCCAACTCCGCACAAACCTGAATCAATGGCTGCACCTCAGAGAATTCTGTGCCCTGATCTACTAGAACATGAGCGAGCCGTATACATTCTAGCAGTTCATCCCGGGGATACTCCTTCAGAGTCTGATAAGCATACTCTCTGTCATCAAACACTAGCAGATATAAATACACAACCTCATCAATATCCATCCTTCCCAGCAATAAACCAAGATGGCTTCCCTGTGCAGCCACTTCTGGTCAGGATTGGCCTTGGTGTAATGTCAGGGCTCCAGGGTGTGACCAGAGGTATGTGACTGACGCAGGGAAACGCAGGCTTCAGATATGTTATAAATATAATTTATTAACACTAACAATACATAAACGCAGTGCAATACTAAAACATAACACAGTGCAAACGAAACAAACCAAACCACCCACAGATAACAGTACATACAATGTAAGCGTCGTCAGGCAGGCTGGGATTATCAACAGGAGGTCAGAACATATGGGGTTAAGCAGGAGAATGGTCAGACAAAGCCAGGGATCAGGAGCAGGAGAATGGTCAGACAAAGCCAGGGATCAGGGCAGGGTCAGCAACGAATCAGACAGGAACAGGGAGCAGGAACAGGATACAGGGCCCAGGAGAAACACACACCAAGGCAGAGTCTGCAGGTCTGGCCATCCCTTAAATACACCAGTATAAGCAGTTTCAGGTGTTTGGCTGGCTGCAAGGTTGAGTCTCTGATTGCTGGGAGCACCCGCTGGCCAGCCCTGGTACTGCAACCCATAAGGCAGGTGAGTCCCACCATTGCTGGCCAGTCCATTCCTGACAACAGCACTTTGGGAACATCCAACTTCTTTTGCAATTACCTTTTGAGGCTTTCCCTCCTTATGGAGGGTGTCAATGATGGTTTTCTGCACAACTGTCAGGTCAGCAGTCTTTCCCATGATTGTGATTCCTACTGAACCAGACTGAGAGATCATTTAAAGGCTCAGGAACCCTTTGCAGGTGTTATGGCTTAATTAGCTGATTAGAGTGGGACACTTTGAGCCTAGAATATTGCACCTTTTCACAATATTCTAATTTTCTGAGATTGTGTATTTGGGGTTTTCATGAGCTGTAAGCCATAATCATCACAATTATGACAAATCACAGCTTGAACTATTTTGCTTTGCATGTAATGAGTTTATCTCATATATTTGTTTCACCTTTTAAGTTGCATTACTAAAATAAATGAACTTTTGCACGATATTCCTATTTTTTGAGTTTTACCTGTATGTATTAACTTGTTATCTTAAGCAATGATATTGCAGAATAAGCAGGTCCATAGCAGAACTGAAAAATGGCTCTGGTCCATAGGGGGTGAACAGGTGTGAGGGAAATGGTTAAACATAGAAAAAACCCCCAACTTACCAATCACAATTTCCCATTTGCTTATCATAGCTCAGCACCAATTTTTAAATCACAATGGGTTCGTATATTACTGGCAAAATCTGTCCCCTGAACCTACACAAATACAAAACAAGATGGACATAATGTATTTACAGTATGTTTGCTGGTTTACACTACTTCCAGATCCACAGTTTAGAGATTGTGACCTGCTGTGCCCCATCCTATGCCAATATGTACCAGGGGAATGGGAGCACCATACAGTATATTCACAGATGATGCCTTTTTGATGGACCTGTGCCATGTAATATTATGGTATAGGTACATAGATGATATTTTTATTAACTGGGATGGTAGTAGAGAATTACTAAATTAATATATTCAATATATTCTATTGAATACATTCTGAATGAGGATGTATTCAATCTATAATTTACCGTGATATTTGACCAAACAAAAATTTTCTTCTTAAATAGTAATATGGAGTTGTGTCAGCTTGGTGCTCGCTTAGCTGGTGCCTCTGTGATTGAAGTTGCCAATTTATTTGTCTTGTTGAAAGGTACAGTATCAAAGGTATTGATGGCATTTACAGTTTCTAGGAAAATATCATCTGCATAAGCATAAGTGCAGTCGATGTGTTCAACTGACTGAAAAAGACAAAAGGACATTGCGCAGGATTGTGACCCAGAATAAGAAAACATCTGCTGCAAAAGTGATTGCAGAGCTCAGTCTTCACAGGACTGGGTTCTGATTTTTAGAGCCCTCCTGGAGTTTCCAGATTCCCACCCCTAATATGACGCCAGTGTTGTGCCCACCAGATGTGAGTGCATCCGGCGTTCAAAGTCACTATACTGCTCATGATGACATCACTATATCAATACATTACACAGTGTGTGTCTGTTCCCTTAGCGTAATGTGTAAGGAGAAGCTCTGATGACTTCAATCATCTAATCCAGGGTTTCTCAACTAGGGTTCCTCCAGATCTTGCCAGGGGTTCCTTGAACAATGAGCAATTTTTGCCTCTCAGGTAAGTTCCCATTGGCACTATTAATCTTTTTAGCAATCTGTAAGGGGGTAATTCTTCCCAATGACCACAAAAGTAAGGAACATTCTTACCTCTGACTATCACACTAATGTATCATGAATTGTAGATAAATTCATTTTTAGCAGGGGTTCCCTGAGACTGGAAAGTTATGTCAAGGGTTCCTCTGCATTGAAAAGATTGAGAAAGACTGATCTAATCATAAGTAAGTATAAATCTCATTTGTAAATTTTTGATTCAGAATTCTTTATAAAGTGAACTTTCACCCCATTTAATAAAAGTAATTTACTTTTTAAAAATATGCTCTATACTGTTCTGCCAGGTACTTTGGTGAAAAGTACAGTACCTTACATAAAGAGCCACCAAAGACATGAAGAACAGTTATTAAAGCAAGTCTTATCATTCAGTGATAGCAAGTTTGTACATCCCTAATTAGGCTACTTGAACTATATTTTATTAGGACTTCTACTTCAAGCCATGTAATAGCTTGAATACAGGAACAATGTAATAATTTACAAAGAAGACTGACTTTTTTTAACAAATGCAATGTAGTGCACATGAATGTTGAAAGGGATAAATGTTGAATGTTGAATAAATGCTGAATGAAAAGGATGAATGTTACCTTTTCTGCATATTCACCTGACAATCTCTAAACCTATTTTTTCTATTTTCAAAGCTACAATTGACACAAATATTTTTCAGTGTTGAATGTTGAAGCATTGGAATAGATCACAAAGTTGGAGACAGAAAGCTGGAATTTCCATTTAGAAAACATTAGAATATTGCAGCTGAGATCAAGCTGTAGAAACATTTTGTTGCACTTTGGACGTGGTTTTGCACTGGAAAAGGCTGCAAACATCAAGTCAGAAGGCAGGATTTACCCTGCAGCAACCATTAGAAATTTTGCAGGTGAGGTTGACCTGCAAAAGCATTGAATTGCACCTTTAGTTATGGAACACAATCCGCACACTTCAGGATACAAAGCAGTCCGTTATATCTTATGTCAAACAGAATGATTATTAATAGTTCAAAGAATTTCCATTCCTGAGCATTTTTAAAATCCCCTCAAGAACCAAAACATTTTCATAAAATAGTCTGAGTGTAAGAAATTATGTCCCTCAAGTGTGCAATAATCATCTTCATTGTGTTCTTTTATGACATGTCTATGTAGATTCATTCTCTTTTGAAAGTTCTGTTCTATTTCACCAATGTAATGTAGCATTTCTTGAATTGGGTACATCACATTACTTGAGATGTAGCTGTATGATCCAGTAATATTAAAAGGTTCCTTTTGTGTGTGACATGTTTTAATGTATCAAGTGTGACTGCACAGTGTGTAACATTTATTGTGTGCAAAAAAACAGTATCACACACAGTACTTAACTGTGACATTACATCATGCATAAAACCTACAGCAAGTTAAAGTGTTACTAAACACAGGACTAATATAAATTAACTGATGCCACCAAGGCAGGGTAGACTTTTAACGAGCTCTCAGACTCTCACAACTACTTGAACTGATGGGATGCCAATCATATGGCTTAAGGAACCACAGCACAAGTTAGAATCTAAGAGAGGTTGAACTGTTGAAATCCCTCCAAAACAGTAGCAGTAAGTGTGAGAAGCATCTAAGCATGATCTAAATGCCATTTCTATCCACACCTAGCTAATATAATTCCTCTCTCACTGTCAGCATGGTCTTCCTATCTGCTAATATTGGCTTTTGACATCATAGTCAGTGTTTTCACTGTTAGACAGATCAGAATAACAGCCTTAGTACCATTCAAGGCATATGTATTTGAACAAAATATCTAATGTAGTTCACAGAATTCTGCCTCTAACTATGATGGTTATTCAACATGCATGTTAACCAACAAGGGTTAAAATCTCTGCAGCTGTAGTACCCACACTCTGAACTCTAACTATGGTTCACTTATGATCAATGAACTTATACTTTGCTTTAGACACTATAGAGAATATGACCCATTGCTAATACTAAGACTACATGCTCTTTATTACCATTGGTTATTTGAGGGAGATTTGTCACTATTGCCCAATTTAGTTCCCAATTGGGAACTTTTAGCGGCAGCAATTTTTATTCTTCACTATGGTTTAAGAGGTATCATTGGCGCTATACAATCCGGATTGTTTTGGTTTTATATGGCAGTTTTAGGTGGTTGTGTAAGATTTTCACTATTGGAAGGTATCACATATTTTTTATCTCAAAATTAATAAAGAATAGTTATATTATGTGATCTACTCTGCATGGGTAAGTAATTACCTACTTTGACAGTCTGCTCTTTACAGCTGCTCTGTGTTTCTTTACTAAACCCAGGACCCTGCATTCACTATATCTGGTCTCCCACAGTACACAGAACATGGAAGTGCACTTATTTTAGTAACTATAAACTGCTAAATACATTTTCTCATCAGCAGTTAGATCAGTCTTGTGACTTCAACTGAGCACTGGTTAAAGCTTGTAGGAGGAGTTTTCTTTCTGCTCTAAGAGGATGCAAAACCCCTGACCCCCTGTATGGACAGTTCTGATTGGCCCTGTGCTGATCACATGCACTCTCCCACGGAAAAAAAAAACTCTCTAGCACTACACACTAAAATGAGCATGTGCATGTGGATACTGGTTCAGTCTGTCTTATCAGGTGGACATTTGTACAAGAGGAGGGGCAGAGAAAACAGGATCAAACAGCCTTTTTACACAATGCAGAGAATTAACCACGTAGGTTCCACAGTAAGTATAATAAGCATGCTTTACTGCATATACTGACTGATTTTACTGTTGTGGGATTAGTAACACTTTAATGCTACCAAATCATAGCAAATAGACTCTGTGGGGTCTATTTATAAAAATTTCACTTTATGAATGTCTCATGATTTGTGTAAGCTTAATGAATATTACCCTTCATGTTTGTAATATGTGTGTAATAGCAGGGGCGGACTGACTATTTGGAAACTCGGGCACTGCCCGTGGGCCCGGGGTCAGTAGGGGGCCCTATAAGATGCCCCTGGTACCTTTTTCATAGGCTTTTTTGAGTTTGGGCAAGGACACAGGGGCCCCATGATCCCCTATTGCCCAGGGGCTCCATGAGTTGTCAGTCCGCCCCTGTGTTATAGTATCCTTCTTGACTTTCACTGGGCAAATGTAACATTCCCTAACATTCAGTCAAATTGGATCATGCTTTATTGGGGTTTTTGCCTTCCCCTGGGTCAATTGTAGGTATAAGATTGTGTATAGGATTGTGCATATGGAGGTTTAAGTGTTTAAGAGCCATGGAGGGTGTACTGATGGCTTAACATTGTGCTGGAGTCATTGCAGGGCCTCTGGGGTAAAAAGGGATGGGGAGAGGGAAAGAAGGTGCAAAGAAATAGCAGAGAAAAGTGGAAAAAGAATGCCAACAAATGCAGCCAAAAACATCTAAAAAATGTTTATTTTTTCTATTGGTTGAACAAGATTAACTTATTTATGTTTTCAACCTGACTAGGACCTCTACCCCATAACCTTAGTGGTTGCGGGGGTCTGCAGACAGGGTCTTTATTGGAATGTGGAAACCCCCTTTAAAAAAATGGGGTCTCCAGATACTGCTTCCCTTGTAAACGAGTAAGGGTACTGTCACATACCTTGGTTGGAGGCCAAACTGACGAGAGGGCTTCCCTTGCGGCTATAGTCCGGGCACCCCTGAATGTGGTAAAAGAGTTACAAAGCTCAAAGAAGCACGGGTATCGGTAGCTTGGTAGCAGGTAAATGACAAGGTTAGAGACATAGTCCGGATGAGCCAGGGTCATACACGACGAGCCACAAGCGTGGTCAGGAAACAGGCCGTGATCAATATAAAAAAGCAGGCAGAGCGAGGTACAGTAGCAGGTCAAGGTGAGAACCAGGAAAGCAGGAAGAGAATAGTCAGAGGCAAGCCGAGGTCAGTATCCAAATCCACAGAGCAAGGTCAGGAACTAGCCGGGTCAGCAACAGAAGATCAGTCAGAATAAGTAGGAACACAGGTAATGAGGGAGCTGAAGAACATCAAGCAATTATCACACACCAGCGTCTCCTTTAAATAGGCAGCTTAGCACCAATGCGCGGTTTGGTGGTGTGTAGAGATGAACCTACGTGTCAGTGTACACTGGATATTAGCCCAAGCTGGTTTGTGTGCTGATACATGTGCACAAGCATTAGTTGCGCAGAGTTCTGTGAATGAATGCACTACAAGCCCCAACGGCCTTAGCGGCTGTCGGGTGGTAGTCAATGAACTGCCACAGCGCTGTGGAGCGCCATGATAGTTCATTCAATCTTCCTGTGAGTATATCTGCTTGCTCGTACTTCCTGTATGGGCAAGCAGATATACTTATAGACCTGCAGGAGACATGCATAGAAACCAGCGATCTACTGACCACTGGTGCAATGCTTTACAGCAGTGGTTCTCAACCTTTCTAATGCCGCGACCCCTTAATACAGTTCCTCATGTTGTGGTGACCCCCAACCATAAAATTATTTTCGTTGCTACTTCATAACTGTAATTTTGCAGTAGGAGGAATAGTGCCACATCACTGATGTCAGTGGGGAGGAATAGTGTCCCATCGTTGGTATCAGTAGGAGGAATAGTGCCCCATCATTGGTGTCAGTGGGAGGAATAGTGTCCCATTGTTGGTATCAGTAGGAGGAATAGTGCCCCATCATTAGTGTCAGTGGGAGGAATAGTGCCCCATCATTGGTGTCAGTGGGAGGAATAGTGCCCCATCATTTGTGTCAGTGGGAGGAATAGTGCCCCATCATTGGTGTCAGTGGGAGGAATAGTGCCCCATCATTGGTGTCAGTGGGAGGAATAGTGCCCCATCACTGATGTCAGTGGGGAGGAATAGTGTCCCATCGTTGGTATCAGTAGGAGGAATAGTGCCCCATCATTGGTGTCAGTGGGAGGAATAGTGCCCCATCATTGGTGTCAGTGGGAGGAATAGTGCCCCATCATTGGTGTCAGTGGGAGGAATAGTGCCCCATCATTGGTGTCAGTGGGAGGAATAGTGCCCCATCATTGGTGTCAGTGGGAGGAATAGTGCCCCATCGTTGGTATCAGTGGGAGGAATAGTGCCCCATCGTTGGTGTCAGTGGGGGGAGGAATAGTGCCCCATCGTTGGTGTCAGTGGGAGGAATAGTGCCCCATCATTGGTGTCAGTGGGAGGAATAGTGCCCCATCATTGGTGTCAGTGGGAGGAATAGTGCCCCATCGTTGGTGTCAGTGGGGGGAGGAATAGTGCCCCATCGTTGGTGTCAGTGGGGGGAGGAATAGTGCCCCATCATTGGTATTAGTGACACCAATGATGGGGCACTATCCCTCCCACTGACACCAATGATACTTACCTTGCTGACTCCTGCTCCAGCCTGGGCTCGCTCTTTCCCTCTCCCATCTACAACCTGCATACCTGGCTGCAGCAGCAAAATTTGCACTTACCTGTCAGCTGTCTTCCTTCTCTGGCCTCTCTCTTCACTCGCTCCTGCAGCTCCCTTGATCTTCGTTGATCTCCGCGCGCTGCCGCTCGGCTCCTCCTCTCCAAGCTCCACCTCCTCGCCGGTGATTGGCCGCCTGTGTGCCTCTCCTGAGCTACAGTTCCGGTGGCCAATCAGCGGCGAGGAGGCGGAGCTGTTGAGTGATCCCGGAGGTGTGGCCAGGTGACAGGGGCAGCATATCATCCCGCCCACAGATCGCCTGAGACAGGAGCGGTGTCTCGGTTCCTAAGACCATCGAAAATATGTGTTTTCCGATGGTCTTAGGCGACCCCTGTGAAATGGTCGTTCGACCCCCAAAGGGGTCGCGACCCCCAGGTTGAGAACCGCTGCTTTACAGGCTCCTACAGACAAAATTAATAAATGCAAATTTTTTTTACCTGCAAAAAATGTGCATTTATTATTTTTGTGCAAAAAGTGAACTTAACCCAAAATAAAAAATGTTAAACATTGCATTTTAACCAGTCATTAGACTTTAATTGGTAATGCAATTGCTGCATTACTTTCTTTTTCCTTGATTTTCACTTGGAGGCCCAGCAACTATCGCAGATCTTATCTTGTCCTATGGTGAAAACACTAACTCACTGTACTGTATATATGGAGGAGCAGCAATGTCTATCTAGGATATGACTACAGAGCACCTTCCCCTTTTATATAATGGGGGGGGGGAGTCTGTTGTTCACAGAAGTGGAGTGCAAAGTGCACAGGATCTTGACAGCTTGCTGGATTTCTGACCGGATTACCCGGTGATTTTGGCACTTACTGTGCATATATATAACAAAATGCTGTGAATCTTTTTTTTAACAGATCAAATTGAGAAAATCAGAGAAGTTAATTGCTTGGGCTTACATGCATTTTAGATAATTCAATACTCCTGACATGTATTAAGAAAAAGTATCAGTACATCACAATCAACTAAGCAGTGGAAATGACCTACAGTTTTCTGGAAATGCTAACATACTCTCTTTCACTAATACAAGAAAATACTGCACATGTATTTTTCTAATTATAAAGAAGAACACCTTACCAGGTGTTTAATAAATAAAATACACTAATCAACCAAACCATGCAACTACTTATTTTAACCCAGCACTTTGGTACTATAACTCTACTTTATCTAACAAATGTCTTACCAACTAGTGAATGTAAGCCAAAATGTTAGCTTTGATGAAAAGTTTATATTCATATAATTTAAGATGTGTCCATTATTTTTGCTGCAATGATTTTATAATATTTTACAGTGTAAGGTAAAACATGTTTGAAAGGCAAAGAGCTGATTAAATATACCATTATAGATTTGTTGAAAGAATTAACCATTGAGCCACAGGAAACCATTAATTTCCACAGGCAACTGGTGGGTTTCCTTTTATAAACTGTTGATTTTTTTGTATTTCACATATTTTCTTTGTTTCCATATGTGGCCTATTTAATAGGGCCATCTATTTTTAACATGCTATTAACTACAGTTTCAATTATTTTGCATTGCCACCAATGGGGATAACCAACAAAGACTGCAAAAAAAAATGATTTAAAGGCATTCAAGGAGTGATTTGTTATACCCAGGCTTTATGATAATGGTGAATAATACAATCAATATCTGCATTTGGTGCATTTATTCCCATTTATAATCATAAAGCCAAACTCCAGGAAACTAAACACACAGCTGAAATGAAAGCCCAGAAGCACATTGATGAAGTAATCTCGGTGCTCCATACACTTGTAAGAATTCTCTCTGTGTGATTTACAGCACTGTACAGTTCTTTATAGCTAATCCTGCCTATTTCAAGTTTATTGCTGCTGTACAGGAAGGTTATTAAAGAGAAATTCAGGTTATTATACTTGATATATGTATGTTCATTTAATGTTAATATAATTGGAATAAATAGTGTTTTATCTGTTTTTCAGAATTCAGCTTAAACACCTAGTGGCCCACAATCTGTATATTAACGTTTCTTGTCAGAGCCCCCCATGCTGAAAGCATAAAAATTACATTCTGGTGTAAAAATAATACAGATGTAAGCTCTTTGTCAGGGGTAGGAAATCTTAAAGAGGTGGAGATCTACCTGAACAACATGTGAGAAGTCAAAGATCACGGGGCACAGTGTGGCCTCCTCGCACCTGATTTAAATCTTTAATTGCTGTACTACAGTGTCACAATCGCGTGCATTGCACAGCAATCATGGGTTTAAATCAGGCGGTGTGGAGCAACATATCACTTCCTCACCATTGTGAAACACCCTCAGATCACTTTTCAGATGAAAAGCAGTGCCTGCTACACTTGTGCAGGAGCCCTTAGTTGCATTCGGCAGCAGGACCCTTAGGGCTCGTTCACATATATAATTGGGGAGGAGGTTAAAACCCTGCGGTTTAATTGCAGTTTTAACGCCCCCAATCCCTACCCCCTTTAGCTGCTGAGGCAGCAACCATAGGTGTACACATGCCGCATGAGGGATTAAACCCCCTGTTTCTTTTGGTGGTGCTACCATCTCCCAATCACTACCCATTCCAGTAAATGAAGTCACTCTGCAAGTGCCCTACAACTGCATGCTTCTGCATGGTCCAAGGGGTTAAACAGGTGGTGAGAAAGCAAAACAACACTGCCTGCTTTAACCCCTTGTTTGCTGTACTGCACAAGGTTGCAGGGCTCTTGCAGAGTGGTCTCATTCACTTGAATGGGTCATGCTTGAAAGGTGCTACACCCACCAACCACGACAAGGTGTATAACTCCTGCTAGGACATGTGTACACCCTAAAGGGGGTGCGGTTGGGGCGTTGGTGATAAAAACATGTCTTAACTACAAATGTAAATTAAACTTTACTGTTCTGAGACCCCTATAAGGCTGATTTTGCACTGATGAGCTGGGTGCTCCTGGGTGCAGCATAGTGCATCTGAGACTTTCCTGGGATAACTGCGCTTTGCCATAGACTTCTATTATATCCTGCAGGTGTGGTGCACTTTCTGAAAGCCACCAAAAATCAGGAGATTTGGTGCGCTTTCAGAACGTGCACCAAACCCATAGGATATAATAGACGTCTATGGCTAAACACCGCAAACCTGCAGAAAAGCTGCAGGTACTCTGCACTGCACCCGCGGTGTGGGTAAGTTGCAGCGCATCAATGTGAAAGCAGCCCAATACTATTATGTCCAGTGTATTGCTTCACACTAACCTGAAGATCTATTTTTTCCTGCTGCTGGCACTATTCTGGAGACTGCTAGCCGGGATAAGAGGTGGAGTGCAATTGTTATCAGTCCGCATGGAACAGCATCCAGCACTACAGAGAAGGCATCAATTTATTCAGGTCTTTCTCCACTCTCCCTATACAAGTATTCCCTCTGCATTGCACTCTGTTTGATGCTCTGAGATGGTGGGTCAGCAAGCCTAGACTGCGATCTACCAGTCACCTGGCCACAATCTACAGGTTGATGGCCCCTGCTCTTTGTTCTAAAACTGACACCCATATATTAAAAAGATCAGGAACTAACTAGCCTAGTTCTCAATCATGTAATTACCATGACAGCCAATATTAGTAGTCACTTGAGTTTGTTATTAAACTAACCTGGTTTGCTCACTTGTCTACTGTAGGCTTCAGTTACCTTGAAGGTATTTACTTATTCTTTGTTTCTGGCAAACTGGAGAAGAGCTGTTGGAAATATTGCCATTTGGTTCAAAGTTACATATTATATGATAAGAGCCATACATAAACACTTTATCAAAGATTTGATGGGTGGTGCTCATGACATTCTTTCATAATTCTTGGGTGAATAATCATGCTATGGGGTCGATTTACTAAAAGTAAATAGCCTCTTCACTTTATGAAGAAATTTGCACTTTGCAAGGGAATTTTCTCTTAGCTTGGTCAATGTGATAAAAATTCACTTTTCAAAGAATACCCAATCTCATGCAAGGACAAAAAAACCTATATTTTTATTTGCATATTATTGGTTAATGGAAATCATAAACACTTAACTTCATTAATAAATAAGTAAAATGTAGCGCTACTCATATAAAATATTTATCCGTGTATAAACCCACAATATGTGTATCAAATCATAATTATATATAACGTATCATGTGATATATCATATAATAATAATACTACCAATACCGTGCCCTTTTAAGTGAAAATTTCCACACAAAATATTCAATATCATCCAGTGATCAGTGAACCCAAAATAAATTACAACAATGATAGTGATGAAAAATAAAAGTAAAAAATATATACTGGTATATAAAAATAAATCAATATTTCCAACTATTGGAAATATATAATATGTAATCAATTCCAAAAATATATATTAGTGCATCTATAAGAATATATAAATAAATATATATAAATATGAACCCACGTGTACATCAATACACACGTGTATCCATAAATACCCCCATTCAGTGAAAATCAATGTGCATACAGGTGAAAAGAGTGCAACAACACACAACACAAAAATTATATATTTCTGTGCTTATAAAGTCCAAACACATAGATGATCACACTCCAATCAAAAACTCGTGCTGATATTAGTGTGACAGTGGGTTGATTGTTGACAAAATATCCAACCACTGGCTAGATCAGCCTCTCACCTTAAAACTTCGACCCTTGCGGGTCAAAACACTTAAATAGGATCCCTTTCACATATCCTTCAGGACGGTTGTCACTCCAAAGATTTGTTCCCGCTGCATACACAACTCTCTCTAAGGGTCAGCACTCCAATAATAACTCCTCTCCAGACAAGATCAAACTCTGCGCTAATAACTGGGCCCCTTCCAGAGAGCTCTGAGGGAAAACTGGTCGAAGTTTTAAGGTGAGAGGATGATCTAGTCTGTGGTCGGATATTTTGTCAACAATCAACCCACTGTCACACTAATATCAGCACAAGTTTTTGATTGGAGTGTGATCATCTATGTGTTTGGACTTTATAAGCACAGAAATATATAATTTTTGTGTTGTTGCACTCTTTTCACCTGTATGCACATTGTTTTTCACTGAATGGGGGTATTTATGGATACACATGTGTATTGATGTACACGTGGGTTCATATTTATATATATTTATTTATATATTCTTATAGATGCACTAATATATATTTTTGGAATTGATTACATATTATATATTTCCAATAGTTGGAAATATTGATTTATTTTTATATATATATATTTTACTTTTAGTTTTCATCACTATCATTGTTGTAATTTATTTTGGGTTCACTGATCACTGGATGATATTGAATAATTTGTGTTGAAATTTTCACTTAAAAAGGCACGGTATTGGTATTATTATTATTATATGATATATCACATGATAAGTTATATATATTTATGATTTGATACACATATTGTGGGTTTATACACGGATAAATATTTTATATGAGTAGCGCTACATTTTACTTATTTATTAGTTCACATATTCATTGCTATATGATTTAATGTTAGCAGCTTCTCTTGGTTTATAATTTTGTTTGTTTTGAGCACAGGTGGTTCACACCACTACTACTTAACTTCATTCACTACACAAAGGGAAAATTCCCTTGGAAAGTGTAAATTCGATTGTAAAGTAAAAGCCTATTTGTTTTCACTAAATTAACCCCTATATACCAAGACAAAGTAGAAGAAGATCCACCGAATACATATTTAATTCTCTGACATTTACAGTATCATCATCTCTTCTTTAATAGGAAAATGTCTATAGAGCAACATTCGCTCAGTGTTGAAAAGGGGTGAATGTTACATTCCCTGCACTTTCACCTGATATTCCTTCAACCTGTTTTTGACTAAAATGTTTCTGATTTAGCTCTCAAACCATTGCATGCTCTACTGAAAAGGAAGGGTGTTGAAAATGAGGGATCCTATGTACCTCCACTACCCCCGCCCATGGAGGTCATTTGCCACCCTCTCCCTAGGGAACTGTTCTTTTGGAGTTCCTCAATCTCACAACAAGTTTATTGTGGCTGACTGTGTAGGTGTAAAATGTAAAAAAACCACCAGACATATTTGAAAGCCTTTTGTCAAATCTAATATACTAATATTTTCTTTACCAGTGCCCAAAGGTGTCCCATAGCACCTTAAGTCTGGGCTTACAAATATAAAATCATAATATATCATATGTCTAATTACAATGTCAGTAGCATTGAACATCTTCTGCAGCCACAATTACTAAAAATAATTTAAAAATGTCTATAGTAAAATATTTTATTGCACCATAAATCAATGAAAGGCAGCCAGAAACATACAGCAAGAATAGAAAAGGCTGCAAATGAATTTCACTTTAACTAAGAGATGTTGATAAATGTAAGTAATTTCTTTAGACACTTATTACACCTTTTTAGAATTTTTTTCCCTTATGTAATTAATTACACATATTCCTATTCATAATTTCATGTAACTAGAGATTAAAATAAAAGAGAGGAAGAGCATATGTTTAAAATAAATTGTTTCTAAAAAATAAGAAATGTTTAGAGTTATCTTAATATTTATTTGCTTGATGACTTCTTTTGTTTTGTGGTGTAAAAAGCTGCCATGAGATTTTTTTTTTAAATATGCACATATAGGGTTCTTGTGGATAATCATAAAAACAGTGTCAGCTTTTATTGGCTTAAGTTGGGGGTCGGCAACCTGTAGATCGTGATCTACCAGTAAATCGCTGCCAGGTGATTGGTAGATAGCAGTCTGGGCTTGCTGACCCACCATCTCAGAGCATCAAACAGAGTGCAATGCAGAGGGACTACTTGTAAAGTTTGAGCAGAGAAAGACCTGCATAAACCATTGCCTCCTCTGTAGTGCTGGGTGCTGTCCCATTCAGACTGATAACAATTGCACTACACTTCTTATCCCAGCTACCAGTCTCCAGAATAGTGCCAGCAGCAGGCAAGAAGAGATCTTCAGGTCAGTGTGAAGCAATACACTGGACATACAGTGGGGATCGAAAGTTTGGGCACCCCAGCTAAAAATTTGTATTAATGTGCATAAAGAAGCCAAAGAAAGATGGAAAAATCTCCAAAAGGCATCAAATTACAGATTAGACATTCTTATAATATGTCAACAAAAGTTAGATTTTATTTCCATCATTTACACTTTCAAAATAACAGAAAACAAAAAAATGGTGTCTGCAAAAGTTTGGGCACCCTGCAGAATTGATAGCATGCACTGCCCCCTTTGCAAAGCTGAGACCTGCCAGTGTCATGGATTGTTCTCAATCATCATCTCGGAAGACCAGGTGATGTCAATCTCAAAGGTTTTAAATGTCCAGACTCATCTGACCTTTCCCCAACAATCAGCACCATGGGTTCTTCTAAGCAGTTGTCTAGAAAACTGAAACTGAAAATAGTTGACGTTCACAAAGCTGGAGAAGGCTATAAGAAGATAGCAAAGCGTTTTCAGATGTCAATATCCTCTGTTCGGAATGTAATTAAGAAATGGCAGTCATCAGGAACAGTGGAAGTTAAAGCAACATCTGGAGGACCAAGAAAAATATCAGACAGAACAGCTCGCAGGATTGTGAGAAAAACAATTCAAAACCCACGTTTGACTGCACGATCCCTCCAGAAAGATCTGGCAGACACTGGAGTTGTGGTACACTATTCCACTATAAAGAGATACTTGTACAAATATGGTCTTCATGGAAGAGTCATCAGAAGAAAACCTCTTCTACGTCCTCACCACAAAAATCATCGTTTGAACTTTGCAAATGAACATACAGACAAGCCTGATGCATTTTGGAAACAAGTTCTGTGGACCGATGAGGGTAAAATTGAACTTTTTGGCCGGAATGAGCAAAGGTACGTTTGGAAGAAGGGGCACAGAATTGAATGAAAAGAACCTCTGTCCAACTGTTAAGCATGGGGTTGGATCAATCATGCTTTGGGGTTGTGTTGCAGCCAGTGGCACAGGGAACATCTCACGAGTAGAAGGAAAAATGGATTCAATAAAATTTCAGCAAATTTTGGATGGTAACTTGATGCCATCTGTGAGAAAGCTGAAGTTAAAGAGAGGATGGCTTCTACAAATGGATAATGATCCTAAACACACCTCGAAATCCACGGGGGATTACATCAAGAGGCGTAAACTGAAGGTTTTGCCATGGCCTTCACAATCTCCTGACCTCAACATAATTGAAAATCTATGGATAGACCTTAAAAGAGCCGTGCGTGACAGACAGCCCAGAAATCTCAAAGAACTGGAAGACTTTTGTAAGGAAGAATGGGCAAAGATACCTCAAACAAGAATTGAAAGACTCTTGGCTGGCTACAAAAAGCATTTACAAGCTGTGATACTTGCCAAAGGGGGCAGTACAAGATATTAACTCTGCAGGGTGCCCAAACTTTTGCAGACACCATTTTTTTGTTTTCTGTTATTTTGAAAGTGTAAATGATGAAAATAAAATCTAACTTTTGTTGACATATTATAAGAATGTCTAATCTGTAATTTGAACTCCTGATTTTTGGTGCACTTTCAGAAAGTGCACCACAAATGCAGGATATAATAGAAGTCTATGGCAAAGCACAGCTATCCCAGAAAAGTTGCAGATGTACTACTCTGCACCTGGGGTGCAGATGAACTGCAGTTCATCAGTGTGAAAGCAGCCTTATAGGGGTCTCAGAACAGTAAGGGTTCATTTACATTTGTAGTTAAGAAGTGTTTTTACCACCCCTGCCCCAACTGCACCCTCTTAAGGGAGTACACATGTCACAGGATTTATACGCCTTGTCATGGTTGGTGGGTGTTTCACCTTCCAAGTATGACCCATTCAAGTGAATGAGGCCACTCTGCAAGTGCCCTGCAACCTTGTGCAGAACAGCAAACAAGGGGTTAAAGCAAGCAGTGTTGTTTTGCTTTCTCACCACCTGTTTATTAAACCCATGGACCCCGCAGAAGCATGCAGTTGTAGGTCACTTACAGAGTGACTTCATTTACTGGAATGGGTAGTGATTGGGAGACGGTAGCACCACCAAAAGCAACAGGGAGTTTAATTCCTGGTGCAGAATGAGCACACCTTTGGCTGATGCCTCAGAAGCTAAAGGGGGCAGGGATCATGGGTATTAAAACTGCAATTAAACTGCAGGATTTTAACTCCCCCATTATATATATAAACAAGCCCTAAGGGTGCTGCTGCCGATTACAATTAAGGGCTCATTCAGAAGTGTAGCAAGCACTGCTGTTCCTCTGAAAAGTGATCTGAGTGTGTTTGACAGGTGGTGAGGAGGTGATATGTTGCCTCCACACCACCTGATTTAAACTCATGATTGCTGTGCAATGCATGCAACTGCAACACGGTAGTGTGGCAATTAAAGGTTTAAATCAGGCGACACTGTGCCCGGTGAACTTCTCCCATGTTGTTCAGGTCAATCTCCACCTCTTTAAGGTTGCCTAACCCTGGCTTAAGTACACAATCAGAATAGTATCATAGTATCAGAATAGTATTATAGTAAACATTTGTTAAAGGTATTAAGGTATTATTGGGGGAGGTAATCAGTTAGTATAAGTATTACGCTCTGGGTGTGTCAGGTACACAGTGCAGGATCACAGCCATTTACATGTGAACAAAAATTAGTGACTGAAAATTACTGTGATGAAACATAAATTCTGTTAGCGCGTGTCAGCAACATTAGAAGTTGGAGTTCAATCATGTTGACCTGAAGACTCTTACTTATGGCATGTAGGAGTATAATAGATTGCTGCACTACTCACTGATTTTTATACCTTCTTTTGCAGTGCTAGTGCACTGTTTCTAGGCATGTAACCATGCCTTCTAATTGCAGAAATCTGTCTCTGCTAACAAGCATGTTTCCTGTGTGACATTACTTGGACACTCAATCTAAAATCTTCTCAGTATGCCATAACAACCAAAGATTCATGTCAGCTACTGCGAGTTTTAGTGCCCTGCAACAAGCTTGATGGTCTTGTCTATAGATGACCTCAATGTCTGCCACTCACCCTGACTCTCTGTTGTTTCTTTTTCAGACTATTCCTGACTGTCTCCTTTCCCACACATATTCCCACCAATGCCCCACCCACAATTCGTGATGATTCTGTCACCATTCAAGACACATTGGAGGAGATTTACTAAAACTGGAGCAAGCAAAATCTGGAGTAACTCTGCATAGAAACCAATCAGCTTAAAGGGTTTATTGAGCTTAATAGAACAAGCTGAAGTTATAAGTTGATTGGCTACCATGCACAGCTGCACCAGATTCTGAGTGTACCAGTTTTAGTAAATATCTCCTATTGTTTTTTTAAGGAATTCCCCTCTGACTTTTAGGAAGAAATAAACATGCAGAAGAGGATGGAGAGAAGGAAGAAATAAGGGCAAGAAAAAAAAAAGAAAAGAGGACCATTACAATAAAAAAAATGTATTCACATATACCCTTTCATATTAAGTCATAGCTTTGTTACACAAAGGTCTTAATTTTGCACCATCAGTTGGACCAGTTTAATTCGCCCAATTTAAAGATTTAATAGGTTCATTAGGAATACTGTATAATGGTGACAATGTTTTACAACAATAAACATGCACCTAATACAAATACAGGTACCAGCAATACCATTGATGCTGATAATTTATTTGATTCAGAGGATCTCTCTACTCTAGAAGTGCTTGAAGAACCTTTAAGAGAAAATGGAGACAAAGATCCAGAGTTTTTTTTTTACCAAATCCACACCCTCCCCATTCAACACACCCGTTTCAGACCAAAGTCCATTTTTTTTATCCAACACATATAAAGGAGGGGGGGCTTCATTAAAAATATTTTATAGCATGGTATATGCCAATTTACAAAAATGTGTTCTAAAGAGTTCAAAATGATCACAACCTCAGCAAGCGCAAAGCACGCTCTTTACAAAATCCTAAAGAAGAACAACGACCTTGTAATCCAACTGGTAGATAAGTGGTGAGGGATAATTGTCTTGAACAAATCAGATTATTGTATATGTGATGAATATGGATAAGGTGGGAGATGGAGGACTAAGAACTCCAGATCCTTGATAGAAGGATTTACTGGTGCCACACCCCTTAATATAAGACACTATAAATATAACCCTAACCAGAAAAAAACTAATGGGGTTTTAAAGGCACCATACCATGCATGGAAAAAACCTTACAACAATATGAAATAATTACCCTTTATTAATAAAAATGAGCCATCATGATTGTGGGACACAGCAATTAGACACATTACTTGCAAAGTATATTAAGCTCAAACACAAGGGACAGACAATATTCCAAAGCGTAGCCTACTAACGCGTATATTAGGTTAACATGGTTGTATAAATCAATATTCGTGTAGTTGTTTGAACATTGTTGGTACAAGTTAATACTTTGTTGGTTACTCCGGCAGAATTAGTATAGATTGATATTTTGTTCATTGCTCTGATGTGTTTCACAGGGCAAGCCCCGCTTCTTCAGGGAGACAAAGTATACGTTTCTAAAATTAAGCAGAAGTAGGACCAAAGCATATTATAGATACAAAGCAATTGTAATAATCAAAAATATAACATAAACATTATCAGCATTTACCGGTTGGTGATATTAGTGACTTCATATAAGGCCAATGAAAAACAACCCGAGCACCTGATTCAAGCATGAATGGAGAGGACCCCTCAGCCAAAGGTATCAATAGCCACCACTCAAGTGAAATGATCAATCCACAATGAAAAGCTGAAATATCATCAAAAACAATTACATAGTTTCGTCATATAATAAAGAATGTCCCACAACATTCCAAATTACACCCATACTCCCCAAATTAGTGATAAATCAAAATCCTACAAAGAGGGGGGACAATAGTAACAAGCAGGGGGAACATATATAACACCATACCCTCTACATTCATGATAGCTTCAGAGCATCAGAACAGTTCAATATAATACAGGGGTCGCCTTAGGCACACAGAACACTAATAACAAACAGGGTCCATTCGGATACATACCATAGAGGATAGTATTCTTAGATGTCCCAATGAGCATCCAAGAAGGCTCCAGACCTATAATTAAATGGGTGTAAAAACAATCTCCAAATCAAGATGGAGAAAGAGCATCCCTGCGTCCCAACAGTCTCCTCCAGTGTAGTCCTAGCGTCCATCTACTTATGGCAGACTTGAAATAGCAGTGCACACCACCAATTGGCGGCATTTTCACTCTAATGTGCATGTGCAGTGGCATCATTGACGCACATCAATGATGTCACAACACACACCGTTGATCCGCCATGTGCCGTGACATCAATAGGTCACATGTTTGTGGCCATCTTGATGAAGCCCATAATCCAAAACATCATATACCAAGTACATCCATCGCCATCAAACAAGAGGAGCTGAACACAAAAGAACACAGACAGGAGAGGCACTCCACTCAAGAATACTATGTCATATCCAACAACTATATATCCATTTGGAGCCAGTGGAAAAGGGCAAAAAAGGAAAGTATTTTCCAACTCAGCCCACTGTTTGACGTAACGTATGTACATCCAATTAGAGCCATAAAAAAAGGAGAGAGCAATGTACCTAGGATTCAAAAGTCCTATAGAGTCAGTTTTCTCACCAACATTGTGCTATTCAAATATTTCATCATAAATTAACAATATCTCCATCATATTCAATGAAATAAAAAAATCATAATCAATGCATAACTAATATGAACATATGAAGTTATAGATGAATATCAATTACATCAATAAACAAAATAAATAAAAATATATATATAAAAAAAACACCAAATAATAATAAACTGATTAAATAATCAGGGCAAAAAAGGTTTAAAGCTCAATGAGTCATTCAAACCCAGGTGTTGTGTTGCTGCCAAGTTATGTATCCTTCTAGCTTCTTTCTGAAGAACACGGCGGTCCCATTCACCACCTCTAGGGTCTAAATGGACTCTTTCAAGAGCAAAGAATTTAAAATACTGTATTGTGCATTTTTAGCATAATACCAAGTACCATGCTTGCCTATAGGGGATGAAATATCTCCTGTTTGAATAGCTGAAACATGGTCATAAATCCTTTTCCAAAACCGAAGCTTTGTTTTGCCAATATTGAAGCTACCACATATCATCATATAAACCACGCCTGCCATTTGTCAATTGACATAATGTCGTGCCTTATGAGTTTCCCCATTAGGCAGAATATGATTACTACCTTGAGAGATAAACTGGCAATAAGCACAATCCCCACATACAAAGGTACCCCTATGACGACACGGGTCTGTTCCACCTGACCTCGTAAAGTGGCTATGTACCAGTTTATCTCTGTTTCTGTGGTAGGTAATTTCAGGTTTCTCATTCACAAAGGTGGCTACTCCTCAAGCAGCCTTTAACAAGTACCAATATTTGTTGACAATATGACGGATTTGTTGTTGCCGCTTACTATATCGCATAATCAATTTTGTAGTACTTATTGTCCCTGGATCATGATCTGGTGCCTGAAAGACAAGATCTGCCCGTGATTTTTGGTTTACACAAAAATATGCTTTCTTCAGCATCTTTTAAAGTAACCACATGCTAAAAGTCTTGTTTTTAAAACATCGGCCTCCCATTTGTAATCTTCCTGGTGGGAACAATTATCTTTCTTGGATACACAGAATATAACTGGTTACTATTTATTGGTAACGTTGATCCAGGGAATATCCGATTGCCTCTTGAGGGATCAGGAAGGAATTTTTTCCCCTGCAGGAGCAAATTGCCTCATGCTTTGCTTTTTTTTCCTTCCTCTGGATCAACTGTGGTGTGTAGGATTATAACTTTTTTTTTTATGATTGAACTGTATGGACTTTTGTCTTTTTTCAGCCAGACTAACTATGTAACTATGTAACGTAAAGCCAATGCAGCACTTTGACAACAAGACAATTGTTTGTTTGTTTGGACCAGCTTAGTCCAAATAAACTATTTAAAGTGACAGGAAACATGGAGATAAACTTTAAAGATTAGCCTAAGCCAGCTGATAAAGGTCATCTGTGATCTACAGAGGCTATCCGGGATGCAGTTATTCTACTATACCTACCCCACTTTCTCTAACAGTATTGTTTCAAATGTAAGTCTCTCTTTTACAGCTGAGGAAGTGTAAGAAAACATGCTCCAGCATCTTTACCTTCAATATTTATTTACGCTGAATGGTGGTTGCTGGTCGCTTCAGCTGGGTTTTTGTAGAAGCAGATTAGAAGGTTAACAAATACATTCTATATTAACCCCTTAGTAACTGAGGGTTAAACAAATGTTAATATATAGACAAAGTGTGGAGCTCTCACTCTGTGAATATAAATATCACCAAATTGCAAACAATATCATATATGCCAGTCCATATTCATATATAAATTATAAAGCCTACAAACTGTGGTATAGATACTTGAAAATTTATCAATTCTAATGAGCTGATGGCCTATCTCATTTATTGAGGCCCTAAAACATCAGGACAGTACATATAACCCCCAAATGACCCTTTTTTGGAAAGTAGACAGTCCATGTAAGGTGATTGGTGGGGTTTTTGAAGTTGTAATTTTTTGTCACAATTTTTTTTAACACACTGTCACCAGTGCAGTACATCATCATCATATGAGTGGCATGGTGATCAGAGATACTGACTGGTAACAGTATTTTACATAATTTTTTAATTTAATTTTGTAAACTTGTTTTTTATTTTTCCCTTTTTTTATATACTTTCATCAGAGTAGTTCAGTGTCACAGTGACACTGTACTACTCTGGGGATGATCAGGGATTATTTTTTTTTTTACACTGGTATTGCTTATAACAGTGAAGTTCCCTATTATAAGTAATAATTTTAGCTGTCAGGAATGGGTTTCCAGTCATGACAGTTTAGTTACTGTTGACATGTTGTGATTGGCTACACCTAATCACATACTACAGGAAGCCAGCTTCACAATACTAAGCAGGAAGTCATGTATAGAAACCATTCATGACTGTTTTATTTACATTGTTAATCATATGATTGTTATGACCAATCAGCTCTGGTCTAGGATCGCACCACTTCATGCCCCGGGAGTTCACTAGTGTGCATGTGCCTGGTTGTGTGACCTGCCAGCAGAAAAACTATTGTGGGCAGGCAGAAATTGGTTAAACCCTTAACCTGTAACTCTAAACAATTAAGATTACTGACAATTATTTTCACAATAGAAACCTTGGCAAGAGTATAGGGTCCCAACTATCACCTAGGTGAATAAAAAAATCTCAAGGCACTTGTTTAACAAAAAGATAACCGCTCTACTACAAGAAAAAGTATACAAATTAAAAAAAAATGTAAAACATAGAATCTGTGGATCTCTAACCATATGGGGGGGGGGACTTTTTTGAAATTATACCTAACTATCTGAAGGGGTTTGACTTACGTTTGGGACCTGGCCTGGCCCTGATCTGACTTTCCCTTTCCCCCTTACCACTCCCCTCTTTTAAACTTTATTGATTCACCCCTACTTGTTTTTTTAATTGAACCTCGTGTTGAACAATAAATATTCTTATAGTGATAGTTATTTCTTGACAATGGTATAAAGGTGCAAAGAAGCTAATTTTAATGTGTGTGTATTTTTTACTGCTTATTCTGTGCTGACTATTCCTTGGTGGAATGTTTTCCCTCAAGGAATACTCAAAATTTCTATACCCTGCCTTGCAGAGAATTTCACCATTTTATGCATTCGTAAGAAACTTAGGTAGATAGTTATTTGTTATGTCCCAATTGTAACTCACATATTGGATACATATTGGTGTTATTATAACTAGAGATGAGCGAATCGAACATGGCGAAGTGGAATTCGTTTGGAATATCAGGAAAAATTCGATTCGCGCCGAATCCGAAAATTAGCAAACTTCGGATGCACGAATCGAATTTTCCCAAAAATGGCGGCGACATGTGTGGCGACGGAGCGGGGATCTCTGGGAAGGCACGCAGACAAGGCGCGCTGACCCATAATGCATTCATTCATGACATGTGATCGCATTAGCCAATCAGCAGCCAGCCAGCACTGTGTAATGGTGGAGCTATAAATTGCGGCCATCTTACAATTCTCCATTAGCCTTCGGTCATTCAAGAGAGACAAACCTGTCTGTATTAGGGACAGAGTTAGGGCCAGAGAGACTTTAGGGCCACAGAATTTTTACTCAGGGACACAGAATTGTTACTGAGGGACACAGAATCGTTACTGAGGGACACAGAATTGTTACTCAGGGACACAGAATTGTTACTCAGGGACAGACACAGAATTGTTACTCAGGGACACAGAATTTTTACTCAGGGACACAGAATTGTTACTGAGGGACACAGAATCGTTATTGAGGGACACAGAATTGTTACTCAGGGACACAGAATTGTTACTGAGGGACACAGAATCGTTACTCAGGGACACAGAATTGTTACTCAGGGACACAGAATTGTTACTAAGGGACACATAATCGTTACTCAGGGACACAGAATCGTTACTCAGGGACACAGAATTGTTACTCAGGGACACAGAATCGTTACTCAGGGACACAGAATCGTTACTGAGGGACACAGAATCGTTACTGAGGGACACAGAATCGTTACTCAGGGACACAGAATCGTTACTCAGGGACACAGAATCGTTACTCAGGGACACAGAATTGTTACTCAGGGACACAGAATCGTTACTGAGGGACACAGAATCGTTACTGAGGGACACAGAATCGTTATTCAGGGACACAGAATTGTTACTCAGGGACACAGAATTGTTACTCAGGGACACAGAATTGTTACTCAGGTACAGACACAGAATTGTTACTCAGGGACACAGAATTGTTACTCAGGGACACAAAATTGTTACTGAGGGACACAGAATCGTTACTGAGGGACACAGAATCGTTACTCAGGGACACAGAATTGTTACTCAGGGACACAGAATTGTTACTGAGGGACACAGAATCGTTACTGAGGGACACAGAATCGTTACTCAGGGACACATAATTGTTACTCAGGGACACAGAATTGTTACTCAGGGAAAAAGAATCGTTACTCAGGGACACAGAATTGTTACTCAGGGACACAGAATTGTTACTCAGGGACAGACACAGAATTGTTACTCAGGCACACAGAATTGTAACTCAGGGACACAGAATTGTTACTGAGGGACACAGAATCGTTACTCAGGGACACAGAATTGTTACTCAGGGACACAGAATTGTTACTGAGGGACACAGAATTGTTACTCAGGGACACAGAATCGTTACTCAGGGACACAGAATTGTTACTCAGGGACACAGAATTGTTACTCAGGGACACAGAATTGTTACTGAGGGACACAGAATCGTTACTGAGGGACACAGAATCGTTACTCAGGGACACAGAATTGTTACTCAGGGACACAGAATTGTTACTCAGGGACAGACACAGAATTGTTACTCAGGGACACAGAATTGTTACTCAGGGACACAGAATTGTTACTGAGGGACACAGAATCGTTACTGAGGGACACAGAATCGTTACTCAGGGACACAGAATCGTTACTCAGAGACACAGAATTGTTACTCAGGGACACAGAATTGTTACTGAGGGACACAGAATCGTTACTGAGGGACACAGAATCGTTACTTAGGGACACAGAATCGTTACTCGGGGACACAGAATCGTTACTCAGGGACACAGAATCGTTACTCAGGGACACAGAATCGTTACTCAGGGACACAGAATTGTTACTGAGGGACACAGAATCGTTACTCAGGGGCACAGAATTGTTACTCAGGGACACAGAATTGTTACTCAGGGACACAGAATTGTTACTGAGGGACACAGAATCGTTACTGAGGGACACAGAATCGTTACTCAGGGACACAGAATTGTTTCTCAGGGACACATAATTGTTACTGAGGGACACAGAATCGTTACTCAGGGACACAGAATTGTTACTCAGGGACACAGAATTGTTATTCAGGGACACAGAATTGTTACTGAGGGACACAGAATCGTTACTCAGGGACACAGAATTGTTAATCAGGGACACAGAATTGTTACTGACGGACACAGAATCGTTACTCAGGGACACAGAATTGTTGCTCAGGGACACAGAATTGTTACTCAGGGACACAGAATCGTTACTGAGGGACACAGAATTGTTACTCAGGGACAGACACAGAATTGTTACTCAGGGACAGACACAGAATTGTTACTCAGGGACACAGAATTGTTACTCATGGACACAGAATTGTTACTCAGGGACACAGAATTGTTACTGAGGGACACAGAATCGTTACTCAGGGACACAGAATCGTTACTCAGGGACACAGAATCGTTACTCAAGGACACAGAATTGTTACTCAGGGACACAGAATTGTTACTCAGGGACACAGAATCGTTACTCAGGGACACAGAATCGTTGAATTAAAGAGTATGTCAGACAACACGCAGAGGAGTGGCAGAGGAGGCAATGTTTCAGGAGCGAGCAGACGTGGCAGCAGAGGAAGGGGTCGAGGCAGCACTAGTCGCAGCCAGAGGCCAGTGCTCCCGATGTCATCCAGCGGTCGTGTCTCCACCGACAACCCTGCCGTCATCGATTGGTTGGCTCGGTCGTCTTCCTCTTCCCAGGTCACCTCTGACACCTACAGCCAACGGTCGGTGGGTACGTCAGACACAACCGTTAGTTGACATGGCCCGGGAGCAAGCCCACTGAAATCACGTGTCCTCTACCTGCCCCTGTCCTTTGGTGTTCCCTCACCAAGCGAAGTATCGCATGCTGTGGGCTCAGCCCCACTGTTCAGTGAGGAAGAGCTAACAGAGGGCGGTCAGGAACGGGGGGAGACATCCGCCTCTTCAGCAGCCAGGCGAAGAAGTACTGGCAAGGAGAGTGGCTCGGTAGCCGGTCTAGAGACAGGTCTGTCTCCTGACCCACACGCAGCCGAGGGGGCTAGTAGTGAGGCGGAGACCCTAATTGATGATGATGAGGCTGATCGCACTTGGCAGCCTCGTCGTCATCTGCCAGGCCCGTAATCTGCCATGGGCCCCCGTACCGACTCCTCATGCTGCTGCCAGGCCCGTAATCTGTCATGGGCCCCTGTACCGCCTCCTCATGCTGCTGCCAGGTCCAGAGTGTGTCATGGGTCCCTGTACGGTCTCCCATTGCTGCTGTCTCCATCGCCACACTCTGCCATGTGCCACTTTCAGGTCTCCTCACACTGCTGGTGGGTTCCATTTTGTCATAGGGTGCTGGCAGATTACGGGCCTCCCATTGCTGCTGCCAGGCCCGTAATCTGTCATGGGCCCCTGTACCGCCTCCTCATGCTGCTGCCAGGTCCAGAGTGTGTCATGGGTCCCTGTACGGCCTCCCATTGCTGCTGTCTCCATCACCACACTCTGCCATGTGCCACTTTCAGGTCTCCTCACACTGCTGGTGGGTTCCATTTTGTCATAGGGTGCTGGCAGATTACGGGCCTCCCATTGCTGCTGCCAGGCCCGTAATCTGTCATGGGCCCCTGTACCGCCTCCTCATGCTGCTGCCAGGTCCAGAGTGTGTCATGGGTCCCTGTACGGCCTCCCATTGCTGCTGTCTCCATCGCCACACTCTGCCATGTGCCACTTTCAGGTCTCCTCACACTGCTGGTGGGTTCCATTTTGTCATAGGGTGCTGGCAGATTACGGGCCTCCCATTGCTGCTGCCAGGCCCGTAATCTGCCATGGGCCCCCGTACCGACTCCTCATGCTGCTGCCAGGCCCGTAATCTGTCATGGGCCCCTGTACCGCCTCCTCATGCTGCTGCCAGGTCCAGAGTTTGTCATGGGTCCCTGTACGGCCTCCCATTGCTGCTGTCTCCATCGCCACACTCTGCCATGTGCCACTTTCAGGTCTCCTCACCCTGCTGGTGGGTTCCATTTTGTCATAGGGTGCTGTATGGCCTCCCATTGCTGCTGCCTCCACCGCCACACTGTGGCTCCACACTCTGGTTTTGGCCCCGTGACTGCCCAAATGAGTGAAGTGTGCGGTGATTCTAAGATCGACGGCACTCATCTGCATGTCATACTGACTGACAGTATTATTTCTCTTCCCCAGCAGACTCCAAGGGCATTTAAATTAAAGGTACAGTGTTCTGCACTAATATAAAGGCTCTCTGAAGCCTAGAAACACCCTTTTTATAAGTTAAATTCGCAGCGAATATATTCGACTCGAATCGAATTTATTCCGCGAATTCGCCGAATCAGCCGAATCGAATTTTTGAATAATTCGCTCATCTCTAATTATAACTGTCAACCCTTGTGAAACCAAAATTTTGCAATGTAGGAAACAATAACTGTGCAATAAAAATGTAATGAAGAATTAAAAAAATACTTTTAACATTAAAATGGAAGGATTAAGGTACCCACTGCATAAGTGTAATTTTAATACAAACGTTATTTGTTCAAACACTTAGAGCATGCAGCTTTTAAAGACAAAATAATATAGTGTTTGTTTTTTTGTATGAAAAAGGAGGAATATAGAACATACTGAATATATATATTGCAAACATCTATTTTCAGTGACTCCATAGACAGTATTTAAGCAATTTGGGTAGGCTGTATTTTAAACAATAATTTTTGCATGGACATAGGGGAATCAATCAGCTGTGACACTACAACTGTAGCTACAACATATGAACCCATCATTACGAAGTGAGGCACACAAAAAACACAGAATATAATCACACTAATACCTAGTTAATGCAATCAAAACATTTGAAAGTGTACAATGCCTTTAAAAAAAAGCACTTAGACTACATTCTTTCATAACAATAAGCCATGAATACAGACAATAGCCACAAATATTCTGAATTGCTGAAACACTAAAATAGGCCCAACTGTAGAAACATTAGGTGTAGCACAGGATGCCAAAAAAACTGAACTAGAGCTTTAGGGGCAGGATTAAATATAAATGCTGGCAGACCTGCAGTGGACGCTGGAGATAGTATGCAGTAAATGGTAATAATGACATGCCTAATTATTGTGGCAGGGTATGGTAATGCTGGCAGCTAATGGTAGAGGTAGCAAGCCAGCAGCAGTGGTAGGAGATGGTATAATAAAGTTTATATGGCCAGATTAAAAAACATAAATGTTAGCATCTGTTGCAGGGGAATGGTTCTCATCTCTAATCCAGGAATGATTCCTTTTTATAAAGGTGAGCCATACAACTGTGTCTGGGGATATGTAGATTCTTTTTTTCTGTCACAAAACCACTCACTGTACTAAATACACATACTGAAAGCACACTGACTGCAGAGCATCCCCATTGTATACTGGGAAAGCTCAGGCCACTGTTCCTTCCTGAGTATCCAAGACATTGTGGCTATTAAAGGGGATCCTGCCAATCTCTGAGAAATTGGTTTATAGATTCTGTAGCACCTCTTGCAGGTGGCTCATGTTTTGCTCCCTCCGTTATGGCAGAATGAGCTTTGGTATTTTTCCCTTGCAATGGGGATCCAAAAGGTGGCTAAGCAGTAATGATCTCTCTTCTTGAGTACCCAAATACTGAAATCCGTATGTAGGTACATCAGCATGAATGAGCCCATCCTCCAGAAATATCTGGTGGGAGAGTTCTTGATATCACTGAGGGAAATGGTGTCATTGGCCATTCCACTCTTCACATGTAAAAATCCTAATGTCTGAGTGGGGTAAAACCCCTGGAAGCCTTTCCTATGTCTGTCTTCTTCTCACCATGAGCACCCCAACCTCCTTCTCATGCTCCTCTTATGACTGATGCTGCCTCACAGGAACAGAGTCAGGATATAGCAAACCTGAAACAGCAGCAAGTCCTCCTTTTCCTCCTGCTGCTGTGACTCCGGTGCCCAATCTTCTACACCACAAAGATTTTATTCCAACATTTTGCATGGACTTAGGGTTCTGATGGAACTGAAGATTCTGAGGATTTACATGATGAAATGAATGCAGAGGAAGGTTAGAAGTGGCTGAGCTATGACCATCATCAGATTCCATGGCACCTGGTGTCCCACCTTGCATCCTTCCTGGCTGCCAGCAAATTTTCCCTGTGGGCAACAAAGGAGATAGAACATGCATACATCTGTGCGTATTAGTCCATGTGTCTGTGGTCATGCTGACCCTGCCACTGATCACATGCTCCAAAGGCAAGGAAACATTATCTTATAATAATATAATATGCTTATAACTGTACATTGGTTGCTTATAACTGTAAAATTCAGTTATAATCAGACTGGGAAACAAAATTCTGATCACCTCCCCAGAGTAGTACAGTGTTACTATGGTAACGTTGTACTGCTCTGGTCATTGTACGTACAAAAACATTTTAAAAATGTAAACAAATTAATATTTTTTTTACATACTGTCACCAGTCAGTGTCCCTGACCACCACAGCACCAGTTATATGATGACACTGTACTGCACTGGTGACAGGATGTTCTAACATTTTTTAAAATGTGAAAAAAAAAAATAATTTCTTCATTTTCCAAAAAATTGTGACAAAAAATTACAACTTCTAAAAACTCGCCATACCTCTTACTAAATACCTTATACTTTCCAAAAGGGGCATTTGGGGGATATTTGTACTGTTTTGACATTTTTTAGTCTCAAAAAATGAGATAGGCTGTCAGTACATCAGGATTGATTGACTTCAGATATATATACAGGTGAAACTCGAAAAATTAGAATATCGTGCAAAAGTTCATTTATTTCAGTAATGCAACTTAAAAGGTGAAACTAATATATGAGATAGACTCATTACATGCAAAGCATGATAGTTCAAGCCGTGATTTGTCATAATTGTGATGATTATGGCTTACAGCTCATGAAAACCCCAAATACACAATCTCAGAAAATTAGAATATTGTGAAAAAGTGCAATATTCTAGGCTCAAAGTGTCCCACTCTAATCAGCTAATTAAGCCATAACACCTGCAAAGGGTTCCTGAGCCTTTAAATGGTCTCTCAGTCTGGTTCAGTAGGAATCACAATCATGGGAAAGACTGCTGACCTGACAGTTGTGCAGAAAACCATCATTGACACCCTCCATAAGGAGGGAAAGCCTCAAAAGGTAATTTCAAAAGAAGTTGGATGTTCCCAAAGTGCTGTATCAAAGCACATTAATAGAAAGTTATGTGGAAGGGAAAAGTGTGGAAGAAAAAGGTGCACAAGCAGCAGGGATGACCACAGCCTGGAGAGGATTGTCAGGAAAAGGCAATTCAAAAGTGTTGGGGACTTTCACAATGAGTGGACTGAGGCTGGAGTCAGTGCATTAAGAGCCACCACACACAGATGGATCCTGGACATGGGCTTCACATGTCGTATTCCTCTTGTCAAGCCACTCCTGAACAACAAACAACGTCAGAAGCGTCTTACCTGAGCTAAAGAAAAACAGACCTGGTCTGTTGCTCAGAGGTCCAAAGTCCTCTTTTCTGATGAGAGCAACTTTTGCATCTCATTTGGAAACCAAGGACCCAGAGTATGGAGGAAGAATGGAGAGGCACACACTGCAAGATGCTTGAAGTCCAGTGTGAAGTTTCCACAGTCTGTGTTGATTTGGGGATCCATGTCATCTGCTGGTGTTGGTCCACTGTGCTTCATTAAGTCCAGGTTCAACGCAGCCGTCTACCAGGAGATTTTGGAGCACTTCATGCTTCCTTCCGCAGACAAGCTTTATGGGGATGCTGACTTCATTTTCCAGCAGGACTTGGCACCTGCCCACACTGCCAAAAGCACCAAAACCTGGTTCAATGACCATGGGATTACTGTGCTTGATTGGCCAGCAAACTCGCCTGACCTGAACCCCATAGAGAATCTATGGGGCATTGCCAAGAGAATGATGAGAGACAGGAGACCGAACAATGCAGAAGAGCTGAAGGCTGCTATTGAAGCATCCTGGTCTTCCATAACACCTCAGCAGTGCCACAGGCTGATAGCTTCCATGCCACGCCGCATTGAGGCAGTAATTGCTGCAAAAGGGGCCCAAACCAAGTACTGAGTACATATGCATGCTTATACTTTTCAGAGGTCTGATATTGTTCTATGTACAATCCTTGTTTTATTGATTGCATGTAATATTCTAATTTTCGGAGATTGTGGATTTGGGGTTTTCATGAGCTGTAAGCCATAATCATCACAATTATGACAAATCACGGCTTCAACTATCTTGCTTTGCATGTAATGAGTCTATCTCATATATTAGTTTCACCTTTTAAGTTGCATTACTGAAATAAATTAACTTTTGCACGATATTCTAATTTTTCTAGTTTCACCTGTATATATACCATCGTTTGTGGACTTTATAAATTTCCTGCAGACTAAATAATATACACTGATTTGGGTTATTTTCACCAAAGAAATGTAGCAGTAGACATTTTGGCCTAAATTTATGAAAATCAATTATTTGCAAAAATGTTATAACAGAAACAAAGAAAAAAGTGTTTTTTTTTTCAAAATGTTCCTTTTGTTCCAAAATTGATAGGTTTTTTTTATTTATTTAACAAAAAAATTAAAAACAAGATGTGATTAAATACTACAGAAATAAAGATCTATTTGTGTGAAAAAAGATATAAACTTTTTATATTGGTATAGTATTGCATGACTGCGCAATTGTCATTCAAAGTGTGACAGTGCTGAAAGCTTAAATTGGTCTGGTTAGTAAGGGAGTAAAAGTGTCTGGTATTGAAGCAGTTAACCATGGTCATTCTGATACACATCTTGGGAATTCCTCTCTAATGTAGCACAGGCATTGTCATTATCTTCCTCTCTGACAAATCACAGTAAACAAATCAGCAGGCACCCACCCCTTAATTTCTTCTCTTTTCTGCCTTTCCTCCCTAGAACTCAGCTTTTGACATTTACTGAAATCTTGATGAAGTGATGCAAACTAAATTAACCATGCCACTTTTTAGACAAGGATAAAACACATTGCATTCTGCTGAAAATATACAGCTGTTCTTTAAAATAAAATCAGTAGGATACCTTTGGTTGTATTTTAATATACGTAGCAAAGTTAAGCATATAATTGGGCAAGTTAATTTGGTGACATTGTATTTATTTTCACAATAGTCACAAAGAAAAAAAGATGACGTGCCCGTACATTGCCGAGTTGAAGTGGTTATACCAGGATGATGCATGCAGCTTCAGGCATCATCCCAGTATCTTTTTTTCTACTGGCAATGGGCTTTAATGTAAAAGCAATCTTAGTGGCTAATTAGCCATTGGATTGCTTTCATAGGCGGCAGAAGGGGTCCCCCGTCTGGCCACCTACCTGGGCTCTCCCATCCCAACTGGGAGCCCGGGACTGAAGCTGGAGGTTCTGCTGACTGACCATAGAGATGACTGAGGACCGGAATGTCCCTGATCATCTCTACGGTCTACGTAACTAGAAGCGACAAGTATTTTGTCACATCCAATATTTCTAGAATGTAAACAAGCCTTTACTAGCCTGTGAAAGCATCAGATCCAAATGGTATGGGTTTGATCTGATGCTTTGAAGGACAGATGAGATATCTGGTGTCTAATAGATCACTTCATAAAGAGGACCTGTCATTACTCCAGTTATCATGTTGTTCATCCCTTGTGATAGCTATATAGATAATGTCACCATTCCACGAGCTTGCACAATTTTAAAGTGTGACATGTTAGGTATCTAGTTACTAGGTGTAATTTCATCTTTCTAAAGTATATTTAATGTGTATTTTTTTCCAAAAAATTGCAGTTGAAAAACTGCTGTACAAATACCGTGTGAGAGAAAATTACAATACCCACCATATTATTCTCTAGGGCCTATGCTTAAATATATATATATATAAATAATATTTGGAGGTTCTAAGTAATTTTCTAGCAAAAAAATGCTGATTTTTATATGTAGGAGAGGAATGTCGGAATTGGCTGGGGGCTGAAGTGGTTAATTTAAGCCTTGTAGTGACACGCTTAACATGCACCTAGAGTGAAATGAACCATATTGTAACCAGAGGCTACCAATACTTAATGTATGACACTTCCACATAAGATTGTAGTATGCATCTATTCTAGTACTAAAGCAGGAAACAATACATTGATTGGGTTATAATAACTACCATGATCAATGGATAAGCAATTTTTTTATAGTTTTTATTTTTTTTAAATAAGTTTGTGCCTTTTGATTAGAGTAAATGCATAAAACTGCAGTGTGTGGCTAACATATTATCTAACATATTTCTTTTCAGGTTATCTAATTATTATTAATTATTCTGCACTTTTTTCATTTGGGATACAAGCACAGGGAGAGCATGTAAACACCATTCAAAGAGTGCCCTGACTTTGACTCAAACTAAGTCTGGCCATACACTATACAATTTTCTGTCCAATTTCTGCCCAATTTCCTTTAGATTTACCTTCAACTATGTAGTGCAAGGGCTGTCTAATTGGATACAATTGAAAGTGTTGTTAGGTTTGACCTCATATTATATGTTTTTTGGTAAATCTAATCCAAAAATCTCAAGAAAATTGTATAATGTATGGCCAGCCTAAGAGTCCTAGTGCTGCAAGGCAGCAGTGCTAATTAGTGATGGGCAGAACACCCCACCTGTCCGTTTCGTGGTTGAACATTCTAACATAATGAAAGTTCAAACAGAGGGGACAATCTTTTCTAACATAACATTCTAACATAACGTACTTCGAACAGAGGGGACAATTCACTAAGTATTATCTTACCACATCTGAGTATGCAGTAAGATACCACACAGCTACTAAAAAATTATTTATTGTCTCATTTGTCAGCAGAGCTCCCCACTGACAGCTCAATGTAGAAAGAATTGCCGGCATTGCCCGGCAAATACATTTTTTTAAATGCGTGTGGACCCCCCCCCCCCCATCCATACCAAGCCCTTCCTTTCTGGTATGGATTTTGTGGGAAACCCCCATGCCAAAAGTAAAAAAAAAATGATGTGGGGGTCCCCCCAAAATCCATACCAGACCCTTATCTGAGCATGCAGCCCAGCAGGTCAGGAAAGGGAGAGCAAGAAGCGAGTGCCCCCCTCCTGAACCATACCAGGCTACATGCCCTCAACATGGGGGTGCTTTGGGACAGGGGGGATCCCCTCAAAGCATCTTGTCCCCATGTTGAGGGTCTTTTCCCCACAACCAAGGCCGGTGGTTGTGGGGGTCTACGGGCAGGGGGCTTATTGGAATCTGGAAAACCTCTCTAACAAGGAGGTCCTCATATCCCGCCCCCCATGTGAATGAGTATGGGGTACATGCTACTGCTATTCATTCACAACAAAGGGTGTAGTGTAAAATATGACAGTAGACAGTCTTTGACAAGTCCTTTATTAAAAGCAAAAATGTAAAAATGTCCCCCGAAGTAGATCCAACATCATGCACGATGTCCGCCGCCACCACAGACCCGAAAAAAATTAGAAAATGCTCCACTCTTGACGCTGGCTCCCATCGTCTGACAGCTGCGCCAGGATGACAGTTCTTAAAAAGTGTGATGATGTCACCCCGCCCCATGCATTGTGATTGGCCAAAGCATTGCACCTGACCTGTGGTCAGGTGCATTGCTTTTGGCCGATCACAATGTACTTTTAGGGCGCAGTACATTGTGGGGTGCGACAGGCAATTAGCCCACTGAATGCCCTTACCGTCGTGTATTCGATGAACACACAAATGGCCAATGTTTGAGTCTAACTAATGAACAGCCCATCACTAGTGCTAACCACTGAGCTACCATACTGCCCACAGGGGCATAGTGTCATAAGAGATTCCTGATTCACTTTTTTGCCATAATGTATGTATTATATTTAATTTTTGAAAAACTGCATAAAAACTCGATTAGTTATGACTCAACCAGGGTATGGGTTTGTTTATGCATACTCATATTGAAAAACAATAATTGCAATGGGCTGGTGGTCAGTAGCACACAGTAGTTTCTTTATTAGAAATAGACATTTAAAAAAAAAGAAGAAAAAGAATCGTACCACACTCCACAGGTCCCAGGTGACATCCCCCAGCAAAGAGGAGGGGAATGCCTATCTAAACAAAGGACAAACAAGCTGGTAACATTATATCTCTCTGCATTTAAATTGCATTGTGTTCTATATAGAGAACATCAGAAGTTCGTTATTCACAGTCCTCTTTATGAAGGGAATATGCTCTATATCTATATACTGTATATATTATGCCAATCAGAAGAAGTCATCATGAATGGAAAAGGAATTAGAATTCCATTTAGAAGTATAGCTGTGTAATCCAGGGGAGGATGTTGCAGACTATATAAGCCTCCCTCTTACACTCGACTGTAAATCAACCATGTCATATTGAGGATGACTATGGGAAGTCCCAGAAAATACATTGGTATATGCATGCAGTCCAGAGGAGGAAGTCTATAATAGCGGCTGTATATGGAGATGATGAAGATAATGGCTTTAGATCCCTCTGATGCCTATATTTAAAGCACCATCCAGGGGAGGACATAAACCAAGAGAACCTCCCTCATACATTAAGTGAATGAATTCCTTGTCTGGGACATAACCAAGTTCACATCCATGGGAAATCATTAGATTTGGTAATCCTGAAAACAAAGTAGCTCCAGTTTTGGGAAATAAAAATATCAAAATTATGTTTTAGGCAGAGTCTATTCAAGACTTACTGGCAGTCCTCTTAAGTATATATTGGCATATTGAGCAAAAAAGTATTCCAAAGATTATACAATTGGAACATCAAAAGAGCATTGAGAGCAAACTTGCAGTACTTATAATGTTGCAGAAATCCATTGTGAGTTTCCTGAGAGACCTGGAAGTGCAGTAATGCCCCATTCCTGAGCAGTTTTGCAGGTACAACTTGCTGCCTCAGAGGTAGGATAAGATTTGTTTGACATGCTTTCCTGTGCTGGGTGCTTAAAATGGCCACTCCGCTTCAACTGCACAAGCGAGGGATGTGATTGAGTCATGACACAACATGCTTGATGATGTCATGTACATGCACTGTGAAAAAAAGTACAAAAACAGCTCACACAGAGTCCCCCATACACCATCTAGTGGACATTATAGAGAATACAATAAGTATAAGGGTGCATGGACGTACTGTATATATAATGATGCCAAGGGGGGATTGCTCCAAAGGAATCAATTATTTCCCTTCTCAAAAAGAAATCAAAGAAATTACCAGTTAAAGCACACCACATAGCATGCCAGCAAACAATGTTAACAAACAATATTAAAAACAAATTTAAGGCTAATTGGTGCTGCGCTATCTCCAAGTATTAGAAGAACATATAATATGATCGTCTTAGAAAAGTCCCCCTCATAATGTACTAATTCATAAATAAAACAAACATAAAGTGGTTATAAAAACCAAATCAGAAATTATCACCAGATCTCAATATGAAATAAAATAAACATAAAACATCCAAAAATTTGGATAGTAAAAGTGAAAAACACCCAAACATAAAAGAGCGTAACCTAGGTACACCACTGACAATAAATAGGTGACTGTGAGGGAAAATAAAACTACTTAATATCTATTTGAACGTGCCAACATGAAAAGTGATATGATCCATAAAACAGGATCCCAAAAAGATAGTGCTTGTTGTAATAGGAAATAAGCCACAATACTTATGCGCCGCAACTAGAAAAGTTGCTAAGAAAGTTAATCTAAACAAAAAACATATGGATAATCAGTGAAAATAGTGAAAATGGATTGAAGTGAAAAGCCAAAATCAGTGACACCTTAAAACAGGGATTTGTGAATATATATTTTGACATTGTGACATTGACTATACGGAGTAGAAATAGCTCCCAAAATATATAAATGACCCAAAAAATGATAAATCACATAAAAACCATATAGTCCAGCCAATACCAAAAAATCCAAAGCACCGTAAATGGTGAAGGTGTTCTGTAGTTCTAAATGGTGCAGGTGTTTAAAGGTGAATACACACAAAAAGGAGGTGATCCAAAACTAGGCGAAATGCCCCCTCACCTCCATGGAGTGGCCCTACAGGGCCAAAAAGCTTTTCTCACACAATATCGCACCTACCAGGAACCAGGACCCACATCAGAAGGTATCAGGTACAGCGATGGATAAATCCCTCTCACTGGTGGATACTGGCACAACAGGAACCCTCTCCAGAGCAGTACAATAAAGGATCAGCCAATTCACATGCAGCCAGAAAAAATAAAGAGAAATGCCCCCATAGTGTAATACCATAGCTATTTATTGTAAAGAGGTAAAACCAAATACCCGCTCACATGTATTGAGCCTTTACATAAGCATAGAGAACCACATGCTCTGGGTGTACTTGCATGGATGTGTATAGGAGTGCCAAAATGGCGTCCACGGCAGAAATTGCATCACCACGTCCCTACACGTGGCTTCCTCAGGGTGATGTGATTAGTTATAGGGAGTCAGTCTGTCAATCAGAGCGGAAAGGCGGACTCCTGGTGGCCATTTTATTGAAGCCCATGCTGAAGGACATGCAGGGCACCACTCCTCTGATCTAATGGAGGAACTTATTGCACATACGATTGCAACATGCCAATAAATAATGGGTACTGGAACAAATTAGATTTATTAGTAAAATTAGGAGTATTTAAAATGATATAAATATATGTGTATTTTTCAGAGACACAATCTATACTAAAAGGACCTTTATTAAAATGGTCATATATAAAAATATAATAAAATATAAACCTCCAAATATAATAATTAATATAGATATAAACATCAAAATTATATTTAAATCTGAAATGATTAAAATAAATTTAAATAATTTATTTATATATATATATATATATATATATATATATGTGTGTAAAGAAACGACATTTCCTACTCTGAGTGGTGAAATGAGAAATAAAATATAATGTAATAACCACTCACCATTATGTAAGAAAATCTATTTGTATAGAAAGAAACAAAACCCACCTGTTTTTTCTCCCTTATCCAAAAGAAACGAAAAAAAAAAATGAAAAAGAAAATCAATTAAATTAAATATGGATCCAGAGGAGAGCTTTAGGCTGTCAAAAAGCGGCTCCAGGGGATCTGGTGGCTTCAAGTTCTCATATCCATCTTGTTTCATATTGGAGTACCAATTTATCAAAGTCTCCCCCCTAATATCATAGGGGACAACCTCCAAGACACACATGACTTGCCAGTGGAAATTTGAGATGGTAGGTGGAAATCTCATAAAGATTGTCCTGGAATCTCTTGAGGATGGTACGGATGGTCTTGCCAACATAGAAGGACACACAGGTGCAGAGAATGATGTATAAAACTCAGGATGTGCCACAATTGGCTCTCTGTCTGCACCTGAGGGTTCTGCCAGTCGGCAAGGTCAAACTATCACCCTCAATCACAAAGGTGCAAATATCACAGCAACCACACCTATGCACACCTAAAGAATAGTGTAGTCTGTGAGGGAACCAATTGATGTCACTGTGGACCAATAGATCTGCTGGGGACTTAGCCTTTCCATAAATCAAGTCAGGATGATTTTTGACATAATTCTCAACTGAGGAATCCTCCTTGAGAATGTGCCAATGTTTGGCACAGATGTCTTTTATATTTTCTTATAATTCTGTATATTGTATATTAAGTTTAATTGTTTCTTGATTTCCAGAAAGTTTCCCCTTAGGTCCAAAGATTAGTTCCTCACTGTCAGAATCCCTTGCTCTATGATATGCTTTCATCAACCATTTCTTTTTATATCCTCGTTTGGTGAATCGTTCACATAGGTTCAATGCTTCTTTTTCAAAATCCAAGGGGTCTAAACAATTCCTTTGTGCCCTTAAATATTAGCCCGCTGGAATGCCCCGAATAAGGGGGCGAGGGTGAAAACGTCTAGCATCCAATAAATTATTGGTAGCTGTAGGCTTCCTAAATAGTTTGGTCTTGATACCTCCATTTCCATATAATTCAATCTCCAAATCCAGAAAGGTATTTTTAATTGTTACCAACATCAGCATAATCAGTATTGAGGAAAAGAGGAAAAGTGATTGCATTACCCATGGCAGCCAAGTCATCTCTCTGCTCTCTCTTTCAGTCACCATTTCCTGGTCAGCACAAGTCTGAGTGCTGCTGTAAAAAAGATTACAAGAGGCTGAAATCAAACTGAAAAATCAAATTGAATTCACGTACTTGTACTAGAGTGCATTCAAATTGATTATGTAATAAATACATTATTACGTTAATTTTTTTTTTTTTTTAACATCTGCCTGAAGTGCAGCTTTGTATATTTTTTTAATTATTGTAAAATATTTTTCAGGGGATCATATGCTGAAAAAAGTAGGAAGGATGGTTAAAATGTAACTCTGTCAGGAATGTGCCACAATTTAAATACAGTTTATATAAAATATCAAGATACGTCAATCATTTTTAAATTAAGATACTTTAGTTTATATTTTGTATGAAAATGAAATGACCCAAGGAAAATAAACAGATAATACATGGATAAAATAACCTTGACTACAAATGCATAAACTCAAAGAATTACTAGAAAACGATATAACAATAACAAAGCCTTTTCAAACTCTAAAGTCAGATGACTTCTCTATGGCCCAAGATATCGCTCATTAACCGAATAGACCTGATGTTCTAAAGGAAACTTGTGCTGAAAAAAAAAAATGTAGGTTGCACTTCTACCAAACTCTTTGTCCGGCTGTTAATGTCCTGCAAAGGTTTCAAAACTTAAATCCCAATTTAGAGAAATTAAATAGATCTGGGGATCTGATTTTCTCTGACTTCACTGGCTGAAGAATTAAGGTTTTTGTGAGGATTTTATTTTTATTTATAATTATTTTGGGAAAGTTATCTTCTATTTCCTGTCCCTGTGATGACTGTTTTACAGTAGCCTGAAAAACAATAAAACATTGTCAAAAGATATCTTTATACTCTACTAAAGATGTATTTTTCATGTGTGCACATTTGAAAGTTGTATTGTCAGTATCTGACCTGCAGTGAGGGGACATAGTTGGCAATTAAAAGGAAAAGAGGTTCTAACCTTTCCCAGCTTTATAGAAAGTTAAAGTTAAAGTCTGGGGAATTGAAAAAAACTACCTTGCATAGCAAGGGTTAAATGTTATTTTTCCCTAAGATAACAGGAAGAAATAATTCTACTTTACTTATCCCTCACCCAGAAGCCAGCACATTGCTCTTGCACTTATTTATTTATTTATTTTTTTTGTCTCAAGTGATGCAGTGGCTATCTGCAAACAAAAGGCAACTTCACGAACATTTGATCAGTAACAAATAAATGATCTGCATTGAGCACCACAAACAAAAATTAGACCTTATCAACATACGATGAAAATAAATAAATGATATCACTAATGATGTCAGCATTGATGAAACTAGTTGGGTGACACAAGAAAATTGTGCATGTGGGAGGTACTTCCTAGTACTGCCTGGAGGGGATTGCACTTTGTGAGCGGTGTGAGAGTGTACTGCACCAGCCTTTGAGAGATGTTTTTTTGCAGTCGCTAGATGAGCCTGATTGTTTTAAAACACATGTGAGTGTAACTTTTATCTTTATAGTAAAGCTGTTGTAAGTTATGTAGAGCACTATGATTTTAGTTTATCTTTTTTGAGTTCATCATCATAATGGGAGATCTCTGAATCAAGTGAGCTGAATTTGCCTTTGAAATTAGTTCTGTCCTTGCTTTAAAGGGGACATGCTCTGTATGACCTTTTGATACAAAGGTCTACAAATGTGAACATGTATCCACTGCACTGGGGAAGATGAAGTGTACAGTGGGGCAAAAAAGTATTTAGTCAGCCACCAATTGTGCAAGTTCTCCCACTTAAAAAGATGAGAGAGGCCTGTAATTGGCATCATAGGTAGACTTCAACTATGAGAAACAAAATGAGAGAAAAAATCCAGATAATCACATTGGCTGATTTGGAAAGAATTTATTTGCGAATTATGGTGGAAAATAAGTATTTGGTAACCTACAAACAAGCAAGATTTCTGTCTCTCACAGACCTGTACCTTCTTCTTTAACCGTTTCAATACCGTGCAATTTTACACCTTCCTGCCCAGGCCTTTTTTCAGGTTTCAGCACTCTCACACTTTGAATGACAATTGCGCGGTCATACAACATTGTACCCAAACTAAAATTTTATCATTTTCTTCACACAACTAGAGATTTCTTTTGGTGGTATTTAATCACCGCTGGGGTTTTTATTTTTTGCTAAATTAACAAAAAAAGACCAAAAATTTTGAAAAAAAACATATTTTTCTTTGTTTCTGTTATAAAAGTTTACAAATAAATAATTGTTCTTCATAAATTTAGGCCGAGATGTATTCTACTACATGTCTTTGGTGAAAATAACCCAAATTAGGATGTATTTTTTAGTTTGTAGGAAAGTTATAGAGTTCACAAACTATGGTATAGATCTGAATATTGATCAATCCTGAAGTACTGACAGCCAATCTAATTTCTTGAGGTCCAAGAATGTCAGAATAGTACAGATATCCCCAAATGACCCCTTTTTGCAGAGTAGACAGTCCGACGTACTTCATAAGAGGCATGGCGAGTTTTTTGAAGTTGTATTTTTTTGTCATAATTTTTCGGAAAATGAAAAAATTAAAAAAATTATTTTCACTATTTTTTTTTTTACATACTGTCACCAGTGCAGTACAGCGTCATCATATAACTGGCATGGCGGTGAACAGGGACACTGACTGGTGACAGTATGAAAAAAAAAATATATATATATATTTTTTTTAATATTATATTTAATTTTTTATTACATTTTTTTTATTTTTTTAAAGATTTTTTTTTCATATTTTACTATGACCAAAGTAGTACAATGTTACCATAGTAACATTGTACTACTTTGGGGAAGTGATCAGTATTTTTTTTTTTTTTTACACAATTTGCTTATAGCAAAGAATTACTTTGCTATAAGCAAGCATTTACCTGAATGACATCGATTCATTCAGCTTTTTTTCTTTCTTTTTTTTTTTGTGCTTAGCTGTAATTTGGTCACAGGTAATCACATCACATGTGCATGTGATTAGCTGTGACCATTCACAGCTAGGCACTAGTATACAATGGATGGCATCATGAATGAAGCCATCCATTGTATACAACTGTCATGTGACCTGCTGTGATTGGTCACAGCAGGTCACATGGTACCAGCAACGGGAGCCGGTACTCAGATCTGTCATCGGCCGTGTCCGAGGTGCATGGCCGGTGACAGATCGCACTGCTGCGCCGCTCTGCATTAGCGCAAACGGCGCATGTGCGGGAGCACGCCAAATGGCGTGTACCCGGAACGGAGAGACACTTCTGAAGCCGCCAAACGGCCATTGGCCGGGCGGCTAATGGTTAAGAGGCTCCTCTGTCCTGCACTCATTACCTGTATCAATGGCACCTGTTTGAACTTGTTATCAGTATAAAAGACACCTGTCCACAACCTCAAACAGTCACACTCCAAACTCCACTATGGTGAAGAGCTGTCGAAGGACACCAGAAACAAAATTGTAGACCTGCACCAGGCTGGGAAGACTGAATCTGCAATAGGCAAGCAGCTTGGTGTGAACAAATCAACTGTGGGAGCAATAATTATAAAATGGAAGACATACAAGACCACTGATAATCTCCCTCGATCTGGGGCTCCACGCAAGATCTCACTCCGTGGGATCAAAATGATCACAAGAACGGTGAGCAAAAATCCCAGGACCACACGGGGGGACCTAGTGAATGACCTGCAGAGAGCTGGGACCAACGTAACAAAGGCTACCATCAGTAACACACTACGCTGCCAGAGACTCAGATTCTGCAGTGCCAGACGTGTCCCCCTGCTTAAGCCAGTACATGTCCGGGCCCGTCTGAAGTTTGCTAGAGAGCATTTGGATGATCCAGAAGAGGATTGGGAGAATGTCATATGGTCAGATGAAACCAAAATAGAACTGTTTGGTAGAAACACAACTCGTCGTGTTTGGAGGAGAGAGAATGCTGAGTTGCATCCAAAGAACACCATACCTACTGTGAAGCATGGGGGTGGCAACATCATGCTTTGGGGCTGTTTCTCCGCAAAGGGACCAGGACGACTGATCCATGTACAGGACAGAATGAATGGGGCCATGTATCGTGAGATTTTGAGTGCAAACCTCCTTCCATCAGCAAGGGCATTGAAGATAAAAACGTGGCTGGGTCTTCCAACATGACAATGATCCCAAACATACCGCCCGGGCAACGAAGGAGTGGCTTCGTAAGAAGCATTTCAAGGTCCTGGAGTGGCCTAGCCAGTCTCCAGATCTCAACCCCATAGAAAACCTTTGAAGGGAGTTGAAAGTCTGTGTTGCCCAGCGACAGCCCCAAAACATCACTGCTCTAGAGGAGATCTGCATGGAGGAATGGGCCAACATACCAGCAACAGTGTGTGCCAACCTAGTGAAGACACAGGAAACATTTGACCTCTGTCATTGCCAACAAAGGATATATAACAAAGTATTGAGATGAACTTTTGATATTGACCAAATACTTATTTTCCACCATAATTTGCAAATAAATTCTTTCCAAATCAGCCAATGTGATTGTCTGGATTTTTTTTCTCATTTTGTCTCTCATAGTTGAGGTCTACCTATGATGCCAATTACAGGCCTCTTTCATCTTTTTAAGTGGGAGAACTTGCACAATTGGTGGCTGACTAATACTTTTTTGCCCCACTGTATGTCTATGACTTCACATATTGCACATGGATATTAGAAGATGTATTTATGGACACTTTCATTTGTTTGCAATACATTGTCTTCATTTTTTATTTTTTTTGGAGATTTGCTATTGTGTTTTAATTTTATATTAATGTGATACACAACTTGTTGATTTATTTTATCTGTTATGTATTATTGCAAATGAGTATATATAGCAGGTGTATAGGTATAGAGCCTATGCTTTCATACACTAGATAGGATTGATTTATCTGTATTTAGCAAGACATATTTTAAATATACACAAAAATAAATAAACCTACATAGGAAATGAAAACTCCAAAATAGTACCTTCTGAGCTGGTTGTTGTTACAGTACATCATTTTAACTAAATCTTCACATCTTCCTGATAAACTAAACGTGATGTTCTTAAGTGCATACATTTCTTTTGTATGAAAGCAGAACCACTGGAACTATCTTGTAAATCTGAGCAACTTCTTGAACAAGACAGCTCCCATCCTATACAGATCTTTCCCAACACATCTTACCACTCAGGAAGAACCTACTCTTAGTGACAAAAACTCTATAGAACCATAATATTGCATATTAATGGGGATAACCTACTAAGCTTGTCATTACTTGAACTGGTTCCACCCACCTAGTATTCTCCTTACAAGAACATTTCAAATTTCTACATGAATCTAGCTCAATGGCCGACTATTACGTAATTCCCAGATACCCGGGGTCAGATTTGAGTCTCAATCAATACGCCCGTTCTATTTACTGGGTTTATTATGGACAAACATTCCCCCTCGCTCGTTGTTGACTTATAATTCGATTGTTGGTCATTCATTGACTCTCTGGTCCTGCTATAAATCTAAATTGGGTCTTATCTCCCCGGTTTCACACGGTTCGTCGCTTTTCATTGACCCCAATTTCATCACAGTATTTTCATCTCCACAAACTGTTCGCTGGTGGTATGATCGAGCCCTAATTAGACTAGCTGATTTTCAGAGAGGTGGAACTTATATCTCCTTTGATACATTACGTAGGCTTTTTGATATCTCGCTTCGGGAGCAGTATCGATATCGACAGATAAGACACTTTTTTAACTCTCACTTTGGTTTGACACCTTTGTCCCCTATCACATTTTTTTAACGTATTAGCCATGACTCCCCCAGATGTAGGGGTCTCATCTCAGATTTATATAGCTCCTTTTCAGATGCCACCTTCCCTACTCCCCACAGTATAGACAGAAATGGGAGGCAGATTGTGGTATTACTATTTCTGATGAGGACTGGGATTCCATGGTAGATAATATATGGAGGGGTTCTAGATCTCTCTTGGTCCATGAGACAGGCCTTAAAGTCTTGACTTGCTGGTATTATACCCCCTCTAGACTACATGTCATGTTCCCAGGGACATCTCCCCTCTGCTTCAGGGACTGTGGCCTCGCTGGAACCCTTGTGCATGTGTTTTGTGCTCATCCTAGACTCTCCTTGATCTGGAATAGAATCTCGGAGTTGGCCTCTTCCCTGGCGGATACTCCAATAACTATGTCTCCTATTTCAGGTGTTCCCGTTAACGAGATGAGGCTAATCCACACGATTTGTGTCTCATCCTTATGGTCCATTGCCGACTGTACCTTTGGCCTCTGTTTTGTGGAGAGTCGACATGGTTATGCTCATGGAATGTACCCACTATACACTGCTAGATAGGATGCACTTGTTCAACAAAAAATGGGATGGTTGGAAAACACATCCGCATTTATTGTCTGACTGATGGTCTATCATGGTTCAATGTGCTTCGAATCTTTGTTAATAGCTTGGTTGTTTTGTATTTTTTACTGACTGCCTCATTCATGTTCGTACATTTTATCTTCTTTATGATTTATCTTGTACTACTGTTTCTCACCTATGTACCTTTTTCTTGAGCTGTTTTGATCCTCAAGTTGTTATACTGTTACTGTTGTATATCCTTTAATAAAAATCGTATCTGAGACATCTTCTCCAAAAACATCCACACCTGTCTCTGACAATCTCTCCTCATAATGGTAGTCACCCAAAAACACAGATTTAAACATAATCCCTGAAATTCATAATGACTGACTTTACAAAAGAGTCTCATGCCATTCTAAAAATGGCACAGCATGTGCCAAATTCATGCATCTGTCTGAAACTTGCACTTGAATTTGCAATTTGGTGCAGTGCTTTTATAACCAAGATACGCATCTCTGAGGAGTAAATTTGCTATCAGAGAAAATGCCTCAAGGTAACATCTTGAATTGAGATGTATCCAATTACAGTAATCAAATTTTTTAAATCCCTGTTTGAAGTTTTTCCTAAAATGTCCTACTGTTTTCTATTATTGCAATGTAGTTGAAGTGGATATACTACACATAGAAAGAAAATGTAGTTGAAAAAATAAAAGAAAAAACTGTGGTTCTGTGGTTTGGGCTGCTGCCAGAGTGCATTTTATCATTTTTAAGATCCATAAATTGTATTTCAAACAACCAAAGCCAAAGAAAGAAGTAATCAGACTTTACTGACACATATATTTTTTATAAAACTATAAAACATTTTATTACAAAATACTCAATAAAAATCACACAGAAAAACAGTGCCTGTACAACATAATAGTAAATTATAAACAAATATCAACTGCCACTTATCAACCACTGTAACAAACTTTGTTGGCTCACTCTTTGTTATGATAACATTTGTAATCTGTTGAGACAAGTCCTCACGAATCAACACCTTTCACATTTTGCATCCTCAGTACACATAGAGGAAGGTTGCAGTGGTAGCTGAGCAAAAAGAGTCCCCGCCCGCTCAATAGCAAAATGACGGCTGAGCGGCACTCTCGTTGATCCGGATGAGCATCTTATGACGTCCTTCCTGGATCGTGCTGTACTGTGGCAAGGTCTGTCGTCGACTGTGTACCACATCAGGTCACATGTCAATTGTAAATTGGATAGCTTCCTTTCATGCCTTCCATTGTATACAATTGTGTCACTAGCTGTGATTGGTCACAGTGATCACATGTACAGACTGGGCCAATTACAGCCCATCTGGTTCATGTGATTAGCCATGGCCAATCACAGCTAATCAAAACAAAAAAACCTGAATGAATCGATTTCAAAATGCTTGCTTATAGCAAAGACATTCTATGCTATCAGCAATCATAATGTGTGAAAACAAAAAAAAAATACTGATCACTTCCCCAAAGTAGTACAATGTTACTATGATAAAAAAATAAAAAATGTTAAAACATTAAACATTTTTTATTAATTTATGTCACCAGTTAATGTCCATGATCACTGCCACACCAGTTATATGATGACGCTGTACTGCAGTGGTGACAATATGTAGAAAAAAAAATTGTGAAATTTTTTTTCAATTTCTTCATTTCCCCCAAAAAATTACCAAAAAATTAAAACTTCAAAAAACTCACCATGCCCCTTACTAAATACCTTGGGCTGTCTACTTTGCAAAAAGGGGTCATTTGGGGGATATATGTACTGTCCGGACATTTTTTTGGGCCTCAAGAAATTAGATTGACAGTCAGTACTTCAGGACTGATACATTTCCAGATATATATCATAATTTGTGAACTCTATAGCTTTGCTAAAGACTAAATAATAAATACTGATGTGGGTTATTTTCACCGAAGAAATGTAACAGAATACATCTTTGCCTAAATTTATGAAGAACAGCAAAATTTTATAACAGAAAAACGTGGGGGGTTTTTCAAACTTTTCTGGCTTTTTTAGTTAATTTAGCAAAAAATAAAAACCCAGTGGCGATTAAATACCACCAAAAAAAGCTCTAGTTGTGTGAACAAAATAATAAAAATGTAATTGGGGTACAGCGTTGCATGACCACGCAATTGTCATTCAAAGTGTGAGAGCACTGCAAGCTGAAAATTGGCCTGGGTAGAAAAGGGGTAAAAGTGTCCAGTATTGAAGTGGTTAATAATATTTTCTACTACTGAAAACATACAAGTATAAATATTCAATTAGAATCTTTTACAAACATTCAGTCAGAATGAATGGTCCATACCTTGAGTATGTAGACGTGGCTAGCAAGCAGGAATATCCCGGATCGGGCACTGAGACAACAAAGCAAGGGAGGAAGGGCAGCAGCCAGGAACAACTCTATTAGGGTGAAAAATGTAGAATATGTGGCTGAAGGTAATGTGGCTACACCTCAATCTAAAAATAAATATAATCATCCATTACTACTCACATTAGGGGAAATGGTTTAAAAAGAGGGGCCTCCTAAGTGGCATGGAACACATAATTACACCAAGGAAGATGAACCTTTAAGGATGTGGTAGCTTCATCAAGACATTTCACTGCTAGCATATGACAACTAGATGAATAAACCTAGTAAGACAACATGCGCCCTTACTCTAAGGTTGTGACAAATAAGATCCTATAATTATAAAGTCCATAGCATCACTACTTAGCTGATAACAATATAAAGTATTAGTAAGGAGCCTATAATACCGACATGAGCCCGCAAGATCACAACCTGCCCACTTTAACATACTGATTAATCTAAGAAGGCAAAACTGCTTACCAGTGTCAAAGCTTTTAACAGTAGTGAAGCCCAATCACTAATATCCACTGGCCAGCACACTGTAACAGAAAAAAGAAACTATAAGGGCCACTCACAGTACATGAGTCCAAGTGTATGGCCTACAATCCACATTGCATCCAAATGATATTGTTCACCTTGTTAGTCACCAGTGTCATCTCTGCCTATCCAGGAATCAGAGCTCCTGATCCATCACCCCCTCCCCAAGCCTCCTTTATATGACTCCAACACCTGATGAACGCCCACAAGCTTTCGTCAATAGCACTGCCAAAAACATCATTGGACAGTGTGGCTGTTGCTACTGAGCTTGCACAAAATGGCACGGATTCAAGTGCCCTACCCTCTGGTCCTCCCATGGATACACCCACTGGGAGTGGCAGAAAGGACATAGATCAATGAGAGAGAGGGTAATGAACATGTTTGCAATATTTTACAATAGATAACATATATTACATAAACAAGTTAGAAGTTTTAACATTAGCTTTATACAATAACTGTAGTTTTTTGGTAAATAAAAGATTTAGTAGTTCAGAACTAGAGATGAGCGAATCTAACCTGGCGAAGTGGAATTCGTTTCGAATTTCAGGAAAAATTCGATTCGCATCGAATCCGAATTTTAGCAAACTTCGGGTGCACGAATCAAATTTTTCCCGATCAGCCGGCAAAAGTGTCACTGCAGAGAGCTCCGCTATTTCTGACAGTTCTGACAGTTCATTTACAGCGGTTGAAACATTGTATCTATTTGTTTCCATTTAGGATACAGATGTTTTTATTCGGAAATAAATAGATACAATGTTTCAACCGCTGTAAATGAACTGTCAGAACTGTCAGAAATAGCGGAGCTCTCTGCAGTGACACTTTTGCCGGCTGATCGGGAAAAATTTGATTTTTCATTTACAGCTGTAAATGTGAAGGAACTGTCAGAGAACTGTCAGAAATAGCGGAGCTCTCTGCAGATACACTTTTTGCTGTACTGGAATACTTCTTCCACTTTTGCCGGCTGATCGGGAAAAATTTGATTTTTCATTTACAGCTGTAAATGTGAAGGAACTGTCAGAGAACTGTCAGAAATAGCGGAGCTCTCTGCAGATACACTTTTTGCTGTACTGGAATACTTCTTCTTTTCATTCTTCTTCTTCTTTTCATTCTTCTTCTTCTTCTTTTCATTCTTCTTTTCATTCTTCTTCTTCTTCTTTTCATTCTTCTTCTTCTTCTTTTCATTCTTCTTTTCATTCTTCTTCTTTTCATTCTTCCTTCTTCTTCTTTTCATTCTTCTTCTTCTTCTTTTCATTCTTCTTTTCATTCTTCTTCTTCTTTGCATTCCTCTTCTTCTTTTCATTCTTCTTTTCATTCTTCTTCTTCTTCTTTTCATTCTTCTTCTTCTTCTTTTCATTCTTCTTTTCATTATTCTTCTTCTTCTTTTCATTCTTCTTCTTCTTCTTTTCATTCTTCTTTTCATTCTTCTTCTTCTTCTTTTCATTCTTCTTCTTCTTCTTTTCATTCTTCTTTTCATTCTTCTTCTTCTTCTTTTCATTCTTCTTTTCATTCTTCTTCTTCTTCTTTTCATTCTTCTTCTTCTTCTTTTCATTCTTCTTTTCATTCTTCTTCTTCTTCTTTTCATTCTTCTTCTTCTTCTTCTTTTCATTCTTCTTTTCATTCATCTTTTCATTCTTCTTCTTCTTCTTTTCATTCTTCTTTTCATTCTTCTTCTTCTTCTTTTCATTCTTCTTCTTTTCATTCTTCTTTTCATTCTTCTTCTTCTTCTTTTCATTCTTCTTCTTCTTCTTTTCATTCTTCTTTTCATTCTTCTTCTTCTTCTTTTCATTCTTCTTCTTTTCATTCTTCTTCTTCTTTTCATTCTTCTTCTTCTTCTTTTCATTCTTCTTTTCATTCTTCTTCTTCTTTTCATTCTTCTTCTACTTCTTTTCATTCTTCTTCTTCTTTTCATTCTTCTTCTTCTTCTTTTCATTCTTCTTTTCATTCTTCTCATTCTTCTTTTAATTCTTCTTTTCATTCTTCTTTTAATTCTTCTTTTCATTCTTCTTCTCATTCTTCTTTTCATTCTTCTTCTTCTTCTTTTCATTCTTCTTCTTCTTCTTTTCATTCTTCTTTTCTTCTTCTTCTTCTTCTTCTTCTTCTTCTTCTTCTTCGTCGTGCCCCGTGACTGCCCAAATGAGTGAAGTGTGCGGTGATTCTAAGATCGACGGCACTCATCTGCATGTCATACTGACTGACAGTATTATTTCTCTTCCCCAGCAGACTCCAAGGGCATTTAAATTAAAGGTACAGTGTTCTGCACTAATATAAAGGCTCTCTGAAGCCTAGAAACCCTTTAAATAAGTTAAATTCGCGGCAAATAAATTTGCATCGAATCGAATTTCTCCCGCAAATTCGGCGAATCAGCCGAATCGAATTTTTGAATAATTCGCTCATCTATATTTAGAACCTACAGCCATACATACTGAACACAGCAACATTACCTATTACACTAACCTAATAATTCTTCATTACTGTTAATTACGCTTACTAATACGAGGTTTTAAAACTAGTCTTTTGCACATTCAAGGACCTTGTGAGCATACCCTAAACTATGCCTAATATTAACATTTGTTTTGTTCAATTTACATCTTAAAATATACTGTAAATACAAGACAGTATCAAATAGGATTTTTTTTAGAATACAATGTTATTTTTTTATTTTACAAACATACATATTTATATTTATGACAGTTGATATGAAGGTCTAGGCTGGAGAGTGGAGCCCAAATACATGTATACACAGCTTTAATGGTCCATTCTGACCTCTGTCTTTGTACAGTGGAAGAGAGTTGGTCATAATTAGCTCCACTTTCAAAACATACAAACTGCCTGTATTTTATTTTTTCATTTTGATGCAGGCATTGCACTACTATGTAGATGTTTGTGCAAATTAGAACTATCTGAATTTCGTGCACGAGTTGCTGTCAGAACTAAAACTACAGCAGATGTTTCTTCAATTAGGTGCAACATATTAATAATAGCAATTGAGGCCAGAAAAGTGGCACAACAGCTTTATTGAATTTCCCCGATATTGTTGAGACAAATGCAAATTTTGTTATAAATCAATCCCTGAATTGTAAGATATACTGACCTTTTGGAGATGAACTTGATGGGTTTTTTTCCCCAAATGTTGCTACACAGTTTCCACTGTATGCTGATCCTTCGCTAGACCTCTTTTATTTATTTTTATATATATATATATATGCATATATATATATATATATATATATATATGTTGTTCTTTACTTGTTGTTGTTGCTCTTTGCTCTTTTCATTGCTATTTTTAGGCTACATTTAAATGGCAGTAAAAAAATACATACATACTGTACATATACATGCATATACATATACTGTATATGCATATACAAGTGCTTTTATTTGTGGATCTGAACATAGCAGCATTGTTTTCAATGGAACCATTCACACAGATGTGTAAACATCTATTTTTTGCAGCTACCCTGCCATGAGTGGACTTCCAACCCACCACCCAGCACCTTGGAACCAATGTAAGTCAACATCTATCATCATTTCTCAGTCACTATAAGGAGTTTAAAAATTGTGTAATATGGTATCCAAGGATGACTTGGTACTGCTTGTAAAATTTGACAGTCTTTATTTGAAAATGCAAACAGTCCAAAAACAAAATAGCTTACTTCAACAAAAGAACACAAAACAGTCCATACTCTGGTTCAATGGAACAAAACAAGATAATGTCACATCTCCACCATACTGATCCCAGACTGAGGTTTTGATGTTTCCTGCCTGCTGGGTTTCTTAGCGAGCTCACCTACCCCCATCTTCTTGTGCTTCTCCCTCTGGGGAAGAGCATATGGAACTGGTGAGAGCCAAGGAGAGTGGTCTCCTGGAGACTTAGGAGCTCCGTGCCCAATCTTGACCATTGTGGCAGGTGGAGCGGGTTGTCAGCTCTCAAGATCTCTGAAGGAGAGCTGGATGTCAAGCTTGCTGTGTCGGCAGGATAGCAATAACAGGAGCGGAACCACCGAAGCTCCTATACAGTGTTCCTCACATCGCTGCGGCCGGCCACGCTCACGGATTTCAGGTTTTATTGTCAAAGCCTAATTGAACAAGCTAAAGTTAAAAGATGATTCGCTACCATACGCAGCTACACCAAATTCTCATTTCCACCTACACGTCACTTCTAAATGCACTCAGAAATATTTCCCCCATATCTTCCTGCTAAAAAAAATAGGTGCAATCAATGACAGCTATCAAAAATACAGTATCCTTTATTTTAAAGAATGTGGCTCTGACCTTGCTGGTGGCTACATAATTTACTATGTGAAACTGAAACTAAATCATTTACATTTTCGAATATTTACATAAAATGTTTAAGGCGATATAAATGGCAAGCTTATTATCTGTGGAGACTTTAATCTCATCCCAAACAGCTAAATGAAATCGCTTCTAGATGATCAATATCAACATTGCAACCTATTTTCTATGAGGACAATATATACGATGTTTGGTGATGTCAACAAGCAAAACAAAAAAGCCTTTACTTTCTTTTCCTCTAGGCATAATTTATACTAAAATTGATCTATTTACTGTATATAAAGAGATCTTAAAGTATTTACCTCCACTATCAAACCAACTTCTTGCAGAAAGCCATGCATTTGAATCACAAAATAAATTACACCCCATCCTACTCTATCTTCTACCCTACTTAACTTTAGACATGAGCTTCAAACTCTAAAGCAATTTCTAAACCAATCATAAATGCTCTCAAAAATAAGGCCAAAATTTCTCATGATTCTTGCTGTAGATAATTATAAGATTATAAAACCTCAGGGAATAGCAGACACCTTTTGTTGCTTACTTTAGCTCCCTATATAACCTATATAGAGGGTGCACACTCAATCCCCCCCCCCTTTCCTGGCTTGCTAGGCTTCATGCTCTGATAGGAGTCTGTTGTGGATTTTCAGGGGGTGCTTCATGTTTTTTTATTCTTAAAAGCTATAGCAGACTTGAAATGTTTGGTATGAATATTGGGGTGCCACACCTTTTTTTTGTTTTTACACTAACTCCACCTCTTTGTTTACATTACTGATCCAGCCTAACCAGGCTTGAATATAGGACATTACAGGATCTTATTGATCTGTGGGAGGAGGGACATGTTGATGAATCAGTTGCCAATGATGACGAGTTCACTGAACTTATGTTGGACTTGGCTCTTGAGGTCTGCGGTGAGTCACTGGAGGGTGGTGACCAAATCACTCAAAGATGTTAATCTATACAAGAGGTCCAGGTTCTTTTCCCCCCTTGTTGGCAGTACCAGGAATTGGTTGTTTTGTACAAGCAATAATACAAAAACTTTGAGTTCTCATCTAGTTGCACAGGACAATTTGAGCCCCAGGAACATGGGGCTCTATGGGAACTATGCAACAGTACAGACCTGGTCATTAAATCTGAAAACAAGGGGGAAACATTGTATTTATGGACAGGGTGAAATATTTGGAGAAATGTCTGAATGTATTCTGACCAACAGAACTTGGTATACTTTCATCTCCTATCTAAATATATACAGTCAGGTCCATAAATATTGGGACATCGACACAATTCTAACATTTTTGGCTCTATACACCACCACAATGGATTTGAAATGAAACTAACAAGATGTGCTTTAACTGCAGACTGTCAGCTTTAATTTGAGAGTATTTACATCCAAACCAGGTGAATGGTGAAGGAATTACAACAGTTTCCATATGTGCCTCCTACTTGTTAAGGGACCAAAAGTAATGGGACAGAATAATAATTATAAATCAAACTTTCACTTTTTAATATTTGGTTGCAAATCCTTTGCAGTCAATTACAGCCTGAAGTCTGGAACGCATAGACATCAGCAGACGCTGGGTTTCATCCCTGGTGATGCTCTGCCAGGCCTCTACTGCAACTGTCTTCAGTTCCTGCTTGTTCTTGGGGCATTTTCCCTTCAGTTTTGTCTTCAGCAAGTGAAATGCATGCTCAATCGGATTCAGGTCAGGTGATTGACTTGGCCATTGCATAACATTCCACTTCTTTCCCTTACAAAACTCTTTGGTTGCTTTTGCAGTATGCTTTGGGTCATTGTCCATCTGCACTGTGAAGCGGCGTCCAATGAGTTCTGAAGCATTTGGCTGAATATGAGCAGATAATATTGCCCAAAACACTTCAGAATTCATCCTGCTGCTTTTGTCAGCAGTCACATGATCAATAAATACAAGAGAACCAGTTCCATTGGCAGCCATACATGCCCATGCCATGACACTACCACCACCATGCTTCACTGATGAGGTGGTATGCTTAGGATCATGAGCAGTTCCTTCTCCATACTCTTCTCTTCCCATCACTCTGGTACAAGTTGATCTTGGTCTCATCTGCCCATAGGATGTTGTTCCAGAACTGTGAAGGCTTTTTTAGATGTTGTTTGGCAAACTCTAATCTGGCCTTCCTGTTTTTGAGGATCACCAATAGTTTACATCTTGTGGTGAACCCTCTGTATTCACTCTGGTGAAGTGTTCTCTTGATTGTTGACTTTGAAACACATACACCTACCTCCTGGAGAGTGTTCTTGATCTGGCCAACTGTTGTGAAGGGTGTTTTCTTCACCAGGGAAAGAATTCTTCGGTCATCCACCACAGTTGTCTTCCGTGGTGTTCAGGGTCTTTTGGTGTTGCTGAGCTCACCGGTGCATTCTTTTTTTTTAAGAATGTTCCAAACAGTTGTTTTGGTCACGCCTAATATTTTTGCTATCTCTCTGATGGGTTTGTTTTGTTTTTTCAGCCTAATGATGGCTTGCTTCACTGATAGTGACAGCTCTTAGGATCTCATCTTGAGAGTTGACAGCAACAGATTCCAAATGCAAATAGCACACTTGAAATGAACTCTGGACCTTTTATTTGCTCATTGTAATTGGGATAATGAGGGAATAACACACACCTGGCCATGGAACAGCTGATAAGCCAATTGTCCCATTACTTTTGGTCCCTTAACAAGTGGGAGGCACATATGCAAACTGTTGTAATTCCTACACCGTTTACCTGATTTGGATGTAAATACCCTCAAATTAAAGCTGACAGTCTGCAGTTAAAGCACATCTTGTTCATTTCATTTCAAATCCATTGTGGTGGTGTATAGAGCCAAAAATGATAGAATTGTGTCGATGTCCCAATATTTATGGACCTGACTGTATATAAGGACACCAATTTTTTTATACATTGCCAAAGCTTCATAAGTCTGCTGTGGACCCACCAGGTAGCCCCATTATTTTTGGACAAGGTTCCCTTACAGAACATATCATTGAATATATTGACCAAATTCTTCAACCATTTGTTACAAGTCACTAATTTTATGTGAGAGACACTTTACATTTACTCACACTGTTACATGATCTGATTCTTCCACTGCACCCTCTGTTATCAACCTTAGACATAGTGGCCTTATATTCTTCTTTACCCCACCATAGGGGTTTACAGGTGGTGCACAAGGTCTTGGGCACAAGAGCCCAAAACAAGATTAGACATAATTTGTTTGTGTTGGAACTCTTGAAGTTTCTATTAACACATAAAAAGATTACATTTAATCAGAGCCATTCTTGCCAGGTACAGGGTACTTGTATGGGCACCAAGTGTACCCCTACATATGCCAACGTTTACCTAGGAGACTGGGAGACATGGCTCATTAGTAGAGAGGGGGCATTGTTGGTTTACCTGCGCAGGATTTTGTCCTGGTACAGGGGCATCAACAGTGTACCTGGGCAGGATTTTGTCCTGGTAGAGGTACATCGGCGACATCCTCATTTTGTGAACAGGTACTAGACAGGAGGCTTTAAATTTTGTGGATAGCTTGGGTAACAAAAGTTAAAATTTCTCCTTTACCAGTGAGTGTGACCCTACGGTAGTCACCTTTATGGACCTGACTATAGAATTAGGAGATGACAGAAGGATTAACACTAAATTGTATAGAAAACCAACCTCTACTAATAACCTCCTTCATGCTTTCACCCAAGGACATTGGTCCATAATATACCTGTAGGACATTATCTACGCGACTACATGCTGTAATTGTATGGAGGAAGCAGATTTTGAGGCAGAGGCTTGAAACTTGAGAAAGAGATTCACTCGACGTGGATATAGAAAAATATTGTTGGCTATTGCTTACCAAAGGGTTAAGTATAGTGACAGGGACGCTTAGATTTTCCGGCAGACACGTACAAATAAAGTTATAGTACCCACTATAAGATTCAATTTACAATATAGTGAATTGGTAACAAAAGTCAGAGAGATTTGTGACTCCCATTGGCACCTTCTAAGTGATGATGGTTCAGTTAGAAAATCGGTGTCAAATCATCCACAATTTATCTATAATAGGGCCTATTCATTGGGCAACGTACTTATTAACAGTGACATCCCTTGGTGCCCCCCCCCCCCCCTTGTTGTAATCGCAAGAGCATGAGGAGAGGTGGCACTTGTGATTACTGTACATACATGATTGAAGGTGACACCAGTACTCTATCCACTGGTAAGACCCTAAAGTGTAAGGGACAATTGCAATACATAAGGTGTCCTTTATGTACCGAAATGTAAATGTGGGGAATGCTACTTTGGGAAGACGATTAGAACTGTTCAGAGGACTCTCCAGGATCATATATATGATATTTTCACCTACCATTTAAAGGCACCCGTAGCAAGACAGGTGTGCTTAAATCAAGATTATTATAATTACAGAGAGAAACAGCGTGGATCTGGGAGTTGGGAGCCATTGGTCCCTCAGGTCTGAATGACACTTTATCTTTTGTACCTTTCTTGGTTTAATTTTGGTCCAATTCTAATTCAATTTTGTCATGTGGATTGCATGGGGTTGTCTGACCCCTGGTTTCTCTTTCCTGTGGGCTTAGATAGATTTTAATTTTGTTACTTTGTATTGTTTGAGTACCCAATAAATGGCTTGACATTCTATATGATATCAATTATGAAATAATTTGTATCTATATATAATAACCTGATGTCTTATAGTCACAATGTTATGTTCTGTTTATTATATGGTGTTTGTGTTTGGATTTTGGGGACACCTATTGCAATTTTATTCTAATATGGTTGCCTGTGGTCATGACTGCCGCTGTATTCACTGTTCATGTGCAATGACATCATTGTACCTTTGTGTTGTGATGTCACAGCATGTGCAGTGGTGTCCTGGCATCCATTTGCATTGTAACGTATATTCACGTCATACTTGATGACGTTGCTACATTTATTTATGTTGTTTATTTATTATTATTATTTATTTTTAAAGCACAATTACAAACATTGGTATTGGTTGACATTTACCTCTGAAGTAGCCAGCATAACCGATGAAACTGGTCCGTTTTCCAGCCCTTCTCCCATTATGTCAGCTGTTGGGATGCCTCTCCTTCCCTACCACCTTCATCTATAGATGAGACAACAGGGGTTATCAGACACAAACTCACGGATCATCGTCATTCATGAGAATAGCTTGGATGTCTCCAGCACCCACTTGGATGGCTAAGTATCACTTTATTTGAATACTCTTTGGCTTGGAACTTTCATTAAGCTGGTAGCTCCCTTGTCAGGCTCCTTCAAGCTATGCTTCACACAGCTGGAAGAACCTTTTTATGAGGATTTAATTGCCAATAGGGGATAATTTATGGTGCTAGACCACAAGCTATACATAAGAATAATTGTGATGATATGGGCACCTTTCCCTGGGAGACTTCCAGTATTCCATCAAGCTGGAAGCTCCCCCATTAGGCAATTATTCCATACAGTATGAAGAACCTTCATATAAAGATCTAGGTACCAACATGGCATGCTCTGGGTTTTTATGTGGATCAATTCTACAACACATTTAGTTACAAATGTCCACTGTGGACTCTGAGTGGTCATTTAGCCATAAGGAGTGGTCTATTTTTGTATACTAATATGGAGGAAAGGTCTGTTTCATGGGATATAGTTCTTATGGACTATGCCCCCCAACTGGAGTATATACTGTATATCTGTCACGATTTCATCCATGTATGTTGTTCCTTATTGGGAAGTAATTTTTCTAGAAGCTGCTATAGTTGGGTTTTTAATAATTACCCAGTTATGGTTTTATCTATTAGACAGTAGTTTTTTGTTAGTTTAGGTTTTTCAATAAAGAATTATTTTCATTCTAATCTTTACATATGTCAAGCAGTTTGCTGGGGTACACTATAGGTCTGATATATTAAGGTTGAGCTTAAGTCTGGTTTTTATTAATCCTATTGTGTTTACATTTACCTGTCAACCAGGTGATTCCCTAGCTGACAGCCATATGGACTTTCTGTGTATACTTGAGTGGTTGTTAGGACACCCTCAGTCAGCAGCTCCCTAACAACTAGCTGTGACATGTAGCAACAATAGTAATACATCTGCTAAATGTATCACTTTCCTCTGCAGCTGTGGGTTCAGCTCCTCTGAAACCCATTTAGTTCAGCAGTTTGTTGGACCTTCAAAAAAGCAAAATTCATTTTCAACTAGTTTCAGACTCCAGATCTAAATCATTTTAATTTGAACATTGATGTTTTTTAGGTATTATGACTAGTTTTAGACTCCAGACTTAAATATTTATATTTAAACATTGGTAGTTTTAGATTTAAAAAATGTACAAACCTAAAATATGACTTTGATTTAATGTTTGTACTTTATGCAATTTTAAATAAAGGATTAGCAAAAAAATGTGTTTTGTTTTTGTGCCTTTATTGGTTAGAGTCCTTCCTCTCCTAGTGACACCGATGATTGGAACAGGATGTAACAAAATGCAAACACAAAAAAGCAGTATAAACCTGACAGATTTTGTAACCCTTCCCCTACTCCAAAGCTAAACCTCACCACTCACTGATACCTTGTTTGCATTCTTCAATTCCATTCACATATCACAGCCTTTTGAAATTCCTGATACTTAAAAGAAAAAGGAAGTATGCAACCTTTCCCTCCTACATGTAAGATGTAGTGATCTGGCCTAAATAGCCAGCTTACTAAAATGTTATGTGGGGTCATTTGATAGAGACCAACACAAAATACAGGGATTAGACTCAGGTTTAAGACAAGGTCAAGATAATCTGTCACTTTTCATTTAGGCTGCATTCCGACTTTGCAATTTTGAATTGCGGGCAGAATTGCAGCGATTCTGCCCTCGGTTCCAAATCACATTGCAATCGTGGTAAAATGCAACATAGGTGTTTAGGTGCCATTCAATTATATTGTCACCTCATATGTGGTGCGGTTTAGCCGTGATTGCCACAAACTCTTGTGGCAAACTGCATCGAGTAAACCTTGTCGCCCAAAAAGTAGCAGGAGCTTCTTCGGCCGACAAACTTAGAATGATTCAGTTTGGTGTGATTGCCACACAATTTTATTGTGTGGCAAATCCACACCACATGTAAGGTGCCATTAAAATGCTGCGTTCTGCCACAATAGCAGTGCAATTTGGAATCGTGGGCACAATCACAAAGTGTGAATGCAGCCTGAATGGGCAAAGTAACATTTTTTCTATTTACACTAAGCCAAAAGCAATTATAAACATGTAAACCTAAAAGGAGTAAAGGGCTACTTTTCTAAATTTAACTGATACAGCAATTGATGATACTCCATTTTAGTCATTTATCCACATTTATTAGTCATGCTGTTAATGGGCCCTCTTAAATGTTTAGAGGACAAAATGCAACCTTGGAACATACAAAAAGCTGTATAAATTGATTCTCACAAGCAGAATCATTTCATTTTATGTTGTTCTCTTGTAATGAAGATGTTGTCTTTAAAGTGTTGAGTGCTTAGTGTTCTAGCTGGCAATTTCTACCTTTTAGATGTAACAAATATTGATTTCAGAATACACAGTTCTGAATAAAAACACAAGGTGAAGGTAAATCAGAGAATGTGTAAGATGTAAGAATGTCTACAGTACTGGATAATTTGCAGTATTGTGCTAGCAGCAATGGTTTGGTTGCTACATTAGTGAAATATGAGCATAAATAATTTTAAAGCATAGCTAAACCCAGAAACTTTTGGGATAAAGTATAAACATATACATAAAAGCTAACCATTCTGAGAACCCATATCAATGATAAATGGTTTGTCTCAACCCCCTAACTGTCACGTTTTCTGGACAGTTTGGTCTGTTTAAAGAAGTTTAAGAATAATAGACTTACTGGCTGGATCAACAGTTAACCAAAATATGTTACGGGGGGGGGGGGGGGGTCTTAGAAAAGTAAAAACTGCTGAGTTAATGCTATTTAGAAACTGAATCAAAATCTGTATGTCATTTTTTTCACCCATGGTTCCACTGAATCAGATCCATATTTTAAACAACATAAACACACATATAAATACCATTTGACAAGTCTATCTTCATAAGTAAAGATGGATGTGTTTGTAGTAGAGGCTGTTTTGTAGAAATTATAGTTTACGTTGAAACTGTACCTGCAGCCTTATACTATCTTGAGAAATCACTTTTCATTATGACATATCGCTGGAATGGACAACCTGCCCTTAACTCCTTTATGGCACTCCAATGCTAATGGACCCAGAACTAGCATATTTGATTTTCTCCACCACTGAGCACTGCACAGTCTGTCACACAGACTAACTAATTATTAAGTAGTTGAAACTGCTCTAATACACAGCTATAAACAATTTTGTGGTTGACATGCATCAAACATGTCAATGTTTTTGATAAATCATTGCACATAGTGAAGCAAGATGAATATGACAAGAACCATGCCTATGATATTATGTCTAAGTGTGCAAAGTACCGTAGGACCTTTCATTGGAAAAAATGTTTATCTTCACTTACTGTAACACAGTAAACATGTCATTTCAACAAAATTTCTGTGTGTGTATTAAATGGAAAAGGTACATTTTCTGTAAGCTTTGAAAACCAGCTTAAATTTTGTTTGCAGAATCTTGCAACATGGGTTGCTTAGCAACTGAGACCTGCAAGTCCAGGCTGTCGTCATCCAATGCAACATCTCACCTAATTTTAAAGCATTATTGTCTCTGTGTTGAAAAAAAAATACAAAAAGATCTACCGGGTTAAAAAAGAAGCTTCATATCTACCATTATGGTGGAGGGTGTGTTAAGTCTTTACTGTCAGGAAGGAATATTTTCCTCTGCAGGAGCAAATTGGATCATGCTTTGTTGGTTTTTTTTTACTTCCTCTGGATCAACTGTGGGTGTAGGATTATAACTTTTTTTTTTAATGGATGAACTGGATGGACCTTTGTCTTTTTTCAGCCAGACTAACTATGTAACTAACTATATAACTGTCTTGAGAAGCTTCATATTATTATTATTATACAGTATTTATATAGCGCCAAAAGGTTTGCTCAGCGCTGTACATTATAGTGGGGGACAGAACATGAGACAATACAGTAACAAAACAATACACGAGGGGTTCAAGGGCCCTGCTCTTTCGAGCTTACAATCTAGGAGGGAGGGGATAGTGGTACAGGAGGAAGAGGCTGTGGGGGATGGAGTGGTAGGAGGAGTGGAGGAGATCGGCTGTTAGGTGAGGGTGGGGTAGGCTTCCCTGAAGAGATGGGTTTTCAGGGTGCGCCTAAAGGTGAGGAGGGTAGGTGACAGTCTGATGGATTGGGGTAGTGAGTTCCAGAGGATGGGGGAAGTCCTGGAGAAGTCCTGCAGTTGGGTGTGGGAGGAGGAGACCAGGAAGCTAGAAAGTAGGAGGTCTTGTGAGGAACGAAGAGTATGGGTTGGGTGGTATTTGGGTATCAGGTCGGTGAGGTAGTTTGGGGCAGCATTATGAATGGCTTTGTATGTCAATGTTAGTAGTTTGAATTTAATGCGTTGGGCAATTGGAAGCCAGTGGAGGGAATGACAGAGGGGGGTGGCAAAAGCGGAGCGCTTGGTAAGGTGGATGAGTCTGGCCGCTGAGTTCAGGATACACTGAAGCGGGGCTAGCCTTTGTTGGGGTAGGCCGGTGAGAAGGGAGTTGCAGTAGTCCAGACGTGAGATAATAAGGGAGTGAACGAGTTGTTTAGTAGTGTTTGGGGTTAGGAACGTACGTATTTTGGAGATGTTGCAGAGGTGGAGCCTGCATGAGTTAGCCAGCGGTTGGACATGGGGTTGGAAGGACAGGTTTGAGTCTAGAGTGACACCTAGGACTTTGGCTTGCAGGGTGGGACTGATGGTGGCATTGTTGGTCGTGATGGAGAGGATGGGGGGGGGGGGCGCGGGCTGGGGGAAAAATTAAGAGCTCTGTTTTGGAAAGGTTCAATTTGAGAAAATGGAGCCACATCCAGTCTGATATGTCGTTCAGTAGGTGGGTGATACGGGCGGAGACTGAAGGGGTGAGTTGAGGGGTGGAGAGGTAAATTTGCGTGTCATCGGCGTAGAGGTGATAGTTGAAGCCGTGGATGTGTATCAGTTTGCCGAGAAAGGAGGTGTAGATGGAGAAGAGAAGGGGCCCAAGGACCGAGCCTTGGGGGACCCCAACAGAGAGGGGGAGAGAGGGGGAGGTGGTAGCGTTATAGGTAGAGATGAGCGAAGTATTCAAAAATTCGATTCGACTGATTCGGCGAATTCGTGGAAAAATTTCGATTCGAGTCGAATATATTCGCTGTGAATTTAACTTAAAAAAGGGTGTTTCTAGGCTTCAGAGAGACTTAATATTAGTGCAGAACACTGTACCTTTAATTTAAATGCCCTTGGAGTCTGCTGGGGAAGAGAAATAATACTGTCAGTCAGTATGACATGCAGATGAGTGCCGTCGATCTTAGAATCACCGCACACTTCACTCATTTGGGCAGTCACGGGGCCAAAACCAGAGTGTGGAGCCACAGTGTGGCGGTGGAGGCAGCAGCAATGGGAGGCCATACAGCACCCTATGACAAAAATGGAAACCACCAGCAGTGTGAGGAGACCTGAAAGTGGCACATGGCAGAGTGTGGCGATAGAGACAGCAGCAATGGGAGGCCGTACAGGGACCCATGACACACTCTGGACCTGGCAGCAGCATGAGGAGGCGGTACAGGGGCCCATGACAGATTACGGGCCTGGCAGCAGCATGAGGAGTCGGTACGGGGGCCCATGGCAGATTACGGGCCTGGCAGCAGCAATGGGAGGCCGTACAGGGACCCATGACACACTCTGGACCTGGCAGCAGCATGGGGAGGCGGTACAGGGGCCCATGACAGATTACGGGCCTGGCAGCAGCATGAGGAGTCGGTACGGGGGCCCATGACACACTCTGGACCTGGCAGCAGCATGAGGAGGCGGTACAGGGGCGCATGACAGATTACGAGCCTGGCAGCAGCAACTTGGACAGGAGGACGTTCAGCTTCTGCACCGTCGGGTGCGTGCTCGCAAACTGTTGTCTCTTGGAAACGGATTCCAAGAAAGACTGCTGACGGAATCCGTGAAGAGGAGTAGCAGGAGAAGGAGCATCTGAACGAGCGGAATATGCCAACAAGCGGCAACAGGGGCCCATGACAGATTACGGGCCTGGCAGCAGCATGAGGAGTCGGTACGGGGGCCCATGGCAGATTAGGGGCCTGGCAGCAGCTATGGGAGGCCCGTAATCTGCCAGCACCCTATGACAAAAAATGGAACCCACCAGCAGTGTGAGGAGACCTGAAAGTGGCACATGGCAGAGTGTGGCAATGGAGACAGCAGCAATGGGAGGCCATACAGGGACCCATGAGAGACTCTGGACCTGGCAGCAGCATGAGGAGGCGGTATAGGGGCCCATGGAAGATTAGGGGCCTGGCAGCAGCTATGGGAGGCCCGCAATCTGCCAGCACCCTATGACAAAAAATGGAACACACCAGCAGTGTGAGGAGACCTGAAAGTGGCACATGTTTGGGGCATGATTCATGGCGGATTTAGTCAGTTGTGTCAGGAACTGGTGGTTTGAAATCCAGACTAATCCACGCCTGATTCATTTTCACAAACGTGAGTCTCTCCACACTTTGGGTGGACAGTCGTGTCCTCCGCGGAGTTACAATACCTCCTGCCGCACTAAACACGCGCTCCGATGCCACGCTACTGGCCAGGCATGACAGCCTTTCAAGGGCAAATTCAGCTAGTTGGGGCCAAAGGTCAAGTTTCGTTGCCCAGTAGTCAAGGGGATTGTCTACCTCGGTTGGCAGGGTGCTGTCCAAGTAGGCCTAAGCCTGTTGTTTGAGGTCCTGCTCCAGGTCCACCTGATGCTGCTGCTGCTGCTGCTGCGGCTGGTTAGTAGTTTCCTCACTGCGCTGGTGAAGAAAGCTACTCATCATCGATTGCAGACTGAGGCAGCTGCTGCTGGTGGAGCTGCCACTGCTCCTACCACCCCACCCCTCCCCTGCTGCCATGGCAGCGGAACGCGAGCGCACATGGCCCACAGTGTCTGAGGATGGACGTTGGCGCAGACAGGCAGAGACCATCTGACTACATAGGTGGTTTTTATAGTACGTTATTTTGGCCTCCCTCTCAGCAGGTGTGAAAAAGGCCACCATTTTTGAACGGTAGCGAGGGTCCAACAAGGTGGACAGCCAAAAGTCATCCCTCTGTCTGATGGTTATTATTCGGCTGTCGCTACGCAAGCAAGCGAGCATGCTATGGGCCATTTGTGCCAAGGAATGCGAGGGACTCCCTGCCTCCATCTCCACAGCATACTGCCACGGTGCGTCTGGGTCCTCTGTCTCCTCTTCCTCCTCCTCTACCAGATGCTCCTGCTCCTCCACTCCTGTCCGCTGAGTGGAAAAACCACCCATTTCACTCAATAATTCCTGAGCACCAATGTCCTCCTCTACCTCCTCCTCTTCTTCCTGTCCTGCCCCCACAGGGGTCATGTGGCGTTGAGATCTGTGCGCCACGTCTACCGCACCCTGACCAGCCATTGTTAACAGCATTTGTTCCAGGACGTGCAACAGAGGAATGACGTCGTTCATCCCATAGTCCTGCCGACTCACGAATAGCGTGGCCTCCTCAAAGGGCCTGAGCAAGCGCAGGTGTCACGCATGAGCTGCCAATGGCTGACATCTAAGTTACACAGGGAGTACCTTTATCCGCTTTTAACATCAGGAAATCTGTGATGGCCTTTTGCTGTTGGTAAAGGCGGTCTAACATATGTAGGGTTGAATTCCACCTTGTTGCAACGTCACAGCATGAGGAGTCGGTACGGGGGCCCATGGCAGATTACGGGCCTGGCAGCAGCAATGGGAGGCACGTAATCTGCCAGCACCCTATGTCAAAAAATTCAACACACCAGCAGTGTGTGAGGAGACCTGAAAGTGGCACATGGCAGAGTGTGGCGATGGAGACAGCAGCAATGGGAGGCCGTACAGGGACCCATGAGAGACTCTGGACCTGGCAGCAGCATGAGGAGGCGGTATATAGGGGCCTATGGCAGATTAGGGGCCTGGCAGCAGCTATAGGAGGCCCGTAATCTGCCAGCACCCTATGTCAAAAAATTCAACACACCAGCAGTGTGTGAAGAGACCTGAAAGTGGCACATGGCAGAGTGTGGCAATGGAGACAGCAGCAATGGGAGGCCGTACAGGGACCCATGACAGACTCTGGACTTGGCAGCAGCATGAGGAGGCGGTATATAGGGGCCTATGGCAGATTAGGGGCCTGGCAGCAGCTATAAGAGGCCCGTAATCTGCCAGCACCCTATGTCAAAAAATTCAACACACCAGCAGTGTGAAGAGACCTGAAAGTGGCACATGGCAGAGTGTGGCGATGGAGACAGCAGCAATGGGAGGCCGTACAGGGACCCATGACAGACTCTGGACTTGGCAGCAGCATGAGGAGGCGGTATATAGGGTCCTATGGCAGATTAGGGGCCTGGCAGCAGCTATGGGAGGCCCGTAATCTGCCAGCACCCTATGTCAAAAAATTCAACACACCAGCAGTGTGAAGAGACCTGAAAGTGGCACATGGCAGAGTGTGGCGATGGAGACAGCAGCAATGGGAGGCCGTACAGGGACCCATGACAGACTCTGGACTTGGCAGCAGCATGAGGAGGCGGTATATAGGGGCCTATGGCAGATTAGGGGCCTGGCAGCAGCTATGGGAGGTCCGTAATCTGCCAGCACCCTATGTCAAAAAATTCAACACACCAGCAGTGTGAAGAGACCTGAAAGTGGCACATGGCAGAGTGTGGCGATGGAGACAGCAGCAATGGGAGGCCGTACAGGGACCCATGAGAGACTCTGGACTTGGCAGCAGCATGAGGAGGCGGTATATAGGGGCCTATGGCAGATTAGGGGCCTGGCAGCAGCTATAGGAGGCCCGTAATCTGCCAGCACCCTATGTCAAAAAATTCAACACACCAGCAGTGTGTGAGGAGACCTGAAAGTGGCACATGGCAGAGTGTGGCGATGGAGACAGCAGCAATGGGAGGCCGTACAGGGACCCATGAGAGACTCTGGACCTGGCAGCAGCATGAGGAGGCGGTATATAGGGGCCTATGGCAGATTAGGGGCCTGGCAGCAGCTATAGGAGGCCCGTAATCTGCCAGCACCCTATGTCAAAAAATTCAACACACCAGCAGTGTGTGAGGAGACCTGAAAGTGGCACATGGCAGAGTGTGGCGATGGAGACAGCAGCAATGGGAGGCCGTACAGGGACCCATGACAGACTCTGGACCTGGCAGCAGCATGAGGAGGCGGTATATAGGGGCCTCTGGCAGATTAGGGGCCTGGCAGCAGCTATAGGAGGCCCGTAATCTGCCAGCACCCTATGTCAAAAAATTCAACACACCAGCAGTGTGTGAGGAGACCTGAAAGTGGCACATGGCAGAGTGTGGCGATGGAGACAGCAGCAATGGGAGGCCGTACAGGGACCCATGAGAGACTCTGGACTTGGCAGCAGCATGAGGAGGCGGTATATAGGGGCCTATGGCAGATTAGGGGCCTGGCAGCAGCTATGGGAGGCCCGTAATCTGCCAGCACCCTATGTCAAAAAATTCAACACACCAGCAGTGTGTGAGGAGACCTGAAAGTGGCACATGGCAGAGTGTGGCGATGGAGACAGCAGCAATGGGAGGCCGTACAGGGACCCATGACAGACTCTGGACTTGGCAGCAGCATGAGGAGGCGGTATATAGGGGCCTATGGCAGATTAGGGGCCTGGCAGCAGCTATGGGAGGCCCGTAATCTGCCAGCACCCTATGTCAAAAAATTTAACACACCAGCAGTGTGAAGAGACCTGAAAGTGGCACATGGCAGAGTGTGGCGATGGAGACAGCAGCAATGGGAGGCCGTACAGGGACCCATGACAGACTCTGGACTTGGCAGCAGCATGAGGAGGCGGTATATAGGGGCCTATGGCAGATTAAGGGCCTGGCAGCAGCTATGGGAGGCCCGTAATCTGCCAGCACCCTATGTCAAAAAATTGAACACACCAGCAGTGTGTGAGGAGACCTGAAAGTGGCACATGGCAGAGTGTGGCGATGGAGACAGCAGCAATGGGAGGCCGTACAGGGACCCATGACAGACTCTGGACTTGGCAGCAGCATGAGGAGGCGGTATATAGGGGCCTATGGCAGATTAGGGGCCTGGCAGCAGCTATGGGAGGCCCGTAATCTGCCAGCACCCTATGTCAAAAAATTCAACACACCAGCAGTGTGTGAGGAGACCTGAAAGTGGCACATGGCAGAGTGTGGCGATGGAGACAGCAGCAATGGGAGGCCGTACAGGGACCCATGAGAGACTCTGGACTTGGCAGCAGCATGAGGAGGCGGTATATAGGGGCCTATGGCAGATTAGGGGCCTGGCAGCAGCTATGGGAGGCCCGTAATCTGCCAGCACCCTATGTCAAAAAATTCAACACACCAGCAGTGTGCGAGGAGACCTGAAAGTGACACATGGCAGAGTGTGGCGATGGAGACAGCAGCAATGGGAGGCCGTACAGGGACCCATGAGAGACTCTGGACTTGGCAGCAGCATGAGGAGGCGGTATAGGGGCCCATGGCAGATTAGGGGCCTGGCAGCAGCTATGGGAGGCCCGTAATCTGCCAGCACCCTATGACAAAAAATGGAACACACCAGCAGTGTGTGAGGAGACCTGAAAGTGGCACATGTTTGAGGCATGATTCATGGCGGATTTAGTCAGTTGTGTCAGGAACTGGTGGTTTGAAATCCAGACTAATCCACGCCTGATTCATTTTCACAAACGTGAGTCTCTCCACACTTTGGGTGGACAGTCGTGTCCTCCGCGGAGTTACAATACCTCCTGCCGCACTAAACACGCGCTCCGATGCCACGCTACTGGCCGGGCATGACAGCCTTTCAAGGGCAAATTCAGCTAGTTGGGGCCAAAGGTCAAGTTTCGTTGCCCAGTAGTCAAGGGGATTGTCTACCTCGGTTGGCAGGGTGCTGTCCAAGTAGGCCCAAGCCTGTTGTTTGAGGTCCTGCACCAGGTCCACCTGATGCTGCTGCTGCTGCTGCGGCTGTTTAGTAGTTTCATCACTGCGCTGGTGAAGAAAGCTACTCATCATCGACTGCAGACTGAGGCAGCCGCTGCTGGTGGAGCTGCCACTGCTCCTACCACCCCACCCCTCCCCTGCTGCCATGGCAGCGGAACGCGAGCGCACATGGCCCACAGTGTCTGAGGATGGACGTTGGCGCACAAAGGCAGAGACCAACTGACTACATAGGTGGTTTTTATAGTACATTATTTTGGCCTCCCTCTCAGCAGGTGTGAAAAAGGCCACCATTTTTGAACGGTAGCGAGGGTCCAACAAGGTGAACAGCCAAAAGTCATCCCTCTGTCTGATGGTTATTATTCGGCTGTCGCTACGCAAGCAACCGAGCATGCTATGGGCCATTTGTGCCAAGGAATGCGAGGGACTCCCTGCCTCCATCTCCACAGCATACTGCCACGGTGCGTCTGGGTCCTCTGTCTCCTCCTCCTCCTCCTCTACCAGATGCTCCTGCTCCTCCACTCCTGTCCGCTGAGTGGAAAAACCACCCATTTCACTCAATAATTCCTGAGCACAAATGTCCTCCTCTACCTCCTCCTCTTCTTCCTGTCCTGCCCCCACAGGGGTCATGTGGCGTTGAGATCTGTGCACCACGTCTACCGCACCCTGACCAGCCATTGTTAACAGCATTTGTTCCAGGACGTGCAACAGAGGAATGACGTCGTTCATCCCATAGTCCTGCCGACTCACGAATAGCGTGGCCTCCTCAAAGGGCCTGAGCAAGCGGCAGGTGTCACGCATGAGCTGCCAATGGCTGACATCAAAGTTACACAGGGGAGTACCTTTATCCGCTTGTAACATCAGGAAATCGGTGATGGCCTTTCGCTGTTCGTAAAGGCGGTCTAACATGTGTAGGGTTGAATTCCACCTTGTTGCAACGTCGCAGATCAGGCGATGCTGTGCAATTCCGTTCTGCCGCTGCAGCTCAAGGAGGGTGTGCTTTGCGGTGTAGGAATGGCTGAAATGCATGCAAAGTTTACGTGACATTTTAAGGATGTCTTGCAGTGGGATGGTGGATTTTAGGAACCGCTTGACAACCAGATTGAACACGTGAGCCATGCATGGCGCATGGCACAACCTTCCTTGACGCAGAGCAGACACCATGTTCTTTCCGTTGTCGGTCAACATGGTTCCGATTTTCAGTTTGCGCGGAGACAGCCATCTGTCGATTTCTCTGTTCATTACACTCAGAAGTTCCTCCCCTGTGTGACTACGTTCGCCAAGGCATACCAGGTGCAGCACAGCGTGACACCGTTGCGCCCTGCACATGTGATATGCCGGTCGGGTAATGGGACTTGGCACGGGGGTGGCGGCTGAGGACACGGCGGAAGAAGAGGTGGTAGAGGCGGACATCTTTGCCGGACCAAGGACGTGCAAACGTGGAGGCAAAAGCGGCGTGACCTGTCCAAGTTGCTGGTGCGGCTGTGACGGCACCACGTTCACCCAGTGGGCCGTAAATGACATGTACTGTCCCTGACCGTAGTTACAGCTCCACACGTCGGCGCTGCCGTGCACTTTGGCAGAGACCGACATGCTCAAAGACTGGCCCACCATGTCTTCTACATGTGAATGCAGGGCTGGCACTGCCTTTTTGGCGAAGAAATGACGGCTTGGCACTCTCCACCGCGGCGCGGCACAAGCCATCATTTCTCGGAAAGGTGCTGAGTTCACCACTTGGAAAGGGAGGGACTGCAGCACCAGCAACTTGGACAGGAGGACGTTCAGCTTTTGCACCGTCGGGTGCGTGCTCGCAAACTGTTGTCTCTTGGAAACGGATTCCAAGAAAGACTGCTGACGGAATCCGTGAAGAGGAGTAGCAGGAGAAGGAGCATCTGAACGAGCGGAAGATGCCAACGAGCGACAACTCCCCTCAGCAGAGGTGTTGGAGCCTTGACTGGCTGATGGAGGGCGATTGACGTCGGGTGACGGAGCAAGTAACGGAGCGGGTGATGGAGAGGGGGGCTGGGGCGGGCAGAACCGCCGTATCTTTATCACGGTTTTCCCAGGCCACCAAATGGCGACGCTGCATATGCTGCCGCAACACTGTAGTCCCAACATGGGCCCCCTGGCCACGCTTGACTTTCTGGCCACATAGTCGACATACGGCTACGTTTACTTCCTCGGGCGGCTTGACGAAAAATTGCCACACCGCCGAGTAGGAAACTTTGCCCCCGATACTCCTCACTGGCTGACTGCTACTTCCTCCGTGCACACCGGCACCACTACTGGCCGTGGTGGTAGGCTGCAGTGGAGCTGGTGCTCTACTCCGTGGCCGTTTGGCTCCACTGACACTGCTGCGACCCTGCTGCTGTCTCCTGGGCAACCCACCGACTGTTTCGCTCGCTGCCAAGCTGCCACCCTCTTCTCCTGATGATGCGGAAGAAATTGCCTGATGACGACGAGGCTGCCAAGTGCGATCAACCTCCTCATCATCAAGTCATCACTACTAGCCCCCTCGGCTGCGCCTGGGTCAGGAGACAGACCTGTCTCTAGACCGGCTACCGAGCCACTCTCCTCGCCACTACTTCTTCGCCTGGCTGCTGAAAAGGCGGATGTCTCCCCCCGTTCCTGACCGCCCTCTGTTAGCTCTTCCTCACTGTACAGTGGGGCTGAGCCCACAGCATGCGATACTTCGCTTGGTGAGGGAACACCAAAGGACAGGGGCAGGTAGAGGACACGTGATTTCAGTGGGCTTGGTCCCGGGCCATGCCAACTAACGGTTGTGTCTGACGTACCCACCGACCGTTGGCTGTAGGTGTCAGAGGTGACCTGGGAAGAGGAAGACGACCGAGCCAACCAATCGACGACAGCAGGGTTGTCGGTGGAGACACGACCGCTGGATGACACCGGGAGCACTGGCCTCTGGCTGCGAATAGTGCTGCCTCGACCCCTTCCTCTGCTGCCAAGTCTGCTCGCTCCTAAAACATTGCCTCCTCTGCCACTCCTCTGCATGTTGTCTGACATACTCTTTAATTCAACGATTCTGTGTCCCTGAGTAACAATTCTGTGTCCCTGAGTAACAATTCTGTGTCTGTCCCTGAGTAACAATTCTGTGGCCCTAAGTAACGGTTCTGTGGCCCTCAGTAACAATTCTGTGTCCCTCAGTAACAATTCTGTGTCTGTCCCTGAGTAACAATTATGTGGCCCTAAGTAACGGTTCTGTGGCCCTCAGTAACAATTCTGTGTCCCTGATTAACGTTTATGTGGCCCTCAGTAACGGTTCTGTGGCCCTCAGTAACAATTCTGTGTCCCTGAGTAACAATTCTGTGTCCCTGAGTAACAATTCTGTGTCTGTCCGAGTAACAATTCTGTGGCCCTAAGTAACAGTTCTGTGGCCCTCAGTAACAATTCTGTGTCCCTGAGTAACAATTCTATGGCCCTAAGTAACAATTCTGTGGCCCTCAGTAACAATTCTGTGTCCCTGAGTAACAATTCTGTGTCTGTCCGAGTAACAATTCTGTGGCCCTAAGTAACAGTTCTGTGGCCCTCAGTAACAATTCTGTGTCCCTGAGTAACAATTCTGTGGCCCTAAGTAACAATTCTGTGGCCCTCAGTAACAATTCTGTGTCCCTGAGTAACAATTCTGTGTCTGTCCGAGTAACAATTCTGTGGCCCTAAGTAACAGTTCTGTGGCCCTCAGTAACAATTCTGTGTCCCTGAGTAACAATTCTGTGGCCCTAAGTAACAGTTCTGTGGCCCTCAGTAACAATTCTGTGTCCCTGAGTAACAATTCTGTGGCCCTAAGTAACGGTTCTGTGGCCCTCAGTAACAATTCTGTGTCCCTGAGTAACAATTCTGTGTCTGTCTGAGTAACAATTCTGTGGCCCTAAGTAACAGTTCTGTGGCCCTCAGTAACAATTCAGTGTCCCTGAGTAACAATTCTGTGGCCCTAAGTAACGGTTCTGTTGCCCTCAGTAACAATTCTGTGTCCCTGAGTAACAATTCTGTGTCTGTCCGGGTAACAATTCTGTGGCCCTAAGTAACAGTTCTGTGGCCCTCAGTAACAATTCAGTGTCCCTGAGTAACAATTCTGTGGCCCTAAGTAACAGTTCTGTGGCCCTCAGTAACAATTCTGTGTCCCTGAGTAACAATTCTGTGGCCCTAAGTAACGGTTCTGTGGCCCTCAGTAACAATTCTGTGTCCCTGAGTAACAATTCTGTGTCTGTCCGAGTAACAATTCTGTGGCCCTAAGTAACAGTTCTGTGGCCCTCAGTAACAATTCTGTGTCCCTGAGTAACAATTCTGTGGCCCTAAGTAACGGTTCTGTGGCCCTCAGTAACAATTCTGTGTCCCTGAGTAACAATTCTGTGTTTGTCCGAGTAACAATTCTGTGGCCCCAAGTAACAGTTCTGTGGCCCTCAGTAACAATTCTGTGTCCCTAAGTAACAATTCTGTGGCCCTAAGTAACGGTTCTGTGGCCCTCAGTAACAATTCTGTGTCCCTGAGTAACAATTCTGTGGCCCTAAGTAACGGTTCTGTGGCCCTCAGTAACAATTCTGTGTCCCTGAGTAACTTTTCTGTGGCCCTAAGTAACAATTCTGTGGCCCTCAGTAACAATTCTGTGTCTGTCCCTGAGTAACAATTCTGTGGCCCTAACTAACGGTTCTGTGGCCCTAAGTAACAGTTCTGTGGCCCTCAGTAACAATTCTGTGTCCCTGAGTAACGTTTCTGTGGCCCTAAGTAACAGTTCTGTGGCCCTCAGTAACAATTCTGTGTCTGTCCCTGAGTAACAATTCTGTGGCCCTAACTAACGTTTCTGTGGCCCTAAGTAACAATTCTCTGGCACTCAGTAACAATTCTGTCTGTCCCTGAGTAACAATTCTGTGGCCCTAATAACGTTTCTGTGGCCCTAAGTAACAGTTCTGTGGCCCTCAGTAACAATTCTGTGTCCCTGAGTAACGTTTCTGTGGCCCTAAGTAACAATTCTGTGGCCCTCAGTAACAATTCTGTGTCTGTCCCTGAGTAACAATTCTGTGGCCCTAACTAACGTTTCTGTGGCCCTAAGTAACAATTCTCTGGCACTCAGTAACAATTCTGTCTGTCCCTGAGTAACGGTTCTGTGGCCATAACTAACGTTTCTGTGGCCCTAAGTAACAATTCTCTGGCACTCAGTAACAATTCTGTCTGTCCCTGAGTAACAATTCAGTGTCCCTAAGTAACAATTCTGTGGCCCTCAGTAACAATTCTGTGTCTGTCCCTGAGTAACAATTCTGTGGCCCTAACTAACGTTTCTGTGGCCCTAAGTAACAGTTCTGTGGCCCTCAGTAACAATTCTGTGTCTGTCCCTGAGTAACAATTCTGTGGCCCTAACTAACGTTTCTGTGGCCCTAAGTAACAATTCTCTGGCACTCAGTAACAATTCTGTCTGTCCCTGAGTAACAATTCTGTGGCCCTAACTAACGTTTCTGTGGCCCTAAGTAACAATTCTCTGGCACTCAGTAACAATTCTGTCTGTCCCTGAGTAACGATTCTGTGGCCCTAAGTAACAATTCTGTGGCCCTCAGTAACAATTCTGTGTCTGTCCTTGAGTAACAATTCTGTGGCCCTAACTAACGTTTCTGTGGCCCTAAGTAACAGTTCTGTGGCCCTCAGTAACAATTCTGTGTCTGTCCCTGAGTAACAATTCTGTGGCCCTAACTAACGTTTCTGTGGCCCTAAGTAACAATTCTCTGGCACTCAGTAACAATTCTGTCTGTCCCTGAGTAACAATTCTGTGACCCTAATAATGTTTCTGTGGCCCTAAGTAACAGTTCTGTGGCCCTCAGTAACAATTCTGTGTCTGTCCCTGAGTAACAATTCTGTGGCCCTAACTAACGTTTCTGTGGCCCTAAGTAACAATTCTCTGGCACTCAGTAACAATTCTGTCTGTCCCTGAGTAACAATTCTGTGGCCCTAACTAGCGTTTCTTTGGCCCTAAGTAACGATTCTGTGGCCCTCATTAACAATTCTGTGTCCCTGAATAATGCTTCTCTGTCCCTAAGTAACGTTTCTCTGTCCCCAAGTAACGTTTCTGTGGCCCTAACTCTGTCCCTAATACAGAGCGGTCTGCCTCTCTTGAATGACTGGAGGCAAATGAAGAATTCTAAAATGGCCACCATTTATAGCTCGACCATTACACAGTGCTGGCTGGCTGCTGATTGGCTAATGCGATCACATGTCATTAAGGAATGCATTATGGGTCAGCGCGCCTTGTCTGCGCGCCTTCCCAGACATCCCCGCTCCGTCTCCGCACATGTCCGCCGCCATTTTAGGAAAAATTTCGATTCGCGCGTCCGAAGTAGGCTATTTTTCGGATTCGGCGCGAATCGAAAATTTTCCAATATTCGACTCGAATTCCACTTCGCCTACTTCGATTCGCTCATCTCTAGTTATAGGTAACGCTGAAGGAGCATTGGGATAGATAGGAGGAGAGCCAGGAGAGAGCGGAGTCTCTGATGCCAAGGGAGTGTAGTTTATTAAGGAAGAGGGGGTGGTCGACTGTGTCGAAGGCCACAGAGAGGTCGAGGAGTAGGAGGACTGAGTAGTGGCCATTAGCTTTGGCGGTTAGCAGGTCATTAGTGATTTTGAGTAGGGCGGTTTCGGTGGAGTGTAGGGGAAGGAAGCCGGACTGTAATGGATCGGGGAGGTTGTTGTCAGTGAGGTGGGAGCTTAGGTGATTGTAGACTAAGCGCTCAAGGAGCTTGGATGTAAATGGCAGCAGGGAGATGGGTCTAAGGTTGTTTATGTCGGTGGGGTCCAGGGAAGGTTTTTTTGAGTATGGGGGGTGATGTGTGCATACTTTAGGGGGGAGGGGAATGCGCCAGTAGAGAGGGAAAGATTGAAGATGTGGGTGAGGGAGCGTAGGATGGAGGAGGAGGGTGACCGGTGGAGTTGTGTGGGGACAGGGTCAAGGGGGCAAGTGGTGGGGCTGGCTTCTGAGAAGACCTTAGTGACCTCCTCAGTGGTAGAAAGGCTGAAGGAGCGGAGTGTTGGGGAGGTTATAGTGTGCGGAATGTTAGGTGTGGTGGGGGGCAGGGAAGTTGCGAGGTCAGAGGAGGGGAGAGTTGATGGGGTTATAGTGGGAGGGAGGCTAGGTGGGGAGGTAGATTGAGCATTGGCGATGTTGTTTTGGAAGTGATTGGCAATCTCGTGGGCGGTGAGTGAGGTACTGGAGGTGGGAGGAGAGAGAGTAGGGAGTTGAAAGTGGAGAAGAGCCGGCGAGGACAGGTGGAGAGGGTGTTGATGAGGGTTACGAAGTAGGCTTGTTTGGCGGCGTGGAGGGAGGAGGTGTAGGTGAGGAAGGCGGATTTGTAGAGGGATAATGCTCGAGGGGATCTGGTTTTGTGCCATAATCGCTCCAGCGTGCGACTGCGTTGTTTAAGATTTTTAGTGTGGTCGTTCTGCCAGGGTTGAAGTGGTTGGGGTCTAATGCTGCGTGTGGTTAGGGGTGCTAAGGAGTCTAAGGCAGCTGACAGCGAGTCGTTATACTCAGTAGTGGTCAGGTCAGGGCATGACAGTGGAAGGATATTGTCATACAGACGGTCAGCTGCAGAGTGGAGAGGGGCCAGGTTCAGGTTGCGGAGCTAATGGCTCAGGTGTATAGAATAAGGTTAAGGTGTATAGAATAATGTGTCCTCCATTAAGTGCTGAGGTTTTTCCCACTTGTGTCTCTACTGTGTCCTGTAGTGATGTAGAGGTGTGCAAGTGTGAGATGGGGAAACAGCTCTCATTGTTTGAATACTGCTTGTGTGGAGTAAATTAAATGTTTTGACTGACATTCTGCAGTTTAGCCTCAAGATGTCACTGTTTTTCTAGCACATTCTCAGACTGCATAGATATTTCTATATTCATGAAGAGGTGGAGTTTTCACACAGAGTTGAGAGAGAACAGGAAGAAGAGAGAGCAGCCATGTTCTGTAGAATGGTGAATGAGGGGGGCCGTGTGAGCTGAGAATCTGATGACATCCAGGTGTGAGAGCATCCCTCCGTAACCAGAGTTGTAGCTAAGTGAAGCTGATGAGATTGCTGCCAGGAATGCTGATGAGATTGCTGCCAGGAATGCTGATGAGAGTGCTGCCAGGAATGCTGATGAGAGCAGAGGAACTAAGCAACATATATGGCGAGACCGCATGCTTGTTGGAGAGACATTTGTTCTGTTCAGTGTCACCAGCGGATACAAAGCAGACCCGGGTCGGTAAGATCGTGCACGCACCTCATTTCTGTGTTGGCGCCTTGAGACTGAGTCCAGGCCTATAGTTAGTTAGTTAGGGTCTCTGTTTGTGTCAGGCCACAAGTGTTGTTACTGATCATTGGAAGAACTCCACAACTTAAAGTGACATTTTACATTGGAGAGCAGATAAAATCATACAAACTCAAGCCAGACTGGTGTTTTGCTCAGAAGGAATACTCAGGCACGTGCTACAGGACTAGTTATGGGAGAGGGAATACTGTAGATATGTGTAAGATTGTAAGCTGTTGTGCTGCACCGCAGGCTAGCCCATACCATACACCCATACACCGATTCCTGCTCTTTTAGGGTAATAACGGGTAAGGTGTGGCAGCTTAGTTGTGCCCGCCAGTAGGTAAATTACTACTCTTTCTACCTTCATCCATCAGAAGGGTCTCAGCCTTTGGGCTGGGTGTATGTAAATTTATTGTATGTTCCCAGGATTTGTGGTTGTGTTTATTTGCCACATCTAAGTAAAATTCTGTTGTGGCAAAAGCTGGTGTTGGGGTTGCTTTCCTCGTTCGTGACTTCACTGTATCCTGGGGAGCCCACCCCGGTACACGGCCTAACAAGAGAAACCACAGTTCACAGAGGGAGAAATGCTATCCAATCTACCCAAAAGTGTGAGATAGCAGCATTGCCTAGACCTCTTAAATGCAGCTAACTTTAGACATACCACCCAACAGAAAGATAAGAAAAAAGTTTATTTTTTGCAGGGCAGATCATTTTCCAGTTTTTGCTCAACAAAGCAATGGAGACTTTTAAATTGTGGCCTTTCTGAGTGGCCATAATGACAAAGCTGCTCGCTATAACTTTTATCCCTTATAGACTTAGTGACAACTTCTCCAACTAGTGAGACAGAAAGAAAAATGGGAGCTTTCTGACAAAGCTCCTGTCATTAACCAGTTCCCACCAGGCCTGTAGTAAAATGAAGGCGGGATGTTCGTTGATCCTGGTGGACGTCATTTTTTCATTTATTTAGCAAAATATAAAACACCCAGCGGCGATAAAATACCACCAAAAGAAAGCTCTATTTGTGTGAACAAAATGATAAAAATTTTAATATTTTGTGAAAAAAAAAATTTTTGGTACAGTGTTGCATGACCACACAATAGTCATTCAAAATGCGACAGCGCTGAAAGCTGAAAATGGGCCTGGGCAGGAAGGGGGTAAAAGCGTCCAGTATTGAAGTGAGTAAAGCAATGCAGCTGTAATGATGAAAGGAAATGGGCACACCAGTTATTTGTGAGGCAGCCATGGAGTGCGAGGGAGTGGTAGAAAAGTAAACCTCTAAGTGTAACAAATTGTCTGTAAAGTCACTACAAATATATCTTCACCTTTGTATGAAGTTAATAAAAATGCATTTTTTTTATTAATTAAATATTCTACATGAAATAGGCCCTATACCTAAGATAATAAATACCAAAAAAGATCATTGTAACAATTGAGAATAAATGATATCTGCTTATTGCTTGCTTATTAATATCTTGAACATCACTATCTCTGCCTCTCAAAGCACCATTTCAGCCCTACAATTATATACTGTGCTATATATTTTACCATGCATGTGCACATCACTTTTTCGGAAAATGTAAATGAAATAGATTGATATGTATAGGTCAAACACTTCCTTTTGTAGATATACAGATAATGTTGTGATGTCATAACTGTGCACTGAATTCAATACAGGACCCCATGTGCTGGTGGAAGGATAAAAACAGGCAGCTCACATCATTTTCAACCTGGTATTCTGTTTTCCTCGCAAAATACATTTCCTATGAGTACGTGGGCAACACCTTTTTTTCTTTTATTGTGTGTAGTGATGGGCTTTATATACGAGTAAGTTCGACTCGAACATTGGCCATCCATGTGTTCGCTGAACACATGAACGATAAGGGCATTTGGCAGGCTGTTTGCCCCCAATGCACTGCGCCATGACAGTGCATTTTGATTGGCCAAAGCCATGTATCTGACCACAGGTCAGGTGCAATGCTTTGGCCAATCACAGCACATGATGATGTCATCACAGTATTTAAGAACTGTCATTGCGGAACAGCTGTCAGACGGCCGGGAGCCAGTGTCGAGAGTGGAGCATTTTGTTTCTTTTTTCGGGTTGGTGGTGGCAGCGGGCATTGTGACTGACATTGGATCTACTTCAGGAGATATTTTTTTAAATTTTTGTTGATATTAAAGGACTTTTTAAAGACTGCCTCCTGTCATTTTTATACTGTACTTTTTTTTGTGAACGGGTAACGGTACCATGTATCGCATACTCATTCACATAGGGGGGCAGGATCTGGGGGCCCCCTTGTTAAAGGGGTCATTCAGATTCCCATAATACCCTGCCAACAGACCCCCACAACCACCAGCCAGGGTTGTACGGAAGAGGCCCTTGTCCCCATCAACATGGGGACAAAGTACTTTGGGGGTAGCCCCCCTGCCTTAAAGCACCACTCCATGTTGAGGGCACGTGGCCTGGTAAGGTTCCAGAGGGGGGGTGCTCAATTGCCTCCCCCTTTCCTGACCTGCAGGGCTGCATGCTCGAATAAGGGCCTGGTATGGATTTTGGGGGTTCCCCTCAAAATCCATACCACACCCAAAGGGCTTGGTATGGATGAAAAGGGGGACCCCACGCCATTTTTTTTTTATTTTTTAATTGTCAGGCAATGCCGACAATTCTTCTGACATTCAGCTGTCAGTGGGGAACCCCGCTTACAGCTGAAAAATTAAAGTATGTTTCACTACTGAAACACTGCATGACTTAATAATATAAGTCATGTGGTTTTTTAGTAGCTGAGCGGTATCTTACTGCATACTCAGATGCAGTAAGATACAGCTCAGTAAATTCCCCCTGTTCAAAGTTCTTTTGAAGAACTTTCGGTAGGTTCAAATGTTCGACCACGAACAGAACAGGAGGGTGTTTGGTCCATCACTAATTTAAGTAAGTAATTTAGAACAGGGCTTGAAAAAGCAGCTCGCCAAATGCGAGGAGAAATTCCTCTGTGGTGAGCTGCAAGCGGCTGCGAGCACAGATGATGAAGTATGGAGTGACTGCACATGCGCTCCAAGCCTCATTGTGAAGCAGAGTTCTGGTTTACAACTTCCGGCTTCCGCGGCATCGCCGTTACAGTGGCAGCGCCACTGAGGGGACACATGCAGGAGAGGTCCGCTCTCCTACGATGAGAGGAGACACCCTCTCCACCGCCGCGGGGGAATTGAGGCCCGCTCTCAACCGCCTTGAGGGACACAAGGCCCGCTCAACACCTCCTTGGGGGAAATGAGGCCCGCTCTACACCTCCTTGGGGGACTCGAGGCCCGCTTTCCACAGCCTTGGGGACACAAGGCCCGCTCTCCAGCACCTTGGCGGCCCCGAGGCCCACTCTCCACCGCCTTAGGGGACACGAGGCCCGCTCTCCACCGCCTTGGGGGACACGAGTAAGGTTTGTGCCTGGCTAGTAAGTTTGGACTCGAAATTTTAACCCCTGACTTAGAATATCTTATGCATTGATTTTGCTTAGTGAAATGTGACCACTGTTCTGGTGTAATGGTTAGCGTTTCTCCCTACACAAACTCCGGGTTTTGAGTCATTTTCATTTTTCATGCATTATTTAATAAAAATTAATATAAAAATATTCAGAGTAAATATAAGAGTATAATTCAAAATTGCTATGCATAGTCTAGAATCCATGGCCATACATATATGAGACAGCTAACCATCATACTGTATAAACTATGCTGATAGCTAAAAAACATTACTTTATTCTTCTATATAGTTATTCTTCCCCTACTTATACAAGGAAGCCGTGTAGTGTGATGGTTAGATGTTCTGCCTCACATGTAAATGCTTGTAGGCTTGAAACTGAGTGTTGATATTTTTCAAATGTATTCTTATTTTTAAGGCAATAAAACAAACAAAAAAAAAGTAGACTTTTTAATTTTTTTTTAAACACGTTAATTAGTTTCAACCCCCACCTGCAGCTCTTTTCTAGTTCTGACAGAAGAGAGTTGCAAATGGGTGTTGAAGCGCATTAACATGTTTTTTTCTTTTTTAATGGTCTACTTTTTCTGTGTTTCATTGTCCTGATAATAAGCATACATTTAAATAAACAGAAACATTTTAAAGCCCTTCATCAAACCTATATCTAACCATTACATTACATTCAGGAGAAACAGGGCTTGAGCAGGGAAGACAGACTGAGTAGTGTCATTAAAGTGATTCCAAAGGCTTATTTTTTTTTAAGAAAAAATAACAAACATGTCTATACTTACCTGCTGTGTGCAGTGGTTTTACACAGAACAGGCTGGATACTCCTGTTCTCAGGTCCCCAGCCAGCGTTCCTGGCCCCTCCCTTCTGTCGGGTGCCCCCACAGCAAGCACCTTGCTATGGGGGCACTCACACAGGGAGCCATGGCTCAGCCCCGCCCTTTTATTTTCTCATTGGCTAACTGGCTGTGATTGAAAGCAGTTGGAGCCAATGACTTCAGCTTCTGTCACAGCCAATGAGGAGAGGGAGCCCAGGGATAGCCAAGACTCCAGTGCACATCACTGGATTAAGAGGGGGCTTAGGTGAGTATTGGGGGGGGGGTTAAGGGGGATGTTGCACAGAGAAGTTTTTTTACCTTTATGGAAGGTTATAAACCTTGAGCCTTTAGAAGCACTTTAACATAATACCTCCTACTCCATCCTCACACTTCTGTGCTTACATCAACACCAACTTTAGAAGAACTGCAGAGGGGTGCTGAGGGGACCAGTTCCTAAAGATAAAAGAAGTAGTGAATATTGTCTGGTCACCAGAGCCAGAAATCATGATTTGGAATCCAGGAAACTGTCTATTTGAATGAATAAAACAAAGGTTATGCTGGGGGGATACCTTTGCAGGACTGATTATGGACAAGAAATGTGAGACACAACATACAATTTATAAATGTTTTTTGAGTATGCAAGGGACCTCTCTCAGATCTCCTACTTTCCCTGACTTCCTCCACCCCCCTTTTTTTATTCTTTTTTTCTTTCCTGGGTTGAAAGCCACTGCTCTACCCAACCCATCTCCAAATCTCCCTTTGACTAAATTTTCTATGGATTCAGGATGGCCTCCTGGGCATCCTTTGATTCTTCTTCCCTCTGAAATAATTAAATCTTTGTTGAATATATACAGAGTTGATGGGTTGATGAATACTTACAGACTGCACGAAACTCAGAGTATTTACAGTATATGTGGTATTTCATCTCCTTGTACTATTTACCAGTTTCATGTGGAATGTTGTTCATGATTGTTTTGGACACTCCTTGATTATTGTACACTTGATGATTGTGATGTGACCTTTCTGAAATAAAGACGAGTTGGGCTTTAGGGCAAAAAAAGTGCTTTCTTGTAATGGAGTGGAAAATGTTCACATCACCTCTGATTACTATATCATTTATTTATTATTGTACCAAAAACTACTGTTAGCACCAAATTTCTGGTGCTGTAGATATGAGAGCTGCGGTTCTCATACAGTGAAGTGATCCTGTTGTTTGCCGTCCTTTTCCTTCTGTTCGCTTCAGTGCTGGAAGTTCCTAACTGACAGTAGTATCCGTCACAATAATGAATAGGTTATAGCATGAACCTTTTGCATCCCATTACAAGAGCTAACTTTTTTCTGTCTTTAAGAACACATAAAGATCTCTGTGACTGGAGTTCCACTTTAAGGGGTAATCGAAAGACAAATAATAAGAAGGTGTTACCCATCTTAAGTTAAATCAAACAGAAGTTAGAGCAACTATGTTGAAAACTATCACATCAGACAGTCACAGTAACTGATGCAGCATGGAGATAAAAAGTAAAATATTAAAGGCCATACATGTGACAAACACTTTGCCAATTATTATTGAATAAGGTTGATAGGGTTTGTGAAGCATGAACACATTCTAATTAATCTTTGATTTATTGCCTGTGCAAACAATTGCCATAGTTTTCAAATGTCACACAATCCTTCCTTCCTATTAAATCTTCTTCTTCAGCCAAACTAAGACTTTAAGGCTCTGTAGTATTTTCTGTCTAAAAAGAAGAGGAATACAATAGTTGTATTTCTTCTTATATCCCTATGTTTACAGTATTGATTTCCTGATCTACAAGATATATTTAAATGTTTTTAGGAATAAAAAATAAAGTATACAGCATGGGACATATACTATTTTTTAAATTTATTTGCCTATTATTAGACACAAGTCTATAATAAGACTTTATACTCACTCCTATATAGATGATCTTTTAAAGTTGGTGTTCATTGTTAAAATACAGTACATACCAGGGCAGGATTGTTTATTAAATTTGAAATATATTCTTTACACAATACACTCTCCATAAAATATGCTGTAAGGCCCCCAAAGGTGTGTGGGGTTGAGGGGGCATTATTACACTATCAATTGTCTTCCCTCCCAAAACTCTTCAAACCTCCTAATAAGGACCTATCAATCCAGAGAGTACTGAACATCAGTCCTCCCTAGTCAGATTACTCTGGAACACCTCACCCTGCATGGGTGAGAGCCCCCAGAGTACTCAACAATGTCTTCAAAAATGTCCCCCTTAAAAGACCACAACTCAAACAGTGGGGAAATATACCTGCCATCCAGGACACATTTCCAGTGTCCTGTACACAGTATACAGTATATATTGTGTACTGCATATTTCAGATGTATTGTAGATGGTTATTGCATCTGCACAACTGGTCTACAAACATGCAGTGAGATAAAAAAAACTCTATACAAATGGTAATGTGGTAATATGTAATTTTTCAACAACTAGTCATTTTTTATATACACTGAAGCCTAATGTTTTGGGAACTGGAAATGGGTAATGGCAATGTTAAGTTGTAAAATGACTGTATGGTGAAACATTTTGTTTATGTGCCTACTGCACAGGAAGCACTTTGCAAAACGCAGACTGTCCTGGCAAATTGACTAGAAGCAAAGAAGTTATAATTGTAGTGAATTTTGACAGGGACAGGTTGTGAAAAAATCTATTGCAGTGGGGGAAAGGGGGGGAGCATGGCTAGCTGAAGACCTAGATGGCTGCACACTGAGAAAGCTACAGGAGAGAGACCATGCCAGCAACTTCATACAAGCTCCCACTTTTCTCTCCCTGCCTCATTGACACTACTAGAGTACTACCCTGCATCCTCTCAGCCAGCCACCATAGCTGGCTTAAAAAACATGCTGCTCTCACTAAGAAAATCCATGCACATAGATATGTCCTCTATTCTCACTAATATCACCTCTAAATTAGATACCACAATATCACAATTCTATGATTCAGCTGCACTTTTTAAAGGAGGTATTTCGCTCTTTTATACCACACTAAGCAACTCTCATACATGTGTTAAATTGAATATAATTTTAAAATGGAAACATGACTAGGGCATAACTTTCCTGTATTCTGACAAGCAGCAATTAAGGCAACCTATGAAGCCATGTGGTGTACCAATCATTGGGAGCTGTTTCAAAAAATTCTGCAACGGTGGTACATTACTCCTTATAAGCTCTCCAAGATGCATCAGGGCACTTCAGCAGAATGTTGACAAAATTGAGGAACGACAGGCTTCCCAATACACATTCTATGGTACTGCCAGTCGGTCAAATTATACTGGAACCAAGTCTGTAAACTAATCTCAGGATTTACTCCGATACCTATAGCCCCTGCAGAAATGGAACTTCTTCATATTAACATAGACACTGTCCTGAAATCGGTCAGAATGCTCATGCATAGTCTCCTTTCTGCCAAACTTAACTTTACAAGGCATTGGAGATCTATGTAGAGGTAGAGATATAGCTCTAGAGTCTAAAATAGAAAAACTCTGAGCCAGCGGACATGTAGGGGTTTATTTACTAAAGCTGGAGAGTCCAAAATCAGACTCTCTTCTGCATAGAAACCAATCAGCTTCTAACCTCAGCTTGTTCAATGAAGCTTTGGCAATGAAACCTGCAAGCTGATTGGTTTCTATGCAGAAGTGAGTCTGATTTTGCACTCTCCAGCTTTAGTAAATAAACCCCGCAGTGTCTCCTTATATACCATAAATAATCAAATACGTCTTCAGAACTTGTTGCATATATTATGAACATGTAAGTCGATGGTGAGCTTTTGGAATTCTATATTTTCCCTAATATAATCTATCTCAGGTATTATAACTCCTACAACACTTGTACTAGCTCTATTAAGGCAAAAAATGAATGGCTTCCCCAAACAATTCTGTAAATTAGTTATGCATATATTAATTGCTGCTCGAATAACAATTTCCAAAGAGTGGAAAAAAGACCTTGCACCGTTCATTTTGGAAGTTGTGGATAAAATACATTTGCAATGCTCATATGAATACTCTTTTGCAATGATCAATGGTAGTGATGAGAAATTTAAAAAAAGAATGGGAACCCTGGTTAACTTTCAGTACACTCTGGAACTTACCTCCTATATAAACATCATATCTTTTGGTAATGATGTATTTCTGCAGAACAGTGAGGATAAATAAGTATTTGTTGTTATTGTTATGTTATTCTCTGTATTCTGTATTAGAATGGGATATATATAGATTCAGACTGATTGGTAGAAAATGAGTGTTAAGAAATGAGCTGTTATGCAAATTTACGCATTACCTAGTTGCTGTGTATATCTACGATCAACCAACAGTCTGTACGCTTATATATCTGTGAAAACAAATAAAAATACTATTGTTTTAAAAAAGATTACAGAAGACCAGCACCTGAAAAAAGATGGCATTGGAAATCTATGGGCATACCCGACCTACCTGATATATCTAGAGATCTGAACCACAATTGTTTACTTGAATGCCTATTTGCTTTGAAAACCAACATGTTCAAATTGTATTTCTCCTGGCAACCTTGGACCTCTCATCTGCTATACAAGGGTTGATTACTGGCATTGTGCCTGAAGCTTATTAGTCTTACCGATAGCCCTCACTGTTACAAACTCTACAGCCATAAATGATGTACTCATGTTAACCTAATCCTTCAAATGGTTCCAGAAATTGGTTGGTTCTTTTGTATCCCTGCTAAACTAATAGTCCAGATGTTTTGTAAAACTCTGTGTCCCAGTGCTTCCATCCAGCATGTTAACTTGTTGAAAGCACCATGCCTACAGCTATAAGACTTAAGCATTGTTTTCTCCTTTGTGTGTTCTCTTCTGTATATTCTCCCTTATTTACAACCACTTTAACCACTTCAAGTCCGGACACTTTCACCCCCTTCCAGTCCAGGACAATTTTCAGCTTTCAGTGCTATCACACTTTGAATGACAATTGCGCGGTCATGCAACACTGTACTCATATGAATTTTTCAGAATTTTTTTAAGACAGATAAAACTTTATTTTGCTGGTATTTAGTCACCACTGGGATTTTTTATTCTTTTGCTACATAAATTAATAAGTCCAAAATTTTGAAAAAAAGTGTTTTTCTTATACAATTTTGCAAATAAATAATCTTTCTTCATAAATATTGGCCAACATTTATTCATCTATCTTTTTAGTAAAAAAAAATAACCCAAATTAGTTTATAACCAAAAATTATAATGAAAATTTTTTTTCCATTTTTATTTTTTTTATATTCTTTATGGTTTTTTTTTTGGGGGGGGGGGTTTAACATACTGTCACCCTAGCAGTACAGTGTCACCATAGTAACACTGTACTACTTTTGGGGGGTGATTGATGAAGATTTTTTTTTTGTTTTTTACATTGATTGCTTTTACACCCATAAAGGCTGTAAAAGCGACCATTTCTCCTTCTCTCTGGCTACATTCCTGCAGCCATTGAGAAATACTGTGAGAGCTGTGATTGGTCACAGCTTGCCACATGCTACAAGGCTGTTGTGAATAGCCTTGTGCCATGTGACCTCGGTGATCATTCACAGATTTCACACGTAGTAAGCAATGATGTGAGGAAGTGAATCAGCCAATCAGTGATCACATGAATCGGGACCTCACACAGAGGTCCCGTACAATGATCTGTGATCGGACACAGTGGGCACCGATCGCGGTGCTGCACGCTCCCAGGGAGCGTGCACAGGCAATGGATGCAGGGGAACGTTTAGAAATGTCCACCCGCTTCGACAGCGCTCCCTTCCGGACGTTTATCTACATAGGCTGGACGAGAGCTTCAAAAATTAATGATTGAACATAAAAATGTATTGCAGCCAGGAAAAATTTGGAAATGTGCCCTGTGAAAAAAAACACATGCAGCCTGCTATGACTGAGGTGCATTTGGACAGGCACAGGTTGTACAGAAGCTGCAGAACATCAGTGGAATTAAGAGTTAAAAATCCTATTTCTCACCACTCCCAAATTCCCCAATATTCTCAGCATGCTGCTACCCAAATGTAACGAGTAAGTGTCACGGATCCAACCCACGCCCACACGCCCACAGCGACTAGCTAACCGAGTTGCGCACGTACGGCCGTGACTTGGGGTAAGAGGGAATAAGGGGCACTTAATCTGAATATATATAAGTATATAAGACTGGCCGTGATATACTTTCACAGCCCGCACTACCTCTGGCCACCACTAGAGCGAGACTCCACTCCAATCCAGCTGGCTGACCACACACACAGGCAGACACGAATCTTATATACAATCTGGTGCACGCTAAGGGTTGAGGAGCAGCCTAGCAATCAACACCCCTTCTAGGATCCCTCCAGCTATCCTACAGCTGGTCGTTGTTAGAAGGAAGTGGGCGTGGTTGTTGCTGACTGCTGTGTGTGTGGACTGTCCTGAGCTCCACAGGCCTCATCTGGAGCCTGGGGCTCAATTTTGGAGCCCATCCCAAAAAGGATGGCGGAGCCCGGCCGTGATCCGGGTGGAGGTGACCCCCCAGGGACGCTTAGTACCGGTCCTAATGCCATGCCAGTGAAGGACCTGGGAAAAGGTCCTAAAGCAGGTGAAAACTATGCGGCTTACAGGGGGAGAGTAACATCTCATATCAGAGGGATTGGGAGCGAGGAGGAGAAGCTGAAGCAAATGAAGATGGAGTTGGAGCGTTTTAAGGCTGCCTATGATTGTGTATGGAGCACAAAACGTCAGGCCATGCGGCCAAAGCTGGAGGAAATGGAGCGGGCAGTCCGGGTGCAAGAAGACCTCGTGGCCATGCTCAAAGCTGCGAGCGGCGCCCTCAGAGAGCGGTATGTCAATGAGGAGCAATTTAAACTTGCCCGGGAAAAGTCCTTTGCATCTGGGAGAGGCCGGGTGGAGACCCTGTCATCAGAGGATTCCTCCGATCATGCAGCAGCAGCCCCAGCAGCAGAGTGTCAGCATGCAGAGGAAACCATGGATGCCATGACGGTGGAAGAGGAGCAGGGATCTATCCCTCCCCAGCAGCCAGTGAGGGATTGGGCTTCAGAGGTGCCGGATGAAGCTACAGAGGGGGTGATGGAGTTCATTGAGGAACTGGAGTCCCCCCTGCAGGGGAGACAGTTTGCGTTTTCCTCAGCGGACACTGACCCGGAGGATGATGTGGTTCCCAAACCTGTGAGACCCAGGAGGAAGGAGAGAGCTGCTTTTGTTCTACTGGAGCGTTTGCCCAGTGAGATAGAGAAGGCAGCCGGTTTGAGGGAGGTGAGCGGTGCGGCAGTGAAGCTGCAGGAAGCACCAGGGACTGTAAGTAAAGCTATGGACAGTTCTGTCATGTCTGCTGGTAATGTTGTGCCTATTGTGGTATTAGATGGCCTGGATCCCATGTGTGTGCCTGACTCAGCTGCAGCTGTGTCTACTTCAGGTCTTTGCTCTGACAGTGTTTCCATCCCTGCTGACGCTCCTGTTTCCCCACATGTTTCCACCTCTGCTGCAGTCATGGCTCCTGGTGGGTTTCCCGCACATGTTTCCACCTCTGCTGCAGTCATGGCTCCTGGTGGGTTTCCCGCACATGTTTCCACCTCTGCTGCAGTCGTGGCTCCCGGTGGTGTTCCCCCACATGTTTCCCCCTCTGCTGCAGTCGTGGCTCCCAGTGGTGTTCCCGCACATGTTTCCACCTCTGCTGCAGTCGTGGCCCCCGGTGGTGTTCCCGCACATGTTTCCACCTCTGCTGCAGTCATGGCTCCTGGTGGTGTTCCCGCACATGTTTCTGCCTCTGCTATGGCGGATCCCGTCTCGGTACCCACCTCTGCTGCAGTCATGGCTCCCGGTGGTGTTCCCACACATGTTTCCGCCTCTGCTATGGCGGATCCCGTCTCGGTACCCACCTCTGCTGCAGTCATGGCTCCCGGTGGTGTTCCCACACATGTTTCTGCCTCTGCTATGGCGGCTTCCGTCTCAGTACCCACCCATGTTCTTGCCTCAGCCCCGGTCACGGCTCTTGCCAATGTTCACACCCATGTTCCCGTCTCTACAACGGTGCAGGCAGCAGTCTGTGTACCCACCCCTGATCCCGCCTCTGCTCCGGTCTCAGCTCCCGTTGCTAGTCCTACCCCTACCCCCGGCCAGGCTCCTGCACCCGCTTGTGGTCCCATCCCTGGTCCCATCTCTGCACCTGTCCCAGCTCACGGCTCAGCTGATCCTTCTGTCCCTGCATCTGTCACAGCTCCCAAGCCAGTGTTGAGTTACTCTGCAGCCGTGAGAGGTGGGCAGAGTGCAGTGAGGACCTCAGAGGCACGAGTTGGGGAGGCAGGTACTGTGATAAAGAGAAGGAATGTGGTACAAATAAAGTGGGAGGGTGGGAGACCCACCCCCACTAGAAGGGAGGTTATTGATCGTATATTGGACATGGGCTTCTGTGCCAGGGACATATTTGCCTTTATTGCACCCATTGGCACAGGTGAATACGATATTTCCTTTGTGAGGCCAGAGAGCCTTGATCTGTTCTGGCAGAGGTATGAAGGGGGGTGGAGGGATACCCCCAGGTGGGAGGGACTGAGGCCAAAGGTGGTCTCCAGGCAGCAGGTACTCAAAAACCTCACAATACTCGTCAGGAACGAGTCCATACCGGCGGCAGACCTGGTAGTATGGTTGAGTCACTTCGGGGGAAGTACTGAGTCCACTGAGAAAACAGCTTGATGACAGGGGTATATGGACGGGGGGATGGACAGCGGTGGTGAAGCTGCGCGTGCAGGGTAACATAGTGAGTCATATCCCATCATCAGCCTTCATTGTCAAAGATAGGCTGGTCATTTTTTATGCGGGCCAGCCTAAAGTATGCCACAGATGCGGGAGCAAAGGGCACTTTGCCTCTGGGTGCAGTGTACTGAAATGCTCATTGCGCCAAGAGGTTGGTCATGTAGCTAAAGACTGCAATCAAATCAGATGTAATCTGTGTCAGGAGTTGGGTCACTCTTACAGTAATTGCCCAGAGGCTCTGCATAACCTGCCAGGGGTGATGGAAGAGCTGGCTAGAATGGAGGCTGAGGAGGCTAAGGAAGTAGAGGCAGGTCGGGTTTTGGTTGAACCAACAGTTGATGCTGGGCCAGCCTCAGGGGCACCTAGTGTGTCCCCAATGTGTCTGTCATTCCCCCTGTTGTTAGTATTCCCCCTGTTTCTGTCTCTTCCCAGTTGTCATCTGCTCCTCCTCGTGTGTCTCCCTCCTCTGGCCAATCAAAAAATAAGGAGGCTGCTAAGGGAGCAGGGGTTGCGGGGCCCTCAGGGTCTTCTTCTCCAGTTTTGCTCCCTCGTCGACGGAGGAGTCAGGTGAAGGGGGATGGGATGTCGGGAGGTAAGCAGGAGTGTTCAGGCTCAGGTCCTGGGGTTGAGGGGTCTGGGACAGAGAATAAGGGGGATGCGTGGTCTGTAGTGGGGAAAGGAAATAGGAATAGGCCTTTAATTTCCCCTGCATCTTCCCTCTCCTCTTTAGATGTAGAGGAGGTACATCTGACCAACAGGTTTGGGACTCTGTCAGGGGAGGATGGGGACATAGGTGAGTTCCTATCCCCGATGGAGGATGAGGATGCTGGGAGTTCCCTAAAGAGGTCTAGGCCTCCTGGAAAGGGTGGGAAAACAAAGGTTAAGAAACGTCCATCTCAAGTATCCTAATGGCAGTTCCCGCTCCGATAAAGGTGGCAACCATTAATGTTGCCAGCATTAAATCTGTAAGTGCTCGTAGTACAGCCTTATTTTTGCTCAGTAAGATTGGTGCTGATGTTTTATTTTTGCAAGAGACCCGGCTTAATTGCCTGGCCGATTTACATCTGGCAAAAAGAGAGTGGAGGTGTGGCCCATCTTTTTGGTCTCTTCCGGCTGAGCTTTACAGCGGAGTTGCAGTACTTTTTTCCGGCATGGTAACGTGTCGGCGGGTCCTTGAGGTGGAGATTGGAAGGTGTTTGGTCTTAGACGTCCTTGTGAAGGGGCAGGAATTACGTCTTATTAATATATACGGTCCCCAGTCTACGTGGGATAGGAAATGCCTTTTCACAAAGATTAAGCCATTCCTTTTTACGTCCCGGCAGGTTGTCTTTGGAGGTGATTTTAACACCATCACTAGGCTCAAAGACATGAAAGGCTCCACTGACAGGCTGGGATATGACAGCGTTTTTTTAAATGCGATAGTCAGGGAAGCAGGTCTGGTGGATGCCTTGGTTAAGTGCAGCCCGGACAGCACGGGGTTCACTTTTAGAAGAGGTAGATGTGAGAGTAGGATAGATAGGTTTTTTTTAAAGGGGGACTCTGCTTTCTCGGCACCTGAGTGTCGGGCAGTGGAGTTTTCCGACCACCTTTTATTGACTGTGACTTTGAATGCTTCAGATGCGCCGCTGAAGGGAAGGGGTGTCTGGAGGTTGAATTCGGCTCTGCTGGAGGACGAAGAAGTGAGACGATCCTTTGAGGATTTTCTTCAAGCACAGGAGACCATCCTGGATTTCTGCAGCAGTAAGTCGGAGTGGTGGGAGCTTACCAAAGTGCGGATCAGCAGGATTCTCAAGGCCCTAGGTAAGAAGAAACAACTTGTGAAATACATTGCCTATCAGCAGTTGCGGAGGAAGCTTGTCCGCCTTGTCTCAGAGGGTGGAGATTCTGGGGCAATCTCAGAGGTTAAGCTTCTCTTAAGGAAACATCAGTATGATCGGCATGCCCCTTTGGTTCTGGAAAGGGATTATGGGAAATATCACTCGCCCGACCCTTACCAGAACTGCAAACAGAGCATAGCAGCCAAAACGATCAGTGGTCTGAAAGATAGTACGGGATCCGTGACAAAATCCAGGTCAGGGATCTTGGAGGTCTCGAGGGCTTTTTTTGAAAATCTTTTGAGGGAGCAGCACCTTGACCAGGCAGGGATGTCAAGCTTCCTGGATTCTACACCAGGGTTGGAGAATAACACCCCGTCCACAAGTTTGACAGGTGAGATCACAGTTGAAGAGGTTGCCAAAGCGATAGACAGTTTGGCCATTAAAAAGACACCAGGGCCAGACGGCTTGACACCTGAGTTTTTTAAGACCTTTAAATCTCGCTTGGCACCTCTCCTGGTGGAGGTTTTTAATTGCTGTCTTGAAGAGGGCTCACTCCCTCCCTCCATGAGGAAGTCAGCTGTGATTTTGCTGTCAAAAGGTAAGGATTCTACGATGATTGAGAATTGGTGCCCCATTAGCCTGCTCAACGTCGATAGAAAGATCCTGGCCAAGATCCTTTTCTGGCGCTTGTCGTCAGTGGCAGACGGTCTACTTTCACGGCAGCAGCACTGTTCAGTCCAGGGCAGGAGCACCTTCTCAGCGGTGTTAGCTGTCCGGGAGGCTCTGGAGCGGTGCAGGGCTGATGGCTGTGGGAAGTACTTGCTGACGTTGGATCAAGCTAAGGCTTTTGATCGGGTCGACCACAAGTACCTCTGGCATCTCCTTTACAGGTATGGTCTGGAGGGGAGGTTCATTGGTTGGTTGCAGACTTTGTATAAAGGGGCTGAGAGCTTCATGTTGGTCAATTGTTGGGTTGGGCGGCCCTTTGAGGTCGGTTCAGGGGTCCGCCAGGGATGTCAGCTGAGCCCTCTGCTCTATGCCTTTGCCATCGATCCCTTTATTAGGAGGCTCGATGGTGGGGTGTTGGGCGGGGTGCCGTTGGGTGCAACTGGTGAGCCACCTTTGAGGGTCGTGGCCTATGCTGATGATGTGTCTGTTTTCATCTCCGGGGCCAGTGAGGCGCAGGAGGTGGTCTCGGTGATGGAACAGTATGCAGAAGCATCAGGCTCCAAGATCAATCAGGATAAATGTGAAGTTTTCTGGATGGGCAGGGAAGGTGAGGGCTTCGAGCTTCCAGAAGTCTTCCCAGAGCCCCGACAGAAGATCAAAGTGCTAGGCATCGAATTTGGCCCGGAGGATTATAGCAAAGCAAATTGGGAATCCAGGCTGTCAGATGCTGATGTTAAAGTGAGATGCTGGAAGGGGTGGCGTTTGTCCCTAAGGGAAAGAGTTGACCTAATTAAAACTTACTTGGTCCCCATTTTCTTGTATGTCAGTTTCGTCTGTCTCTTGCCAGAATCTCTCTATACGAGAGTCTACAGCTGTTTTTTCCAGGTATTGTGGGGAAACAGGCTGAACCTTGTGAGGCGGGATGTGACGTACCGATCCAGCCGGGAGGGTGGCCTAGGTATGGTCAACCCAGTTGTTTTCTTCTCTCTGCTGTTTATTAAACATGATATTGGTAGCATGTTAAAAGAGAGACCACCTGCATGGGTAGGTTTTTTCCAAGTCTGGTTTAGGCCTTTACTGAACTGTTGGGAGAGAGGCGGGCCAGTGAGAAGCCTGAGGGTCAAGCACAGTAAGCTCCCGGCTTATGTCGCCCCGTGTTTGAAGATACTTAGGCGGTGGTGTGTGACTGCGGAGGAAGTCCGGTCACTCCCTGAGAGGCTCCTGAGGGAGAGGGTCGTGGCCTCGGCATTCCATGCACCTCTGGCCTTGAAGGATTGCCCAGGCCATATTTTGCGGGAGGGTCTGAGATTGTTAAATATGGAGAGGATTCCCTTAAAGTTTAGGGACCGACCAGGCCTGGCTTGCGTTCCACGGCAGGCTCTACGTGAGGGGAAATTTGAAGTGCCGTTCTCTGGAGGACGGAGTGTGGGGTGAGGTGGAAAGTATGGACCACTTCTTGCTTCAATGTCCCTTCAATGTAGAGGTGTATAAAGAGGTGGGGAGGGCTCTGGACATCCCTTTCCTGCACTGCATGTCTTATGCAGAGTGGGTATATGGGGCATTGGAAAGTCATGCTGGTTTTGATTTAGACACACTGTTTCTAGTTTGTCTAGTTGTCCGTTATTACACATGGAATGCACGGTGTCAGGTTTCCATTCGGCAGAAAGTCCTTCCTGTTCAGGTGGTGGTGTGTGACATCCTTGGTGAGGTTGGGAAAATTTGGGGTCTTGAGAAAGACAGGCTGAGGCGAAGGGTCTGGATAAAGGCGTGGAGGAATATCAGGCCTGTAGCGGCAGTCTGTTGATCTCTTGGTGTGGTTGCTGTCCTGCTTTTCTCCTCTTTTTCACCCCCTTAGATTTTGATTGAAGGTTTCTTTTTGAGAATGGTCACGGACACCTGAAGGTCTAGGTTTCTTAGCCTTTGTTGGGTAGTATAGTAAGTTTTCTAGTTTTGTTAAAGCCATATAGGCGAATAATTTAAAGTGTGTGAGGTTTCTCCTCATAAGGGATATGTTATTTATGTATGCTGGTAGGCAATATCATGTCCTGGAGATGTATCCAGTTTTTTCTTTGTTTATTTCTGGTAGGAAGTTTATGTTATTTATTTTTTTATACTTTTGTAAAAAAATATGTTTGCTGGTTGCAAGATCTATTTTTGAATAAAAATATTTCCAGCTATCTTACAAGCTAGAACCCAGGTGTTAATCACTCTTCCACTGTCCACACGCCCTCACACCAGACACAGCACAAACGTTAGCTTGCCACCACCCAACAGTTTTACTGGCCTGCTGGGCCACCACACAAACACAGATCTCTGTCTGGCAGACCTGTTACCTTTACAATCTGCATGCAATCTGCCAACACACAGTGCAGTTGCATACAGATTGGCAATGAACTTGACCGAGCATATATAGACACTGCAATACAATACAATACAATCTCTCTGGAGATATGAGCCCGAGCTTAAGTACCCAGAAGTCACTTATTAATTTTATGATTTAATATCCCAAAAATGGGCAGTGCATAAAATATTTACAAAGTATAAAAGTTACAGAAAATACAAAAAATACAAGAAGACACACAATTGGCTATTGACTATAAAATAAAAGGGAAATAAAACCAGAAATAAAACTTTTACCAAGAGTTATCCTGCGACTGGAGCAAGTCAGAGAGAGTCCGCAATCCGTCAGTCTATAGAACTGGCTCCATACGAATCACAACGTCCATATCTCAGGGTCCTCAATTTATGGGAATATGGACGTGGGCTGGACATTAGCCCTTGGCCAATAGACTCTGGGGGGTGTTCCTGTATCAGCCCATAGGATGTTCAGGGATTGAATTTCCAACACCAGCACATCAGTCTGATCGCGACAGTACCAATCACTGCTCAGCTGTTGCAATCCAGCGCCATATAACCATTTTCTGCATTTCTCTGGGGTTCTACAGAGGTTACAAATACAGTTTTATATGCAGATGTAGCCTACAGTGTGTCCAATCAGAAGGAATTATTTTCATATCTCTGCAACTAATATTTTAGCTTTTATGAGAGATGAAATATATTCCTTTAATCTGCTGATATACTTCACAGCTCCCAGACACCTCTGGTCCCCCTCTGTGTCATGTAGCCAAACCGTCTACAGCTAATTTCCTTTCAGGTTTCCAGGAGGTGACAAATCTTATTGGCATCCAGGTGTCACCTCCTACCAGTGGATGCTCTGTCCCTTTCAGATGCTAATTGGTGACCATATGCCTCTGCCTTAATTCTGAACACATCTTATATTATTATAACATAGAATGCTAAATCTACATTGTCATATTTTCTACAGATCACAGCTCAGCTACTCAAATCTTACATGTAAGTTACAGTAAGGATTTACATATACTTAAAAAAAAACCTGTCTCTATGCACTTTATCAGCCGCACTTCCTATGCTTTCCCTATCAGAGCTTAGTACAATGTCAATTTGACTTCTAAGAACCCAGTTTTTATAGTGAGGGGCTAGCTTAACAAAATGCCTAGTTATTGTCCCTTTTAATCTGACCAAATTTCAAAGGCCAGGAAGTACATAATTGGTAGTTGGTTGCTATGGCAGCAAAATTGCACATTAGTTTGTTAGGTACAAGAAAGGCCTGGGTTCACCTTTAACCTATGCCTAAACTGAACCTAAATTCTCATATATGTATTTTATCTGCAGATTTAGCTGTTTGCCAGGAGTTATGCTTTAAAAAATCAAAGGAAAGCTTTAAGGTGAAGCTAAAGTCTAGAATAGGAAAACTGTGAGCCAGCGGACATGCAGTGTTTTCTGTAAAATGTACACTGAGCTGCACATGCACGGTTCACTTTACAGTGCCTGTGTAATCAGATGACTGCACTTCTTTGCATGCATGGGAGTGAAGTCATCTTGCAATGGCCAGTAAAGATTATAAATACCAAATTGTGCCACACTGCACTGTTACCAATATTCAAATCTAGATCATAGCTCTTAACTAGTGTTGTATTCATTATCCTGGATTTTGAACCTCATTTCTATCAATCATAAGTACATTACCTAAAAAACATAAGATAAGAAAAGCAGTTCACATGGTGTTACAAAACAAAAACAGCCTTCTGGATATATAGCAGCTCACGTCAGGCTATTCAGCTCTCAGGCTAGAATGCAGATTCTCAGTTCATGACACAACAATGTTTGCACACTGCTCCCTGCAGCCAATGAAACTCCGGGGGTCAGCCTGGTCAGTGCATGTGTGCACCTACTGCTTCTTCCAGCTCTGGCTCACACCCTGGCCCCTGGGCAGGGACCTCCTGTCTCCTCAACAAAGCACATACATTTCCTAGCTGGAGCCCTGAGTTATGCCCAAGCTTCATTATAATGGCTTTGTGCATCTTCACTCACATATAGAGACCAACAATGAAGATAGGAAAAATTAAGTAAATAGTTCTATATACCTCCCCAGCAAATACACACCTACTGTATCATTTCTAATCCCAAAATTAAAGGACACAGTATTCTAAAGAGCTAAAGTCTCAAAATTTTCCTCAATAAGTGATGGTAAACGTGAATAGATGGTATAGGCTCGTGTATGCGCCACCTTGTTGGGGTTATGTTGAGTCCACCTCCAGCTGGATGTTTCAAGAGGTAAATGGCTTTTGGAGCATTGTGGCAGACAGTACATATGTTTCCTCTTACTACACATTAAGTTGAACTGATCCAGCCCCTTAAATATTATGCTTTGAAAAACAGAACATATCAAATGCTCTTTCTTTACTTAGTGTAAAATGGGACATATTCACATAACATAAATTGCAGCTCCTGAGATATGGGACTGAGGCTGCCTACATGCCCCCTGAAAATGCGTTGCGGCTCTCCCACCTGTCACAAACCTCTGTCAGCTGGTGGGAGTGAGTGGAGAGATGCCACTGACTTCCATCTTCCAGCGGGTCTCCATCTATTCCTTGCAGCTGTGGTTGGCTCCACCAGACCAGGGAGAAGCTGTCTCTGCATGCCGCACCGACCACTGGAGCTTAACACAGGTTTCCTACATGTAAGTGAGCTTTGAACAAAGTTTCTTGTGTTTTACTCATACTAACCTGCCGCCCTGCTGTGTTTCTTTTTGCATGTCTTCTGAGGGATTCTCCATATCCTTGGTGAGGAGCCACCAGAGTGTGTGTGTGTTATAGCCTCCCAGCTGTTCATCCATCAATTCAGCATTGTACTCCACATGGACTGATCACGATTTATACTATGCACTGCTTGTCTATACCACAAGAAAAATATACTGGTACCACTATAGTACTTTGATTGCTTATTTGCTTATCTATGGATTTAGCAAAAACCATATCCCATCACCATTTTGAGCGCTGAATATGCTTGTATGATCTACAAGGCATTGTGCATAATACAGACACAGTGGGTTGTCCATACATGGGTGTTCTTGGATCATATAAATACAGTAAAGTTTACATATAGTGCGTAGACCCAATATCATCTGTAAAGAGAGATACTGTGTTCTCTATTATTCACACACCAATATTGCAGGCACATATCAAAGTGGGTATAAAGAGAAACATCCCTAGCAATCAGTATTTTCCCTGATGTGCTAGTAAAGAAATGGTAAATGGTAATAAAAGAAAGGCCACAGTCTCCAACAAGCTAAAATTCACATCCTCTTTTACAGCAAGATACTGAACATCCAACAGGTTAACTACCCTCTTTTTGCCAAAATACTGTCACATTGATGTTAATATGCATCCAAAGTGTGAACTAGAATAAAAAAGCAGTTCACAGTTCCCTAGGTAGGAATCCAGATAATATATGTCCCGTGTCAGTAGTCGTAGTCTGATCAGTTTCTCAGCATTGCTGCAAACTTAGAGTAAATGATGTTATGTGATCTCCACCATAAACTGTCTCCCTGCTATGCACTGACTTTCTGCAAAACTCAGGATAATTGGTGCTATATCTTTTTGTCTGTTTGTGGTGATTGATTCTCACCTTCTTTGCCTTTCTGTGATCAGAGAATCAATCATCTGTTATGACTTTGGCCTGTGTCTGCGTCTGGTCTGGTTTTGACTAACCTCCCCCCAAATTCATGTGATCCTTATCAGTTCCTAATTGGGGCGGAGAGGAGTTGCTCATTTGATCATCTCTCTATAAATTTAGACCAGCTTATGGGGGAGGTCACAGACGGGGGGGGGGCACTCTGGATGGACTGCAAGCAAACACACTAGGAAACATTTCCTACAAGTTTGATTCTCACTCCATTTACCTTTTAAAATGCCCTCCTCTACTCCTCCTTTTCATATTACTACCCCTCTGCTCCACCCCAAAGCTTATACATATACATATTACCCTCACTTCTACCATCTCCCCACTACTGCTCTTATCACCTCCTGCTAATACTTTACTCACCTGCTGACCCAAACACCAGGACAGGAAGGCATGCACTCATATACATCCCACTCTCTCACCCTCCTTCTTCTCCTAACCTCTGGGGCTATCTCCCCAAACCCTGGTCCTTCAGTATCTCACCCCCACAGTAGGCACCCTCCTTCCTCTGTGAATAGCCACAATCCACTCAACTTAATTTGAATCCCCATGCTCCTAAAAACCATTCTCCCTTTTTCATGTGCACTCTGGAATACCCGCTCTGTTTGTAATAAGCTCACCTCTGTCCATGACCTTTTTGTCTCCCACTCCCTTAACCTACTAGCAATTACAGAAACCTGGCTTCAAGCATCAGCTTTTGCTTCTCCTACAACACTTTCCTGTGGAGGCCTTCTCTGGACCCACTCACCCAGACCCAGTGGTTGGAAAGGAGGTGGAGTTGGTTTGCTTTTATCCCCACTGAGCACCTTTCAAGTCCTCCCTAACCCTCCCTCTCTATCTTTCTCTTCTTTTGAGACTCACTAAATTTGGCTGTTTTCTCCCATTTATCTGAAGATTGCAGTGATCTGCGGGCCTCCTGGATCAGTGTCGCGTTTTCTTGATGACTTCTCTGCTTGGCTGCCCTACTTTCTCTCCTCTGAAATACCCACTATCATTCTTGGAGATTTTAACATCCCCATTAATGTGAACAACCCAGCTACATCCCAACTTTTCAACCTAACCTCATCTTTTGCCTTAGCACAATGGATACAGTCCTCCACTCACTCTGATGGGAATACATTAGACCTTGTTTCCTCCCATCTTTGCACTGCCTACAACCTCACAAACACCCCCTTTCCTGTCTCTGATCACAATCTCATCACTAGAGATGAGCGAATCGAACCAGGCGAACCGGAATTCGAGTCGAATTTCAGGAAATATTCGATTCGCGGCGAAACCGAAATTTTGCCTACTTCGGGTGCGCGAATCGAACATTTCCCGATCAGCCGGCAAAAGTGTCCCTGCAGTGAGCTCCGCTATTTCTGACAGTTCTCTGACAGAAGGAACACATGTTTAGCGGTTGAAACATTGTATCTATTAGTTTACATTTAGGATACAGATGTTTCAACCACTGTACATGTGAAGAAGCTGTGAGAGAACTGTCAGAAATAGAGGAACTCTGCACATACACTTTTTGCCGGCTTGGAATTATTCTTCTTTTCATCCTACTTCTTCTTCTTCTTCATCTTCATCCTCAGAAGAAGAGGATGAGGATGAGGATGAAGAAGAAGAAGAAGAAGTAGGATGAAAAGAAGAATAATTCCAAGCCGGCAAAAAGTGTATGTGCAGAGTTCCTCTATTTCTGACAGTTCTCTCACAGCTTCTTCACATGTACAGCGGTTGAAACATCTGTATCCTAAATGGAAACTAATAGATACAATTTGTATCTATTAGTTTCCATTTAGGATACAGATGTTTCAACCGCTGTACATGTGAAGAAGCTGTGAGAGAAATGTCAGAAATAGAGGAACTCTGCACATACACTTTTTGCCGGCTTGGAATTATTCTTCTTTTCATCCTACTTCTTCTTCTTCTTCTTCTTCTTCATCCTCATCCTCATCCTCTTCTTCTGAGGATGAGGATGAGGATGAAGAAGAAGAAGAAGAAGTAGGATGAAAAGAAGAATAATTCCAAGCCGGCAAAAAGTGTATGTGCAGAGTTCCTCTATTCTGCAGATACACTTAGAGGAGCTCTGCAGACACACTTAGAGGAGCTCTGCACATACACTTTTTGCCTGTTTGGAATTAATCTTATTTTCATCCTACTTCTTCTTCTTCTTCTTTATCCTCATCCTCAGAAGAAGAAGAAGAGGATGAAGAAGAAGAAGAAGAAGAAGAAGAAGAAGTAGGATGAAAATAAGAATAATTGCAAGCCGGCAAAAAGTGTATGTGCAGAGTTCCTCTATTCTGCAGATACACTTAGAGGAGCTCTGCAGATACACTTAGAGGAGCTCTGCACATACACTTTTTGCCGGCTTGGAATTAATCTTATTTTCATCCTACTTCTTCTTCTTCTTCTTCATCCTCATCCTCAGAAGAAGAAGAGGATGAGGATGAGGATGAAGAAGAAGAAGTAGGATGAAAATAAGAATAATTCCAAGCCGGCAAAAAGTGTATGTGCAGAGCTCCTCTAAGTGTATCTGCAGAGCTCCTCTAAGTGTATCTGCAGAATAGAGGAACTCTGCACATACACTTTTTGCCGGAAACCGCTGTATGGAGGGAATGTCCCAGAACTGTCATAAATAGTCTATTTCTGACAGTTCTGGGACATTCACTCCATACAGCTGTTTCAACCGCTGTATGGAGGGAATGTCATAGAACTGTCAGAAATAGACTATTAATGACAGTTCTGGGACTGTCCTTCCATACAGCGGTTGAAACATTGTATGTATTTGTTTCCATAAATGGATCCATTTATGGAAACAAATACATACAATGTTTCAACCGCTGTATGGAAGGACAGTCCCAGAACTGTCATTAATAGTCTATTTCTGACAGTTCCATGACATTCCCTCCATACAGCGGTTGAAACAGTTGTATGGAGTGAATGTCCCAGAACTGTCAGAAATAGACTATTTCTGACAGTTCTGGGACAATCACTCCATACAGCTGTTTCAACCGCTGTATGGAGGGAATGTCATGGAACTGTCAGAAATAGACTATTAATGACAGTTCTGGGACTGTCCTTCCATACAGCGGTTGAAACATTGTATGTATTTGTTTCCATAAATGGATCCATTTATGGAAACAAATACATGCAATGTTTCAACCGCTGTATGGAAGGACAGTCCCAGAACTGTCATAAATAGTCTATTTCTGACAGTTCTGGGACATTCACTCCATACAGCTGTTTCAACCGCTGTATGGAGGGAATGTCATAGAACTGTCAGAAATAGACTATTAATGACAGTTCTGGGACTGTCCTTCCATACAGCGGTTGAAACATTGTATCTATTTGTTTCCATAAATGGATCCATTTATGGAAACAAATAGATACAATGTTTCAACCGCTGTATGGAAGGACAGTCCCAGAACTGTCATTAATAGTCTATTTCTGACAGTTCTATGACATTCCCTCCATACAGCGGTTGAAACAGCTGTATGGAGTGAATGTCCCAGAACTGTCAGAAATAGACTATTTATGACAGTTCTGGGACATTCACTCCATACAGCGGTTGAAACATTGTATCTATTTTTTTCCATAAATGACATTCTGCAGATACACTTAGAGGAGCGCTGCAGATACACTTTTTGCCGGCTTGGAATTATTCTTATTTTCATCCTACTTCTTCTTTTTCTTCTTATGAGGATGAGGATGAAGAAGAAGAAGTAGGATGAAAATAAGATTAATTCCAAGCCGGCAAAAAGTGTATCTGCAGCGCTCCTCTAAGTGTATTTGCAGAATGTCATTTATGGAAAAAAATAGATACAATGTTTCAACCGCTGTATGGAAGGACAGTCCCAGAACTGTCATAAATAGTCTATTTCTGACAGTTCTGGGACATTCACTCCATACAGCTGTTTCAACCGCTGTATGGAGGGAATGTCATAGAACTGTCAGAAATAGACTATTAATGACAGTTCTGGGACTGTCCTTCCATACAGCGGTTGAAACATTGTATGTATTTGTTTCCATAAATGGATCCATTTATGGAAACAAATACATACAATGTTTCAACCGCTGTATGGAAGGACAGTCCCAGAACTGTCATTAATAGTCTATTTCTGACAGTTCCATGACATTCCCTCCATACAGCGGTTGAAACAGTTGTATGGAGTGAATGTCCCAGAACTGTCAGAAATAGACTATTTCTGACAGTTCTGGGACAATCACTCCATACAGCTGTTTCAACCGCTGTATGGAGGGAATGTCATGGAACTGTCAGAAATAGACTATTAATGACAGTTCTGGGACTGTCCTTCCATACAGCGGTTGAAACATTGTATGTATTTGTTTCCATAAATGGATCCATTTATGGAAACAAATACATACAATGTTTCAACCGCTGTATGGAAGGACAGTCCCAGAACTGTCATAAATAGTCTATTTCTGACAGTTCTGGGACATTCACTCCATACAGCTGTTTCAACCGCTGTATGGAGGGAATGTCATAGAACTGTCAGAAATAGACTATTAATGACAGTTCTGGGACTGTCCTTCCATACAGCGGTTGAAACATTGTATCTATTTGTTTCCATAAATGGATCCATTTATGGAAACAAATAGATACAATGTTTCAACCGCTGTATGGAAGGACAGTCCCAGAACTGTCATTAATAGTCTATTTCTGACAGTTCTATGACATTCCCTCCATACAGCGGTTGAAACAGCTGTATGGCGTGAATGTCCCAGAACTGTCAGAAATAGACTATTTATGACAGTTCTGGGACATTCACTCCATACAGCGGTTGAAACATTGTATCTATTTTTTTCCATAAATGACATTCTGCAGATACACTTAGAGGAGCGCTGCAGATACACTTTTTGCCGGCTTGGAATTATTCTTATTTTCATCCTACTTCTTCTTTTTCTTCTTATGAGGATGAGGATGAAGAAGAAGAAGTAGGATGAAAATAAGATTAATTCCAAGCCGGCAAAAAGTGTATCTGCAGCGCTCCTCTAAGTGTATTTGCAGAATGTCATTTATGGAAAAAAATAGATACAATGTTTCAACCGCTGTATGGAAGGACAGTCCCAGAACTGTCATAAATAGTCTATTTCTGACAGTTCTGGGACATTCACTCCATACAGCTGTTTCAACCGCTGTATGGAGGGAATGTCATGGAACTGTCAGAAATAGACTATTAATGACAGTTCTGGGACTGTCCTTCCATACAGCGGTTGAAACATTGTATGTATTTGTTTCCATAAATGGATCCATTTATGGAAACAAATACATACAATGTTTCAACCGCTGTATGGAAGGACAGTCCCAGAACTGTCATAAATAGTCTATTTCTGACAGTTCTGGGACATTCACTCCATACAGCTCTTTCAACCGCTGTATGGAGGGAATGTCATAGAACTGTCAGAAATAGACTATTAATGACAGTTCTGGGACTGTCCTTCCATACAGCGGTTGAAACATTGTATCTATTTGTTTCCATAAATGGATCCATTTATGGAAACAAATAGATACAATGTTTCAACCGCTGTATGGAAGGACAGTCCCAGAACTGTCATTAATAGTCTATTTCTGACAGTTCTATGACATTCCCTCCATACAGCGGTTGAAACAGCTGTATGGAGTGAATGTCCCAGAACTGTCAGAAATAGACTATTTATGACAGTTCTGGGACATTCACTCCATACAGCGGTTGAAACATTGTATCTATTTTTTTCCATAAATGACATTCTGCAGATACACTTAGAGGAGCGCTGCAGATACACTTTTTGCCGGCTTGGAATTATTCTTATTTTCATCCTACTTCTTCTTTTTCTTCTTATGAGGATGAGGATGAAGAAGAAGAAGTAGGATGAAAATAAGATTAATTCCAAGCCGGCAAAAAGTGTATCTGCAGCGCTCCTCTAAGTGTATTTGCAGAATGTCATTTATGGAAACAAATAGATACAATGTTTCAACCGCTGTATGGAAGGACAGTCCCAGAACTGTCATTAATAGTCTATTTCTGACAGTTCTATGACATTCCCTCCATACAGCGGTTGAAACAGCTGTATGGAGTGAATGTCCCAGAACTGTCAGAAATAGACTATTTATGGCAGTTCTGGGACATTCACTCCATACAGCGGTTGAAACATTGTATCTATTTTTTTCCATAAATGACATTCTGCAAATACACTTAGAGGAGCGCTGCAGATACACTTTTTGCCGGCTTGGAATTAATCTTATTTTCATCCTACTTCTTCTTCTTCATCCTCATCCTCATCCTCATAAAAAGAAAAAGAAGAAGTAGGATGAAAATAAGAATAATTCCAAGCCGGCAAAAAGTGTATCTGCAGCGCTCCTCTAAGTGTATCTGCAGAATGTCATTTATGGAAAAAAATAGATACAATGTTTCAACCGCTGTATGGAGTGAATGTCCCAGAACTGTCATAAATAGTCTATTTCTGACAGTTCTGGGACATTCACTCCATACAGCTGTTTCAACCGCTGTATGGAGGGAATGTCATGGAACTGTCAGAAATAGACTATTAATGACAGTTCTGGGACTCTGACAGTTCCATGACATTCCCTCCATACAGCGGTTGAAACAGCTGTATGGAGTGAATGTCCCAGAACTGTCAGAAATAGACTATTTCTGACAGTTCTGGGACAATCACTCCATACAGCTGTTTCAACCGCTGTATGGAGGGAATGTCATGGAACTGTCAGAAATAGACTATTAATGACAGTTCTGGGACTGTCCTTCCATACAGCGGTTGAAACATTGTATGTATTTGTTTCCATAAATGGATCCATTTATGGAAACAAATACATACAATGTTTCAACCGCTGTATGGAAGGACAGTCCCAGAACTGTCATAAATAGTCTATTTCTGACAGTTCTGGGACATTCACTCCATACAGCTGTTTCAACCGCTGTATGGAGGGAATGTCATAGAACTGTCAGAAATAGACTATTAATGACAGTTCTGGGACTGTCCTTCCATACAGCGGTTGAAACATTGTATGTATTTGTTTCCATAAATGGATCCATTTATGGAAACAAATACATACAATGTTTCAACCGCTGCATGGAAGGACAGTCCCAGAACTGTCATTAATAGTCTATTTCTGACAGTTCCATGACATTCCCTCCATACAGCGGTTGAAACAGCTGTATGGAGTGAATGTCCCAGAACTGTCAGAAATAGACAGAAACTGTCACAGAACTGTCCTTTTTCTCATCCTTCTCCTTCTTCTCATCCTTCTTCTCATCCTTCTCCTTCTTCTCATCCTTCTCCTTCTTCTCATCCTTCTCCTTCTTCTCATCCTTCTCCTTCTTCTCATCCTTCTTCTCATCCTTCTCCTTCTTCTCATCCTTCTCCTTCTCCTTCTTCTCATCCTTCTCCTTCTCCTGCTTCTCATCCTTCTCCTTCTCCTTCTTCTCATCCTTCTCCTTCTCCATCTTCTCATCCTTCTCCTTCTCCTTCTTCTCATCCTTCTCCTTCTCCTTCTTCTCATCCTTCTCCTTCTCCATCTTCTCATCCTTCTCCTTCTCCTTCTTCTCATCCTTCTCCTTCTCCTTCTTCTCATCCTTCTCCTTCTCCATCTTCTCATCCTTCTCCTTCTCCTTCTTCTCATCCTTCTCCTTCTGCTTTTCCTTCTCCTTCTTCTCATCCTTCTCCTTCTTCTCATCCTTCTCCTTCTTCTCATCCTTCTCCTTCTCCTTCTTCTCATCCTTCTCCTTCTTCTCATCCTTCTCCTTCTTCTCATCCTTCTCCTTCTTCTCATCCTTCTCCTTCTCCTCATCCTTCTCCTTCTTCTCATCCTTCTCCTTCTCCTTCTTCTCATCCTTCTCCTTCTCCTTCTTCTCATCCTTCTCCTTCTCCATCTTCTCATCCTTCTCCTTCTTCTCATCCTTCTCCTTCTTCTCATCCTTCTCCTTCTTCTCATCCTTCTCCTTCTCCTTCTTCTCATCCTTCTCCTTCTTCTCATCCTTCTCCTTCTCCTCATCCTTTTCCTTCTCCTTCTCATCCTTCTCCTTCTCTTTCTTCTCATCCTTCTCCTTCTTCTCATCCTTCTCCTTCTCCTCATCCTTCTCCTTCTCCTTCTTCTCATCCTTCTCCTTCTCCTTCTTCTCATCCTTCTCCTTCTCCTTCTTCTCATCCTTCTCCTTCTTCTCATCCTTCTCCTTCTTCTCATCCTTCTCCTTCTTCTCATCCTTCTCCTTCTTCTCATCCTTCTCCTTCTTCTCATCCTTCTTCTCATCCTTCTCCTTCTTCTCATCCTTCTCCTTCTCCTTCTTCTCATCCTTCTCCTTCTCCTTCTTCTCATCCTTCTCCTTCTCCTTCTTCTCATCCTTCTCCTTCTCCTTCTTCTCATCCTTCTCCTTTTCCTTCTTCTCATCCTTCTCCTTCTGCTTCTCCTTCTCCTTCTTCTCATCCTTCTCCTTCTCATCCTTCTCCTTCTTCTCATCCTTCTCCTTCTTCTCATCCTTCTCATCCTTCTTCTCATCCTTCTCCTTCTTCTCATCCTTCTCCTTCTTCTCATCCTTCTCCTTCTCCTTCTTCTCATCTTTCTCCTTCTTCTCATCCTTCTCCTTCTTCTCATCCTTCTCCTTCTCCTTCTTCTCATCCTTCTCCTTCTCCTTCTTCTCATCCTTCTCCTTCTTCTCATCCTTCTCCTTCTTCTCATCCTTCTTCTCCTCATCCTTCTCCTTCTCCTTCTTCTCATCCTTCTCCTTCTCCTTCTTCTCATCCTTCTCCTTCTCATCCTTCTCTTTCTTCTCATCCTTCTCCTTCTTCTCATCCTTCTCCTTCTTCTCATCCTTCTCCTTCTCCTTCTTCTCATCCTTCTTCTCCTCATCCTTCTCCTTCTCCTTCTTCTCATCCTTCTCCTTCTCATCCTTCTCCTTCTCCTTCTTCTCATCCTTCTCCTTCTCCTTCTTCTCATCCTTCTCCTTCTCCTTCTTCTCATCCTTCTCCTTCTTCTCATCCTTCTCCTTCTCCTTCTCTTTCCTCATCTCCAAGGGCATTTAAATTAAAGGTACAGTGTTCTGCACTAATTTAAAGGCTCTCTGAAGCCTAGAAACCCTTTTTATAAGTAATCTTCGTAGCGAAGAAATTCGCATCGAATCGAATTTCACACTGGAATTCGCCGAATCAGCCGAATCGAATTTTTGAGAAATTCGCTCATCTCTACTCATCACCTTTACAGTGTCCTCATCTTCAAACACTTATTCCTCCAAGCAGCAAACAATTACCCACAGAAACTTTCACAACTTAGACCCTTCTCTTTTCCACTCTGCAACTGACCTCCTCTATGACAGAATCTCTCCCCTGTCCTGCCCTGACCTGGCCACTGCTGTCTACAACAGTTCACTTTCATCCACACTAGAGTCACTTGCTCCTCAAACTACTCGAAGTATCAGGCCCCGACCATTACAACTGTGGCAGACTGATGACACCAGAAATCTTAATTTACATAGTCGTGCACTGGAGTGATTGTGGAATAAAACCAAATCTCAGCAAGCATTCACCCTATATAAATCTGCTTTCTTAACATACAATTCCCCCCTCCATGCTGCCAAACAAGCCTACTTTGTCACTTCTATTAATACCTTGTCATCCAGTCCTCATAGTCTCTTCTCTACTTTTAACTCTGTACTTTCTCCACCTCCACCCAGTAACTCACTCACTGCTTACGAGATTGCAAATCATTTCAAAAACAAGATTGATACAATTCATAGGGGCATTTCCGCTACACAGACATCTATCCCACATAGCATATCTTGTACTAAACCTCCCTCAACACTTTCCTGTTTTGACCTTGCTATTACTGAAGAGGTCACTAAAGTTTTCTCAGAAGCCTGTCTCACCACGTACCCCCTGAATCCTGTCCCCTCACAACTACTACGGTCAACCTCTTCTTCTGTTCTATGCTCCCTCACTCACATCTTCAATCTCTCCCTCTCTAATGGTGCCTTCCCCACCCCTCTAACACATGCACAGATCACTCCCATACTTAAAAACCCTCGCTGGACCCCACCAACCTGAACAACTTAAGACCTATCTCCCTGCTCCCGTTTACTTCTAAACATTTAGAACGCTTAGTCTACAATCGCCTGAGCTCCTACCTCACTGACAACAACCTTCTTGACCCTTTACAGTCTGGCTTTCACTCACTACACTCCACTGAAACTGCCCTACTAAAACTCACTAATGAATTAATAACTGCTAAAACCAATGGCCACTACTCCATACTCTTACTACTTGACCTCTCTGCGGCTTTTGATACTGTTGCCCTTACCCTCCTCCTCAAAAAACTCCACTCTCTTGGCCTCCGAGACTCTGCTCTCTCCTGGTTCTCCTCCTACCTATTGCAATGCTCCTTCAGCGTTACGTATAACTCTGTCTCCTCCTCTCCTCTCCCTCTTTCTGTAGGGGTCCCTCAAGGTTCTGTCCTTGGAACCCTTCTCTTCTCCATCTACACCTCCTCCCTTGGTCACTTGATAAACTCGCATGGCTTTAAGTACCATATCTATGCTGATGACACGCAAATCTATCTTTCTACTCCTCACCTCGCCCCTTCAGTCTCCTCTCGCGTTAATAACCTACTAAGTGACATATCAGCATGGATGTCACTCCACTTCCTCAAACTAAATCTTTCCAAAACTGAGCTCATACTATTCCCTTCAGCCCATGCCCTCTCCCCTGACTTCACCATCAAGATCAATAATACAACCATCAGTTCCTCCCTTCATGCCATGGTACTAGGTGTAATCCTAGACTCCCATCTGTCCTTTCAGCCCCAAATCCAATCACTGTCCAAATCTGTAGATTGTAGACTTCACCTCCACAACATCTCCAAGATATTCCTGTTCTTAACCTCTGAAACCACTAAGCAACTTATTTACTCCCTTGTTATCTCTTGCCTTGACTATTGTAACTCCCTCCTCATTGACCTACCTAATCGCAGATTATCCTCTCTTCAGTCCATCATGAATGCTGCTGCGAGACTCATCCACCTTACTAACCGTTCCATATCTGCCATCCCTTTCTGCCAATCCCTCCACTGGCTTCCCATTGGCCAATGAATAAAATTAAAAACATTAACAATAACATATAAAGCCATTTAAAACTCTGCCCCAAATTACATCACCAATCTTGTCTCCAAATATCACCCAAACCGTCCTCTCCGCTTCTCCCACAACCTCCTGCTCTCTAGCTCCCTTGTCTCAACCTCCCATGCTCATCTCCAGTTCTTCTCTAGAGCCTCCCCCATCCTCTGGGACTCTCTACTGCAATCTCTCCGACTATCGCCTACTTTGCCCACTTTTAGGCGATCTCTGAAAACCTATCAATCTTCAAGGAAGCCTATCCCGCCTTCAGCTAATAACTGAATCTTCTATCCCTTCTATCAGTTCATTCCCCATAGTTATTACCTTTTCTTCCACCAGCCCCTCCCTCTTAAATTGTAAGCTCCAAGGAGAAGGGCCCTCCTAACCCTCTTGTATTGAACTGTATCGTTGTTGTATTGTCTCCCTGTATATTGTAAAGCGCTGAGCAAACTGTTGGCGGTATATAAATCCTGTATAATAATAATAATCTTCTGAGATGTGTCCAGCTGATTTGTTTTTAAATGGGTATAGTTATTTGTATATTGCACCATGAGTTGACATTGAGTACAGCTGTACATTTGTTTTTCTATGTGTGTCCTAAATCTATCTACATAAGATGGTTATAAAGACGTTTTGGTGTTCATGCTAAACTTTTTTTAAATAAATAATAATAATAATAATAAAAGCAATGCACATATTTACATCAGCATGACTGGAAAGTCAGGACAGTTGATTGTATTGAAAGTTCAAAATCAGGATAACTTGAATTCACACATTCAGTCCATGCGTAGCACACCCTTGGGTGGAACTTGGATAGATATATAGGTCCAGCTCCCACCTGAATCTGGTGACACCTCCGATTATATCCAGAACACTTCAACACTCTGAGAATATTTTTTATGGGTTTATTGAAGAAGACAAACCCTGAAAAAGAACTAGCTGATTTAACACAGGTAATGTACATAGAACACAGATACCACTTTGCATAACACAGTTAGTAAGAAGTCACAATTCACTCACCAAAGACTCCAAAAACTGACTAGTATCACACTGACTAGGGTGACATATGAGAGTGACATTAACACATAAAACAATAACTGTTAATTTAGGTTTAGCAGATTATTGACATTTGCTATAGCAGTACTATCTAGAGCAGAAATGTCCTACCTAACCACTGGCCAGTAGGATGAAACTTAAAGTCTCTCAACGTTGGGGCCCTTTAATCAATGGAAGAGCGCTTACTCTCTGCATGGGAGAGTATTTGTAATCCAGGGGTAGCAGGATAGCACAGTCTCCTTTAAGCAGAATCTTCCAGTGAACATTGCAATAGGAAAAAAAACCAACACTTCAACAAATCTTTACCATACAGGTGAAATCCTGATATACTGACACTTGCTCAGTATATTCAGAGCAGCAAGCTTCTGTGGGGACTTGGAACTAAACACACTCTTCAGCCACAGCACAAGTCTTGAGGAGACAAACCAGTAATATACAGAGACAGAGTTCTCTCATCAATCAGCAGCAGGAATAGCTCATTCTGAGCAACTTGGGTTTCCAAGATCTGTGTCAATCTGAGAATTAGAGAGCAGGCTTTCTCATGACCATTCTCCAGAGATGAACAGCAAATGCAGCAATATCAAAATCCCCTTTCATCACAAGTACTCACTGTTTCTGGATTGTCCTCTAGATAGCATTAGACAGTAGTAGAAATCCTCTCTCTTTCAGCAGCTCCAGACCTTGAGAGACACATGCACTTGAGTGGCTGTAATCCTGAGTGTCAGGCAGGACAATCCTTGGTTTGCACACTGTCTTCTTGCAACAATTCCTCTGCTACACACTCCCAGCCCACCCCATGGGCTCTAGCAGCACAGAGAGTGAGACTCTGTGACTTTACAACAGGAGCTCTTGCTCCATGCGGTCCCCTGAAAATGTCTCCTTCCCCACATGTTCTTCTTCTTCCTTTTTCCTCTCTCCTTTCCTCCACAGCCAATCATAAGTCCAGCTGCAACAGTGCTGCTATGGGTGGATCCTTCTCAGCTGTAGCAACAACCAATCAGAGCACAGTCCTGCTTTTCCTGTCAGTCACTCACAAAGAGGGAAAAGAAAAAAAAATGCTTTGCAACTGCTGTTTAAGATTTAAAGCAACCAGCACATCTCTACACGTGTGTCAAGGGAGTCTATATGGAGGGCTGTGGTCACCAGTCCTGCAGCACTTTGAACAGCTCAGAGTAATCCAGCTAGAGCAAACAATGGAAGTAAAACAGAAGGGTGCAGTAAAGAGTTAAAATCAAGAGCATTTAAAAATTCAGTATAAGCAATATCCATGTACATAGTGTGTATCCAGAGATACGCACAGGAACCAAGTTCCTTTCAGCAGAAACCCTGAAGTCCAACAGGGCTCAGCAGAACTTGACAATTTAAGAAATCAAAATAAAATAAGTGCAAATAGACAGTACTGTACATGGTGCTAATAACATACATTATTGTAATGTAATTGGATTGTTTTATTGTAAAAAGTAGAATATATTTCAAAACAAATGCTACTAAGCTATGTTATTAGCACATTTTTTGCACAGCAGGAGGAATGATGTGCATCAAAAGCATAACTGGTTACATTGTATCAGTTGAGTTAGACAATAAACAAAATAAACATTATTTGTTCATGTTTAATTTCCTTGCTGTTCCAAAATGACTTCCTATGACTGTATATATACAACTGCTCAAAATAATGAAAGGAACACTTTGTAATCAGAGTATAACATCAAGTAAATTAAACTCCTGGGATATTGATCTGGTCAGTTAAGTAGCAGAGGAGGTTGTTAATCAATTTCATCTACTTTAGTGTTAATGAAATTACCAGCAGGTGTACTAGATAGGCAACAATGAGATGACCCCCCAAAACAGGAATGACCCTAAAAACAGGTGACATTTTTTTCCCATCTCACTTTTTCTGACTGTATTTCACTAGTTTTGCATTTGGCTAGGGTCATTGTCACTACCGGTAGCATGAGACAATACCTGGACCCTACAGAGGGTGCACAGGCAGTCCAACTCCACCAGGATGGCACATCAATATGAGCCATTGCCAGAAGGTATGCTGTGTCTCCCAGAACAGTCTCAAGAGCATGGAGAAGATTCCAGGAGACATGCAGGTACTCTAGGAGAGCTGGAAAGGGCCGTGGAAGGTCCTTAACCCATCAGCAGGACCGGTATCTGCTCCTTTGTGCAAGGAGGAACAAGATGAGCACTGCCAAAGCCCTGCAAAATTACCTCCAGCAGGCCACTGGTGTAAATGTATCTGATCAAACAATCAGAAACAGACTTCATGAGGGTGACCTGAGGGCCCAGCACCATAGAGCTTGATTGGCATTTGTTATTGAACACCAGAATTGGCAGGCCCACCACTGGTGCCCTGCGCTTTTCACAGAGAGAGTAAGTTCACCCTGAGCACATGTGACAGACATGAAAGGGTCTGGAGAAGCCACAAAGAATGTTATTCTGCTGGTAACATCGTTTAGTATGACCGTTTTGGTGGTGGGTCAGTGATGGTCTGGGGAGGCATATCCATGGAGGGACGCACAGACCTCTAAAGGCTAGACAATGGCACCCTGACTGTCATTAGGTATCAGGATGGAATCCTTGGACTCATTGTCAAACCCTACACTGGTGCAGTGGGTCCTGGGTTCCTCCTGGTGCATAACAATGCCCAGCCTCATGTGGAGAGAGTATGCATACAGTTCCTGGAGGATGAAAGAATTGATACAATTGAATGGCCCCCACATTCGCCTGACCTAAATCCAATAGAACACCTCTGGGATATCATGTTTAGGTCCATCCAGCACCGCTAGGTTGCACCTCAGACTGTCCAGGAGCTCAGTGGTGCCCTGGTCCAGATCTGGGAGGAAATACCCCAGAACACCATCCATTGTCTCATTAGGAGCATGCCCCGACATTGTCAGGCATGCATACAAGCATGTGGGGGCTATACAAACTTATGAGTACCATTTTGAGTTGCTGCAATTAAATTTAAGCAAAATGGAATAGCCTGCTGCATCACTTTTTCACTTGGATTTTTGGGGTGTCTTTGAATTCAGTCCTCTGTAGGTTGGTAAATTTCATTTCCATCAAACAATGGGGCATCCTTATGTACCTAACACATTACCCAGTCCATATTAGTACAGATATCCAGCATGATATTTTTCCCTATTGAGATCCGATGTGTTTTCAAAGTGTGTCTTTAATTTTTTTGAGCAGTGTGTGTATATATATATATATATATATATATATATATATACACACTGTAAATGTCTTTTTAAAAAACATAATAATGTAGTAATGTGTTTTAAGATTAAAGTGTGTGTGTGTAAATATGAAAATCAGATGAAAAAATGGTTTGGAACTATTCCCTGCGGGGAGAAAAGAATGGTCTCTTGAGCCCAGTGTGTCAAGACAAAATGTTAGTATTAACTCCAAGTTCTTCATTTGATCCCATGGACACTGAAGTATTGAAGGTGAATATTTCACAGTTTTTCTGCAAAATGTCTTGGAACACTGTGCTCAAGACTCAACCGCTTGATGAACCTGTGTGTCAGGAAAGGCCTGCACAAATATGCGCATGTGCAGAGTCCTTACAAGCCGAACAGATGTGACCTCCGCTTGATCGCTACCTGCCCTGACCTCTGGCTTGTCTTGGATTATTCTTCTGTCTCCTCTCCTGTCTGTTTGATCTTCCGTTGCTGACCTGGCCTGTGACCTGACTGCTCTTCCTCCTGCCGCTTTAAGCCTGATCTGCCTGACCAATACCAGACCCGGCTCGTCTGACCCTGCATCCTCAGCACGCTGCTCTCGAGTATCCATTCATCCAGCATGGCTACATCAGAACCCTGCTCCCTGCCGACAACTCATCAGCTCACCCGCTATTACTGCACTGATCACAGGCACTCATACCCTACCGAGCCCCTGCAACCGCTGTCCTACCATCAGCGGTCCTTGAGCTGGAGTTGTACAGGAGGCCTGCCTATTCATGTCAGGCTCACTATCCAGGTACGTGACACTGTGGTACTTGCTAAAAAACCTGTTCCTAAAAGCTCTAATCTTCTGCCTAACAAACTAGACCACATGAGTAGGAGAGGCAGTAGATTACAAATTCCATGGAACATTTATAAAAGGTAGTTAAATTAAATATTCTTCTGTTTTCTTCTGTAAACATTTTTTGCCTGTGCTGTACAAAATTGCATGTGAGTTGTGCATTGTTTTCTCCTACATTAGTACATGCCTACAAGGTAGCTGAAGAAAACAGCGTTTTAGGTTGTGTTTTGGTGTAAATGTAGATTTTAGTTTTCTGGGACCGCTGTTTTCTGATAAGGTTCTCCATTTGTCTATATTTTTGGTGAAACAGTGTAATGAATTTGAACTCAGGTGGAGTCTTATCATTACTTTTACATCCTGCTGAGGGTGCCAAACAACTGTGATATGCTTCCTAAAGCACCTCCTGAGTGAAGTCTTTGTTAAGGAATTTAGGGATTTAAGGATGTTGTTATTTTGAGATGTGTAATCAAGAGTACAGTTATTTTATCTGATTTTTCTCAAATCATTATGATATCTACAGTATATCATCCATAGAACACTAAAGTGTAACACTTTGCTTAATAAAAAAGATATCATGTACTTTCAATATGCTTAAGGACATGTTAAAAATCTTGACAGTTTCTAAGATGTTGCTATTCAAGTTTTTTTTTTCTTTGTTTTTTAGTTTTCTAAATTTACTTCCTCTCCTTCCTCTTCTTCTAATGTTCTTTTTTTGTTAGGGGAGGTTGGAGAGGAGGGATTCTAAAAAAGAAGCCCTATTGTTGCATGAAAGTTCATTGACCAACTGAAATATGTGATATTTCTACCACAGTAGATGTCTCTTGGCTCAACAGAGTGAGCCTATTTTGAGTGGGTAAATTGACAGGTCAATTTAATGGCCTCATTATCTTTCTGTGATTCCTGGGCATTGATAGTAATATTGTCCGCTTTGTGGGATGGATCCTATATCAGGGTATTTATTGAACATATTGGGAATGACAGAGGAATATTTTATTGGTTCTGAGTGCTTGAGCTGATTCATCACTATACCTATATTGTCCTGGGCATATTGTCTTTTTTGTGGGTTGGAATGTAATATATGCCTATGACCAGGTCTCTGCTATTTATATTTCTTCATATTTCCAATTTTACGTTGAAAGCTCACAAGCTTTTCATCTTAAACCCAGTTCTTTGGCAGTGTGTCAGCTTTGCTGCAGATCTGTCTCCTTTATTTCCAAAGACCAGCAGGCAACTATATGTTCATAGTTCCATAGCTGTAGAGGAGAAGTATGGCCAAAGCTTTTTTTGCCTATTTATCCTTTGGATTACAGGAGTGCAGAATGAACTGTACTCATTGGATCTGTTTTCAGCTGACAGCATCAGTCAGCCGGTCTTTACAGTCAGGATTCACCCAGATGCCTGAGCTCGCAACTGGCTCATCCTTTCAGCAAGCTACTGAGAGCCTGAACCAGCTGTTGCACCCTATCCACAGCCCAGTGGTTCAGTGAGTGCTGGAGGGACAGAGTAGAGAGCCAGTGACTGACAGTGGTCAGAGGCCTTGATTGTTCAGTTCTCAGTCATAGAATCAGCAGGGGACAGATGCAGCATCGGACCCCATACTTCTCTTTTAACTTGTAAGGTTCTGCTGTTACCTCTTATCCCACAAGACTTGAGTTCAAGACTGGTTAAACATCTGTGGTTGATTCAGTTAGCTACATGGTCAGACCAGCCAGACCATCTCCCCTTCTAGTTAAGCTGAGCTCAGTCATTCAGACTTTGCGCAAGTAATGGCTAGTGCCAGTGGCCCAAAATGATGCCTACTGTCCTTTATTGTTTCCTCATGGAATAGTTTTATAGTGTACATATCATCCTGAGAATGTTTCACCTGACGTTAAGATTTCTCATGTCCCTGGCTTTTTGAGAATATTCCTCTTTTGCTCCCTGAAAAGACTCTAAGTTACCACTATGCTCTTAGAATTCTACATTCTGATAGACTCCTAGCAACCCTGCCATTTTTAGTGTTCTTGTAGCTGTTTCCCACTTGTTCTTAGTGTCTATTCGAAAGCATCTATCAGTGTCTTCTATGTTTCTCAAGAAATGGGTCACGATTCAAAAGTATGGAAGTGCCCCCCAGGCCTGACTAATGCCCTTATAAAACATCTGGTGCTCTGAAAACATAGCTTAATAAAAACCGCCAGCTGCACTAATATAAATGTTAAAGCAGCCAGGACCGCAACTACAGATTGCCTTAATATTTGCATTATTGTATTGCTGGTCCCATTAAGGTGGTGTGCACAGTGCACTTACAAAGTGGTCCCATGGCCTTCATGCTCATTCCTTCTTCCTCCATGGCAGCACTGGGAGGAAGTGACATATAACTACACTTCCAGATAGCCTTGCAGGAGGAAAGTAAAGCACCACTGGACACCAGAGAATGACTACGCTAGGTACTTTCCTGGATTGTGGAAGGGTAAGGGAGATCGCATTTTTGAGTGAAAGAAAACAGGAAAGTGATGGTGATGGGGGAGGGGGCTGAAAGTGTGCATAAAAGGGGAGGACTGAAGGAAACCATGAAAGGGGAGGACGTGAAAAGGGGGTCATGGTGGGTATTAAAGAAGGGTGTGAGAGGGGGATAAGGAAACAGCATAAAAGGGGAAAGGAAGGAAAGAAGGGGGCATGAAAGGGCGGATTAAAGCAGGGCATGGAAGGGTGGATTGAAGGAGTGCATGAGTGCATGAAATGGGGGGATTGAAAACCCTCACACAAATATTGCACAAACTATATATTTTTTTAAAAAATCCACTGAAGACATTAATACTCTTAACTGAATGTGCCTTTGAGAGAGTGAGAGGTAGAGGAGGCATTTCTCAGCTTAACGGGCTATTAGTATGAGGTAGAGGGGGCATTGCTTAAAGTTAGGGAGTTTTGGTGGAATTTTGGTACTTTATGAGTGCTTAAAATAATTATCTATTTTAAAAGTCTAAAAAAGTGTTTTATTATGTATAATTTTGTATATTGTAGAATACTGCACAAGTTGTTTTGTGAAATAAATTATAATATTTTGGAAATTAAATTATTTTTGGGTCGCGACTTAATGACCAAGGACAAATGTGGGTCCTGAGGTTCCACGGGTTGAGAAATACTGTTCTAATGTGATTTCTGTATCTCTGTACCAGGGTTGCCAACCTCCTGAAATGAAATGTACTAACATGACACCAAAAATGTACAGACAGAGACAATTTTTTACTGACATGATGCAAACAATTTACCGACAGTGCCAAATTTTTTACTAACAGTTCAAAATTTGTGACAAATTACCATTTTCAGTAAATACCAATATTTAAGATGCAAGCACATACCTAGTGCTATTAGCGTTATTTTGGGGTTATAACAAATGGCAAAAAAACATATTTCTCCATGTACATGAAGGTCGGGTTAATACAACCCAGCAGTTTTATCACCTGAGTCCAATTTGAGAGATTGGACTATGGGACTATGGGAATTTGAGTCCCATAGTGATAGTGAATTGGCCAAATAGAAGTTGAATCTCCCCAACTGGAGCCCAGAGACATCAAAAAATAACTGACATTACAGTTACCAGCTGTCAAAGAGACAGTGATGCATTGTTAATAATAAGTACCTTGCAGCAGTGTTCACTGAAACAGGTGTCCCCATATGAAGGTTCCCCTCACCACCTGTTCCAATGACAACTGTAAATGTTTGGGAAATTGGTCACTTTCTGCTACTGTGACAATAGGCAAAAGAGAAAAGGGTGAACCTCCTTACATATGGTGTTTCACTTCCAACAACTGAAGCAAAATTAGCCTTGTAGGCAAAACATACATAGACAAACACTTAGGCCTGGACTGGCCATAAACCCAATATTTTCACAACTCAAACTCATCTTTGTCCTTATGCACATTACCAGCAACAGCAGCAAAAGCCACTTGATAAAGTGTCAGCCTTGTGGTCATACTTTGTGGAATCAATATGTTCAAGCATGTGCTGAGTAATTCTTCACGGGCCACTCTTTACTGACAGCAGTTCCTTCAACATTGGAGTGGAAAGTTTGTTCTTAACCAATTTAGTACAGGGCAATTTTACACCTTCCTGCCCAGGCCATTTTTCATGTTTCAGCGCTCTCACACTTTGAATGACAATTGCGCGGTCATACAACATTGTACCCAAACTAAAATTTTATTTATTTTCTTCACACTAGAGCTTTCTTTTGGTGGTATTTAATCACTGTTGGGGTTTTTATTTTTTGCTAAATTAACAAAAAAAGACCAAATATTTTAAAGAAAAAACACGTTTTTCTTTGTTTCTGCTCAAAAAGTTTACAAATAAATAATTGTTCTTCATAAATTTAGGCCAAGATGTATTCTGCTACATGTCTTTGGTGAAAATAACCAAAATTAGGATGTATTTTTTAGTTTGTAGGAAGGTTAGAGTTCACAAACTATGGTATAGATCTGAATATTGATCAATCCTGAAGTACTGACAGCCAATCTAATTTCTTGAGGTCCAAGAATGTCAGAACAATACAGATATCCCCCAAATGACCACTTTTTGTAAAGTAGACAGTCCGACATACTTCATAAGAGGCATGGCGAGTTTTTTGAAGCTGTATTTTTTTTGTCATAATTTTTTGGAAAATGAAAAAATGTAAAAAAATTATTTTCACTATTTTTTTTTACATACTGTCACCAGTGCAGTACAGCATCATCATATAACTAGCATGGCGGTGATCAGCGACACTGACTGGTGACAGTATGAAAAAAATATATATATATTTTTTTTTACTTTTTTTTATTATTTTTAATATTTTATTACATTTTTTTTTTAAGATTTTTTTTTCATATTTCACTATAACCAAAGTAGTACAATGTTACCATAGTACCATTGTACTACTTTGGGGAAGTGATCAGTATTTTTTTTTTTACACAGTTTGCTTATAGCAAATAATTACTTTGCTATAAGCAAGCATTTACCTGAATGACATTGATTCATTCAGGGTTTGTTTTTTTTTTTTGTGCTTAGCTGCGATTTGGCCACAGCTAATCACATGACATGTGATCGCTGTGACCATTCACAGCTAGACACTAGTATATAATGGATGGCATGAATGAAGCCATCCATTGTATACAACTGTCATGTGACCTGCTGTGATTGGTCACAGCAGGTCACATGGTACCGGCAACGGGGGCCGATACTCAGATCTGTCATCGGCCGTGTCTGAGGTACACGGCCGGTGACAGATCGCGCCGCTGCGTAGCTCTGCAAGCGCGAAAACTGCGCATGTGCGGGAGGACGCCAAATGGCGTCCACCCCGGAAATCTAGTGCATTTTTGCGGCTGCCAAACGGCCATCGGCCGGGCGGCAAATGGTTAAGATCAGTTTTCATTACCTTAACAGACGAGAACACATGTTCTACCTGTCTCTTGAGGGATAGCATAACTTTTTCCAAATTTTAGGAGATGTTGGAATTTAGGTACTTTCAGATTGTCCTGAAGGATAATACAGCTTAGTCCTACTATGTGCCAATAAGAATCATAGGTGACTTTCTCAGCAACATCAGGGTACTCTGCCACTTGGTATTCAACAAATTCAGTAAACAGTGTGTCAAAATCAGGTGGGGTAACAATTTGTGGAAAATGCTTTGCAAGTTCAATAATGTCCCCAGGTTTAACAGTAGATCCATTGAAATGTTTCAGTAAAGCGAACAGCTGAATGATTGTGTTTGTAATGGGCACCTGTTTTTTAATGGAAGTTACTGCTCTTGTGTAAAATGTTGTTGCTTGGACCATGAACTGTTGAACAGCTGAAAAATATATTTTGGACAAAAGTTCCCTTGTTTGTTGATTTGAAGTTTGCACTATAGTGCAGTCAAATGCAATAATTGCATCATTTGCTAGTGAAATCAACAAGTTTTGCCTGATAAAGTAGCTTGTAAGATGTTTAAGCAGTTGGTAGCACTTGAAATGCAAGGCAGGTAACATAGGAGAATTGCTCTGGAAAATTTGATTGAATTGGGTGAAATCTGGCAGAACAGCTTGAAGAAATAGAAAGTAGTACTTAGTGATAGGATCCTGTGGCAAGACACCTATTCTGTCCATAGTTACCAAACGGTTTGCATCATCACTTGACTGAAAATAACTTGACAGGTCACTATATTGATTGAGAATGCAGCTGACACAGCCAAGCATAGAAAGCCATCTGATAGAAAAAGCTGTAAAATCTATAGACAATCTGCCTCAACAAACTCCTGAAATTCATGATACAACTGTAAATGTTTTCAACTATGTGCAAAGTGGATATGTATGTCTTTGTAAAGCAGTTTTAGGCCTAGCTTTACAGGCATCTGCAACACACAAGGAAGCAATATGGCAGGTACAACAAATGTGCTTTGAAGCAGGATAGTACTGAGCAGGGGTGGACTGACCATTTGGAAACTCGTGCACTGCCTGAGGGCCCAGGGTCAGTAGGGGGCCCCATGAGATGCCCCTGGTACCTTTTTCATAGGCTTTTTTGAGTTTGGGCAAGGGCACAGAGGCCCCATGATCCCCTATTGCCCGGGGGCCCCATGAGTTGTCAGTCCGCCCCTGGTACTGCGTTTTCTGGACCAACCATTATCCATGTACATGCTCCCAGCACACATGTCCGGTACTCACGGAAAGGTCCCGATCTCCTCCTGTGATCGGGACCTTTCTCAATCATGTGACCACCGTGACAGCAAAGCATGGCGGTCACATGACCCTAAAACTCCGCCCCGCCTCCCGGCTTCTAAAACCACGGCACCAAGGGGTTAAACAAGGCCTTCTTTTATGAGCCTGAATCTGTGCTTTTTTTTTAACAAAAGTAACAATTCTAGAGTGGCTTACCTAGCTGCAGCAATAGATTTGTTTTTGTAACTTGCATGACTCCAGACATCAGGAACTCCTCCGTGTGCTATGTCAAATAATTTTTTGCCCCACAGAGACTTCCCATTTTGTTTGGAGCCATCATCTGCTGATAACCAGTATTTGAACTGCAGATCTGTTAGCCATGAGACTGAAAAGGAACAATGCCTAAAATTCTTAAATTTTTGGCAGGAGGCTCAGACGTTGTCCCTTCCATAAGTTCAATTTGCAGTGTAACCTAAAACATACAACCTGAGCTGTTTTGTGTAACCAACAGCAGTTGTTAAATGTGTCAAACTTTAAATTGAAATTAAAAGAGCCCTTTAAAATCTTTTCACACTTCTGTGCAAAAGCTATGGCCAAACTAGCCCTGAGCCCCCTTAAATTGGAATTGTAATCAGAAAATTAAGTCCTGCTAAATCACTTCAGGTTGGCCCCTTTTGCAGGTATAGATGTGTAAAACATTAAAAATAAGTGCATATCCAGTAATACACTGTCTCACTCTGCTCTGCACATGCTTAGAGAACTGAAAAAAAAGGCGCTGTGGAAAATGCTCTCAGACAAGCACCTTAGTGAAGGTGCATCTTTATTGGGTAAGACAAAGTAGCAAATATAATAAAATTGACCAGCCTGAAGTGGACAGTGTGACTCCAATGGACGGCCCGTCCGCTCTGAGGCTCCAGCTCCATCCATTGGAGTCACACTGACAGGAAAGCTGCAAGTAGAGATGCGTCAAGTGTGACAATTGATTTGGAGTCTTGAAGGAGGGTGTCTAAAAAAGAATAAAAATAAAAGAAGTAAAATCACATGTCTGTGTTGCCCACTTGTCTTATAGAGCAGGATGAAAATACAAAATGTGTGTAGTGTGTTAGTATTAAAGATAACCACCTGTTTAGATGATCAGGTTCTCTAATCTGGTGGTGGTGGTGACTGTAGAGCCATACAGCTGGCTTCTCAATACATCTTTGACTGTTTTCTAGGGAAGAATAAAATAATCAGATTGCTTTGACCTCAGTGACAATCCCCACTCCCCAAGTTCCCCAATACATAAATAAAGTACTCATTCAAAAAAACACCGGCTTCCAAAATTCACATACTTACCAGAGGACAGAGTTCCAATTAGAGGGAGCCGTATGCAGTGCCAGTGTCTGAGCTAGATATATATATATGTCATTCCACAATGTGTTGAAATGAATAAAAAGAAAAACACAAATCATGCATAAATATTCAACAATGGATCATCCTTCATCTAGTGAAAAACACGTGAAGTCTAAATGAAGTAATCCTTAAAAGTGCACAAATGAATAGCTGTGAAAATAAGACCCTTTCAGAGACAACAGGTTAGTCTCAACATGCCAGAAGGAAAAATTGTACACCACTCCAATACACCTCCACCATTCAATCCAAACATGCTTACCAAATCAATTTGATCTCTAAATTATAAGAAGTCAAGATGCGCTCGTATCAAAGAACATGCCAGTCAGCAGGTAAATGGCATATACAGTTGTGGCCAAAATTATTCAACCCCCAATGCTGTAAAGGGGTTTAGGGACTATAGTGTACATTTGGAATTGTATTCAGAATCAAATCCTACAAGGACGTTGTAACTACCCAAATGCAACTAAAATGACATCAATTGTTTATGTAATACAGTAGTAAATGGTTCTTATGTGGTTTCTTCATTGCCACAATTATTCAACCCCTTAAAGACTACCACTCTGAAGAACAGAGGTTCATACAGGTGCTTTCCATCAGGTATTGAAAACACCTGTGGATGTCACCGAGCAGCAATCAAGCATAATAAGCACCAATTAGGCAGCTTTAAAATGACTGTGATACTCAGCTCCTTCTAGACATTTACTGGTGTGGTTACAAACATGGTGAAGGCAAGAGAATGGTCCAGGAAGACAAGAGAAGAGGTGATTTCTCTTCACAGGAAGGGCAATGGCTATAAGAAGATTGCAAAGATGTTAAACATACCAAGAGACACCTTAGGAAGCATCATTCGCAAATTCAAGGCAAAGGGCACTGTTGAAACGCTACCTGGTCGTGGCAGAAAGAAGATGCTGACTTCGACTGCTGTGCGCTACCTGAAGCGTAGAGTGGAGAGAAGTCCCCGTGTGACTGCTGAGGAACTGAGAAAAGATTTGTCAGATGTGGGTACAGAAGTTTCAGCCCAGACAATAAGACGCACACTGCGTAATGAAGGCCTCCGTGCCAGAACTCCCAGGCGTACCCCCTTGCTGTCTCCAAAGAATAAGAAGAGTCGACTGCAGTATGCCAAAAGCCATGTGGACAAACCACAAAAGTTGTGGGATAGTGTTCTGTGGACTGATGAAACAAAATTAGAACTGTTTGGGCCCATGGATCAACGCTATGTTTGGAGGAGGAAGAACAAGGCCTATGATGAAAAGAACACCTTGCCTACTGTGAAGCATGGTGGAGGGTCAATCATGCTTTGGGGCTGTTTTGCTTCTGCAGGTACAGGGAAGCTTCAGCGTGTGCAAGGTACCATGAATTCTCTTCAGTACCAGGAGATATTGGATGGAAACGTGATGCAGTCCGTCACACACCTGAGGCTTGGGAGACGTTGGACCTTTCAACAGGACAATGATCCCAAGCATACCTCCAAGTCCACTAGAGCATGGTTGCAGAGGAAAGGCTGGAACATTTTGGAGTGGCCATCGCAGTCACCAGACTTAAATCCGATTGAGAACCTCTGGTGGGACTTAAAGAAAGCAGTTGCAGTGCGCAAGCCTAAGAATGTGACTGAACTGGAGGCCTTTGCCCATGAAGAATGGGCGAAGATACCCGTAGATCGCTGCAAGACACTTGTGTCAAGCTATGCTTCACGTTTAAAAGCTGTTATAACTGTAAAAGGATGCTGTACTAAGTACTAAGATTGAATGTCACTTGGGGGTTGAATAAAACTGATAATGCTGTGAGCACAGAAAAGACATTTGTGGTTATTTCATTATAACTGTTATGTTATATTTGTCTGACCTACAAGTGCCTCTTTAATGTAAATGTAAGCAAGATGACTGAATGATCAAAAGCAATGTCAAACTGGCCAAAACACTCAATTTCAGTGGGGGTTGAATAATTTTGGCCACAACTGTATAATGGCTCCCATCATTTCAAAGACCTGAAGTCCATCATATTAATATAGAGAAAGACAGAAAACCACATCAACTCTTTGAAAAGGTAGGCTCTGCTGCTGTTGTGAAGTCCATAAACCTGCTGCACTCCAGGGATGGCCTCCCCCAGCTGGAACTCCTCCAGGATGTCAATCTGCAGGGATGGGTCCACACCAAAGCCTGCAATTGCCTCTCCAGCAGCACACAGATAATTAAAGGCTTCCAGTCCTAAACTCCTCATGTACCCCAAAGGTGTCCTATGTACCTGCATTCCCTGGAACCCCTGTGTACATCATTGTTTCTCATCAGCAGCATTCTACTGCTGTACGTTACTCTTGTACTTCTATCTACCCTTGAGCTCAGCATCTCAGTGCTATAGGTATCTCTCACTAGTGTTCCATGTACTGCCTGACTGTAAAAAGAGCACCCCTAGGGCTGCACTATACTCCTGCCATTTCTGTGAGTTCTGTATTCTGTGCTTTCCTGCACCAGGTCAGTTGTAGCCTGCAAAGGTGCGTGCAGACTGCATGGAGGAGCCACAATCTCAACCATATGTGATAACCCCCTTTATTACATTGTGCTGCATCATGGTTCCTGTGCTTATGCAAGTGGACATTGATTTTATCAATTAACATTTCTAGATTTTAACTCTTTCCTGTGCCCTTTTTTTATTTCCATTCTTTATACTATATAGGCAGCACAGTGGCTAAATGCTTAGCACATCCGCCTAGCAGTACTAGGGTCGTTGGTTCGAATCCCAACCACGGCACTACCTGCCTGGAGTTTGCATGTTTTCCCTGTGTCTGCGTGGGTTTCCTCTAGCTACTCCCTTTTCCTCCCACACTCCAAAGACATGCTGTTAGGTTAATTGGATCCTGTCTAAATTGGCCCTGGTATGTATATGTATGAATGTAGGTTAGGGACCTTAGATTGTACACCCCTTGAGGGTTAGGGACTGATGTGAATGTACAATATATATCTGTAAAGTGCTGTGTAAATTTAGGGCGCTATATAAATAATAAATATACTAAAGTTTTCATATTAAGTAGACAGACTCATAGTGATGGCTGCAGTAGCCTTTATGTCTTCCTTTCCTTCCTGGTCTATGCCGTTGCTGCAGGTGTGTCGGGCCCGTTCATGTGGGCAGCGGCAGCATAGGTTGCAACTAATGTATGTGGTGGGGCTTGATACATGTTGTGGCATTTTGGAAAGTGCCTGCTCTGTCAGGCTGAAACAAGGACAGAGGTTGGATGTATAGGACCAGAAAGGGGGCATGTACTACTGTGTGGGAGGATATGGTGATGTCATCTTTGCAACATTCCTCCAAAAGAAGAGTCCATGAGAAGAAATAGCCAACACATTTGAGGCAACCAAGTTAAGTCAGAAATGCTGGTCAGGTGAAACTTTTTGTGAGATGGGAGGTCGCTGAGATACTGACCAGACTATCACTACTGACATGGTACATATAATACATGGATATCTGGTCTAGAGGAGGTGGATTTCTGCCCTCTCCTAAATGCAGGGGGCAGTCCTTTATATCACCTGCCCTGGATAAGCATCATGCGTTGCCATGGTGTGATCAGGCAGCCTGCCAACACTATAGCAATGAATGACACCAAGCACCGTGGCTCTAAATAGTCATTGGGTGTTATGGTACTGGAGGCTGGCCCAACTGCACCATGACATCTGGTGCAAAATCCAGAGCAAACTAGGTCCTGTGCTTGCAGCACTCCTGGGGAGCCCAAATGGTACCCCTATTCCAAAAAAGGTCTATACCATCTATTAATGTATATTTTCACTTATGTAGGACATTGTTTAGCCATTAGCTTTTTAGGATTCTGTTTTTTTAATTTTGGGAGTTGAAATGATACAATAGGTGTATTTGCTCCACAGATTTATAGAACCATTTTGGTTACTCTTTTCTAACTCCACTATTGGCTTCTGTATATGGAATCCATCTATCCATGAACTATTATTTATCAAGAATATGATTGACGAACAGCATTTTGGCATATCCAAAAATGCTAAAAAAAAAAACAAACAAAAAAAATTCATGTCAATTTAAAAAGGAGCGGTACAAGTACTTTCTTGAAATTGTCCTGACACCTTGCAGGTTAATGCATTTAAACATTATGTTTAGTCTGAATAGTAAATTATTCAACAGAAAAAAACAAACAAACAAGCAAACACAGGAAAACATAAGCATGTTTAATAATGTGTAATTTTGCATTTAAACAGCAAATATAACTCATTTTGCAAATGACTGGACTCACTAAAATGATTACAAGGGGTTAATGATCTGAGGAAAGCCAAAGCAACTCTAAGGTAATTTCCATAAAATCTGTAAAAATCAGCAAGGGCTCTAGATCCAAGTGTATGCTTTTTTTCAATCATCACACGAATATTCTTTCATAATAACCTTATCCTAGCCATGAATATAAAAGTGAAATAAGCCCACAGGAGATTTGCACTCATCTGACTCTGCATTCCTATTATGTTTAATAATAGCACTGATTTCTTGAAAAATATCTTTATTTTCTACTTCATCTAGGCTTTAGTATTAGGTAAACTTTACATACTGAATGAGCGTAAAACAATTACCAGTCTTATTAACAAAATTAGCTGCAGTAAATTACCAGAAGGAAACTGATGCTATTTAGCTCCTAATTACATGTCACTTTCCTTCACCAACTAAAGGATATAAAGAAAATAATTAAATTTATTGATACTGTGTAGAGAATTCCTATGGGCACCTGAATATTCTGAAGCTTGCTAGGTTTTTTTTTTTTCCTGTTATTTTGAGCCTTTGCTGCACTTGCACATGAAATTAACCACACAAAATCCTTCTATTTTAATGAAAGTGTTCTTTATCTAATTATACTTCGGCAGTGTGAATGTTCCCTCATTTTTCACAGCATGCCATTGGTGGTGAAACTGTTCTATATATAGGTTTACTTAGATTTAATTTATGCATGTATAGTCTCACAATGAGAAGTATGATAGATAGAACAAAAATAACCAATAATAACCTGAAAAGCTTCAAGCTCAGTGGGTATTCACTAAAGAGACATGTGTCTAAAGTAAAATCATTATCATTATTTGTGTAATATAGATAGAAAGGGGTCTAATTTTGTAATTTGCAAGACCCTTTTTTATTCACAATACTAATTACCAAGTAAGACCATGAACCATTATGATGATATTTCAAATGCATTTACCAGTTAAGTTGCAGATATAATGCTATAAAGAAGGAAAGTACTTTGTAGGTAGTTTATACCTTGGAAAAGGAAGGTGCACATGGACAGGGCAGTCCACAGAACAATACAAAACAATAAAATCCCCAGCACACTTACCAGCTGGTTAGTACAAAAACAAAGCTGAACTGTATTAGTTGCATACATTTGCAAATATATGTCAAGCAACACTGTCCCACGGAGACCTCTGTGAGTGTGGTCCCTAACTCTAGGCTAAAGCTGGATATACACGTTCAGTGTTTTGTTTTGTTTTTTCGTTCAGCCAGCAGGTTAACCAACAAAAAAAAAATCAGATCTTTGCATTAACACAAGGATGTAGGGATCTCTCCCACTGTGCTATTGTATTCTGGCAGGAAGGTCTCCCCCCATCAGAATAAACTGCAAGCACTTCTCTCCCCCTGTAGAACTGCTCCCAACTTAATGGCTTGCAAACAGTATCAGCCCCCCTGGCTTCTTGGAAGATCTCACGAGACAAGGATGAAGGATTGAGCCGAGTGCTGTCCTTAGAAAGCTTGCTATGTGTGGCAGTCTTTGCCCTTGTGGATTCCAGAGAGTAATGCTGTACTTAATCTGTCCTCTTTGCTCCCTGCTGCTCCAGGTCTTGATCCCATGCATGCCTCACTGCTGAATGTATCCTCCTGTGGCAGCCCAAGCCCAGCCTGGAGGCCGGCCCCCTTAGACCAAAGGGAAACCCTCCCAGGCACCAACAGTCTCCTCAGCACTCCATCTTCCACCTGACTGTCAGCCTGACTCTCCAATATTTATGGGCCAGCCCACCACTATACCTGGGCCTCCAAACTTGGGATTGGCTGACCTCCCATGAACATGCAGCTTAGGTCTCCACCCTTCCTGCTTACTGACTTCTGGAAGGTTCTATGGTCCACCAGAGTCAGGAGGAAGCGATAGAGCCACAACCTGTTGAGTCATCCAGCCATGACTTGGCCCCACCCCCTCTCTCTCCTCATTGGCTGACTGGTTGTGATTGACAGCAGTGGGATCAAATGGCTTCCGCTTGCTGTCCCAACCTATGAGGAGACAGAGACCTGGGACAGGCAAGGCTGGCGTGCACATTGCTGGATCTCGATGGAGCTCAGGCAAGTATTGAAGGGGCTGGGGGGCACTGCTGCACATAGAAGGTTTTTTACCTTCATGCATAGAATGCATGAAGGTAAAAAATCTTGAGCCTTTACAACCACTTTATATATATACACAAATCACAAACAATATACACATTTGTTTTTAGTTGGAGCACCTCCCCCTAAAGGGAAGCCCTCCAGCAAACTGTAGAAAAATAGTAGCAAATGATCACATAGTCCCAAATTTGAATAGAAGGACGGCTGTCCAGAATGAACCTGCAACAGAGAAAAGATACACAACCCTCACACTGGTTAAACTATCTACACAGTCTATATAAACATTGGAGTATAGTGCTGATCCTAAAAAGGTAAAGTATTGTAACCCCCTCAATGGGAGTGTATTTTGTATATAATGGGTTAGGATCCCTGAAACACCAAAAAAACTTCCCATACTACAGGGCACCTTCCTCCTTCCTAGAACTGAGGAAATGAATGAGATGATCCTTAGGAGTCTTATCGTCCTACAGAATGCCCTCCCTTGCAAAAGGTAAGGTGGGTATGGCGGAAAACAGGTAACAAGGATCTCCTCAGCTAATTCCACAAAGTGAGTCGATGAAAATAAATAAAATAAAAATAAAATTCCTCCCTCCTAGTCCAAAGATGTTAAGTGATAAGTAACTATATTTAAATATACAATGGGCAATATTCAATAAAAATATTATTAAGCAACTAAATAGTCCGTGCATAAATCAAGTTCGAAAGTGGAAAAGGGGGAGCACGTGTGGAAGCACCAGTCCTGTTTATCACATAGTGCACTGAAGCATAAGAAATGTGTTTTATGGACTAATCGTACATGGCGTTTAACTTGATTTATGAACGGACTATTTAGTTGCTTAATAATATTTTTATTGAATATTGCACATTGTATATTTAAATATAGTTACTTATCACTTAACATCTTTGGACTAGGAGGGAGGAATTTTATTTTTATTTTATTTTATTTATTTTCATCCACTCACTTTGTGGAATTAGCTGAGGAGATCCTTCTTACCTGATGTTTTCCGCCATACCCAAGGGAGGATGATAGGACTCCCAAGGATAATCTCATTCATTTCCTCAGTTCAAGGAAAGAGGAAGGTGTCCTGTAGTACGGACATTTTTTTGTTTTGTGTTTCAGGGATCTTAACCCATTATATAGAAAATACCCTCCCATTGAGTGGGTTACAGTACTTTACCTTTTTAGTATCAGCGCTACACCCCAATGTTTATATGTATTTACACATTCTAGTCAGAGTGTGATACATGTTAGCAGCAGTTTTCACCGTTGCTCACTGACAATTTATTTAACTACACAGTCTGTTAGAAGGGGGTTATGATCTTGCTAACAGAAAACTTTTTACAAACGAGTCTCTTAAAGGAGGGGTCCCTCCATAACATCAGTCTCTTTTAATAATGTCCTGGGCCTTACCAACAGATCTCTTCCACAATAGCAGGCCAAGGGGGGAAAGAAAACAGCGGGTGGCATGTTTTGGCCTGGCAGCTCAACAAAAAGAGGGGATTTTCCCAAGCGCTTAACCAGTACAGCTCAGGGTTAGGTAGTCTGGTGACTTCTCCACTGGTACCCCGCTTAGACTCTGAGTAGCTCCTGCTGAGCTGGCTGGCCTTAATGATGACTAGTCCTTGTAAGTGGCTATTACTCAGCTCCATTCCAGCCAAATATCCTGGAACTGGGCCAGCACATCAGGATTAAGAGACCCTCTTTGGGACTTAGGAACATGCAATTAGTCTCAAACCATTCCTCTTCCCAATGGGAGCGAGAGGTCTCAGTAGTGTACATAACATCGGCAGGGACAAACAGAACGTCCTATTCCCACTCCAGTGCAGTTCTCCTTTGTACATCTCTCTGGAACCTGGAGAATCTAGGGAGCTTCTTGTATTTGCCCCATCCAGGTAGTACACAAGCCTGGGGAGACAGGGTAATACACAGCTTGTAGGCCAAGCCCTGGGCTTCCTTCCTGCCCTTCATATCCCATGGCCTCTCCAGTGTCTGATGTTAAATGTGAATTACGTCTGGTCGGTCTAGTTGCTGTCTCTCTGCAGGGGTCAATAGTAGCTTCACTCCAGCTACCCATCCTGCCTGGTCAGGGGTAATGGTCCTCTCTACCCATCCTGCTTCCCCCCCAGATAGTCCCTCATGCAGGTCAGCATCCCCCTAGTGCCATTTCTCATCTGAATCACTTTCTGGGGAATACTCAGTCTCTATCTCCAGGGGCCCGAACACAGCTTATAGTCTGGTAGACCGCCCAATTGATTGCACCCTGGCCGTTACTCCCCACTGACTCACCTGAAGATATGCAGTCATCTGGACTTGGCTCCTTCCGAGTGGGGGGTGACAAGGCAAACTTCGGCAGCAAGCCTCTCCTGGTGAACAACTTGAGTTGAGCCAACCAAACTTGCCTCTGGTTGTGGCTCTTTCTGAACCAGGCTTTGGGCTGTGGCTTTCATCCGTCCTTTCTCACAAGAGTAGTGGTGTATACTTGACCGGCTGTAGGATAGCACACCACATACCTCTTGTGTTCCTCCGACCAACCGGGATTTCTCCTTCCTCTCCACGAATAGTCCTGAACTTAAATCCAATGAATAAATGACCGGTGGCAGGTCGCTGGGTACCAGTCTCTTCAGTGGCTTGTCACTTTGCCCACAACTCAACCATTCTCTGATTGCTGCAGTGGGTCTCCGGCAATCAGTACATAGAAAGCACAGCCTCTCTACTCCATCGACTATGCCTAGGGCGAATCCTCCCTGGTGTTCTAAGCGCACAGCTGTATCCACCATCTGATGGTCTTGAACCGATCCCATTACCGTAGTAAAACAGGTTAATGGTCACAAAGTTGCAGGTAACCCACCATGTTGCTCCTCTCTCTGACCTTCTCACTGCATTGGGTGTACTGGGCAGATTTTAATGCACAGCCAGTGGTACTGTTTTGCAGGACTTTTCCCATGCGTGTGTTAATCCTTGCTCAGCCGAGCAGGCATGTACAGGTTGGATTTTATGCTCAAGAAGCACTGTTTCCTGGCAGGAACACAAGAACAATCCACTGGTATCTGCAGAACTTGTCTCAACTTGATACTCGGCCCCAGCCATAGTTGGATGCTTAGGCATTTATAATCCACAAAGAAACGCTGGCCCATTATGGTTGCTATGGGCAATGGGACACACAGTCAAAGAGCAGTACTTGACCCCTGTCGCAGTTGAGCAGCTGAGGGGCATTTGTAATCCACATAAAGGTGATGACCCATTTTGGTTGTTACAGGCAATGGTATGCAAGATAATAACGCAGTCCCTCATTCCCGCCACCTGTGGAGTAGCAGGATATGCATCTGGAAACCCGCCATAATTGCTACAGGTAACGACATGCAGGACAGCAATGCTGGCCTCACTGATAAAGTCAAATAGATACTGTAGTTAGCACGGTCTTTAACTCCGGCCACCTGTGAGGCAGCGGGAAGACACTCGTACAGGCCTGACATGGTTTCTACGGGTGACAGAATATTAAAAAGAATTTGCATAGCACAGTCACAGTCCCAGCAGTGCAGCACAATTCCACTTTCCTGCTTGATTCCACTGATTTCTCGGCAGAGCATAGAAAATTTCTGGCTCAATGGTTGCTAGGAGCAGCAGCCTGCAGGTCACTATGTGGGATACCTCAGACGAGCACCCCAAAATGTATTGATAATATGTAACAAATTTGCTAGCTGCAGGGAGCTGTAGTTCGGATGTACAGTGGGGCAAAAAAGTATTTAGTCAGCCACCAATTGTGCTCCCACTTAAAAAGATGAGAGAGGCCTGTAATTGGCATCATAGGTAGACCTCAACTATGAGAGACAAAATGAGAAAAAAAATCCAGACAATCACATTGGCTGATTTGGAAAGAATTTATTTGCAAATTATGGTGCAAAATAAGTATTTGGTCACCTATAAACAAGCAAGATTTTTGGCTCTCACAGACCTGTACCTTCTTCTTTTAGAGGTTCCTCTGTCCTGCACTCATTACCTGTATCAATGGCACCTGTTTGAACTTTTTATCAGTATAAAAGACACCTGTCCACAACCTCAAACAGTCACACTCCAAACTCCACTATGGTGAAGACCAAAGAGCTGTCGAAAGACACCAGAAACAAAATTGTAGACCTGCACCAGGCTGGGAAGACTGAATCTGCAATAGGCAAGCAGCTTGGTGTGAACAAATCAACTGTGGGAGCAATAATTAGAAAATGGAAGACATGCAAGGCCAGTGAAAATCTCCCTCAATCTGGGGCTCCACGCAAGATCTCACCCCGTGGGGTCAAAATGATCACAAGAACGGTGAGCAAAAATCCCAGGACCACACGGGGAAACCTAGTGAATGACCTGCAGAGAGCTGGGACCAACGTAACAAAAGCTGCCATCAGTAACACAGTATGCCACCAGGGACTCAGATCCTGCAGTGCCAGACGTGTCCCCCTGCTTAAGCCAGTACATGTCCGGGCCCGTCTGAAGTTTGCTAGAGAGCATTTGGATGATCCAGAAGAGGATTGGGAGAATGTCATATGGTCAGATGAAACCAAAATAGAACTGTTTGGTAGAAACACAACTTGTCGTGTTTGGAGGAGAGAGAATGCTGAGTTGCATCCAAAGAACACCATACCTACTGTGAAGCATGGGGGTGGCAACATCATGCTTTGGGGCTGTTTCTCCGCAAAGGGACCAGGACGACTGATCCATGTACAGGACAGAATGAATGGGGCCATGTATCGTGAGATTTTGAGTGCAAACCTCCTTCCATCAGCAAGGGCATTGAAGATGAAACGTGGCTGGGTCTTCCAACATGACAATGATCCCAAACATACCTCCCGGGGCAACGAAGGAGTGGCTTCGTAAGAAGCATTTCAAGGTCCTGGAGTGGCCTAGCTAGTCTCCAGATCTCAACCCCATAGAAAACCTTTGGAGGGAGTTGAAAGTCCGTGTTGCCTAGCGACAGCCCCAAAACATCACTGCTCTAGAGGAGTTCTGCATGGAGGAATGGGCCAACATACCAGCAACAGTGTGTGCCAACCTTGTGAAGACTTACAGGAACCGTTTGACCTCTGTCATTGCCAACAAAGGATATATAACAAAGTATTGAGATGAACTTTTGATATTGACCAAATTCTTATTTTCCACCATAATTTGCAAATAAATTCTTTCCAAATCAGCCAATGTGATTGTCTGGATTTTTTTTCTCATTTTGTCTCTCATAGTTGAGGTCTACCTTTTTAACTGGGAGAACTTGCACAATTGGTGGCTGACTAAATACTTTTTTGCCCCACTGTATATACTGTATATATTGCTTTATCATAATTTTGATTGCTATTGACTTAAAGTATATTTGCTAGCTGCAGGGAGCTGCAGAAATGAAGTATATATGTTCCAGTTGGATAACTTGCTGGCTACAGGGACCTGTAGTCAGAATGTACATATGCCTTATTTAAATCTTGAGAACAAAATATATATTCTTGTGTATGCTGTATCTATATACACTGCTCAAAAAAATTAAAGGAACACTTTTTATTCAGAGTATAGCATCAAGTCAATTAAAATCCTGGGATATTGATCTGGTCAGTTAAGTAGAAGAGGGGGTTGTTAATTCGTTTCAGCTGCTTTGGTAAATTAAATTAACAAAAGGTATGCTAGATGGACAACAATGAGATGACCCTCAAAACAGGAATGGTTTTACAAATAAAAAAATAAATCAAAATCTTGTGAGCTGCTATTTTAAGTGTGAAGTAAAAAATGATAACCTAAATAAATAATATCCTCTGAGTATTAGCGAATCACTCACACCATACACATACCCATACAAATGTGTCAATAAATTTTAAATACCAATGTGATGCCGCGCTTCACTATATGAACAAACAAACAAAATAAAAAGGAATCTTCCAACAAATGAACTATTCAAGTGTCCACACAAAAAATCCGTGGCTCTCTGCATCCACTATTATGTAGAAATGGAGTGCTCCTCAGTTCACCTTGTTTGATATTATCAAAACAACACTTGTTTACCTCCACCGGTTGTGCTCTCACCTGGTGTATATGACTAAAGCGCTAAGTGAGGTCATATAAAGCATGTGTCCCTTTATTTGGACTATGATGAGATGGTAATGCTGTCCAATGGGTCTGAGCTTCCTTCATTGTTCTAATTATCCTCCTCCATCAGATTAGATGCCAAAAAAGAAGACCAAAACATAGTGCTTTATCCTTACAAAAACATTTATTTAAAATATGCTATATTCCACTCACATGTATAACATTAGTATGTACTTTGTGCAAAAAAAAACAACTCCTCCAGAGTGCCGCTAGCAGTCCTGTCCCACACAGCCAGCTGATATCTCTCACCACTGCTTACTGAGCGTCGTGACATCAAAGGAGGGGAGTGGAATATAGCATATTTTAAATAAATGTTTCGTAAGGATAAAGCAATATGTCTTGGTTATCTTTTTTGGCATATGATCTGATGGAGGAGGATAACTAGATCAGTGATGGAGACCCAGACCCACTGGACAGCATTACCATCTCATCATAGTCCAAATAAAGGGACACATGCTTTATATGACCTCACTTAGTTATTTGGTCTTATACACCAGGTGAGAGCACAACTGGTGGAGGTGCACAAGTGTTGTTTTGATTCTATCACACAAGGTGAACTGAGGAGCACTCGATTTCTACATACTAGTGGATGCAGAGAGCCACGGATTTTTGTGTGGACACTTAAATAGATAATTTGTTGAAAGATTCTGTTTTATTTTGTTTGTTCGCATATAATGGAGCGTGGCACCGCATTGGTATTTAAAAGGAATAGTTTTACAGATGGAAGCCACTGACATTTTTTTCTCTACTCACCTTTTCTGATTGTTTTTCACTAGTTTTGCATTTGGCTAGGGTCAGTGTCACTACTGGTAGCATGAGGCGATATCTGGACCTTATAGAGGATGAACAGGCAGTCAAACTCCTTCAGGATGGCACATCAATATGTGCCATTGCCAGAAGGTTTGCTGTGTCTCCCAAAACAGTCTCAGGAGCATGGAGAAGATTCCAGGAGACAGGCAATTACTATAATAGAGCTGGACAGGGCCGTAGAAGGTCCTTAACCTATCAGCAGGACCAGTATCTCCTCCTTTGTGCCAGGAGGAACAGGATGAGCGCTGCCAGAGCCCTACAAAATGACCTCCAGCAGGCCTCTGGTGTGAATGTCTCTTACCAATCAGAAACAGACTTCATGAGGGTGGCCTGAGGGCCCAACGTTCTCTAGTGGGCCCTGTGCTCACTACCCGGCACCATAGAGCTCAATTGCCATTTGCCACTGAACACCAGAACTGGCTGGTCCGCCACTGACGTCCTGTGCTTTTCACAAATGACAGCAGGTTCACCCTGAGCACATGTGACAGACGTGAAAGGGTCTGGAGAAGCCATGGAGAATGTTATGCTGCCTGCAACATCGTTCAGCATGATTGTTTTGGTGGTGGGTCAGTGATTGTCTGAGGAGGCATATCCATGGAGAGACGCACAGACCTCTAAAGCCTAGACAATAGCACCCTGACTGCCATTAGGTATCGGGATGAAATCCTTGGACCCATTGTCAAACCCTACTCTGGTGCAGTGGGTTCTGGGTTCCTCCTGGAGCACAACAATGCCCAGCCTCATTTGGCGAGGGTATGCAGGCAGTTCCTGGAGGATGAAGGAATTGATACTATTGAATGGTCCCCACACTCGCCTGACCTAAATCCAATAGAACACCTCTGAGATATCATGTTTCGGCCCATCCGATACCATCAGGTTGCACCTCAGGCTGTCCAGGAGCTCAGTGATGCCCTGGTCCAGATCTGGGAAGAAGTACCCCAGGACACCATCTGTTGTCTCATTAGCAGCATGCCCCAACATTGTCAGGTATGCATACTAGACACATGGGGGCCATAGAAACTACCTTTTAAAGAGTACCTTTTAAAGTTGCTGCAATTAAATTTCAGCAAAATGGACTAGCCTGCTGCATCAATTTTTCACTTTGATCTTTTGGGGTATCTTTGAAATCAGTCCTCTCTAGGTTGATAATTTTCATTTCCATCAAACGATGGGGCATCCTTACTTTCCTAACACATTACCCAGTCCATATCAGTATAGATATCCAGCATGATATTTTCCCCCATTAAGATCTGATGTGTTTTCAAAGTGTTCCTTTAATTTTTATGAACAGTGTATTTGAATATTTATTTGTACCTATCCCCTTCCAAGTTTGTACCCTTCTCCCCTCCATTTATCTTATGGCATGCCCTTGCTCCTGGGCTCAGAAGCTATTTTTTTATACATGTTTTTCTGTCCAGTGGGAACATGGCTGTTTTTAGGGTGGGGTTTATTCTAGTGTGCTACTAGAATAGTGTAGTGCATCGTAGGTAAAATCATTGTATATGGCTCATGGCAATTGTGTTAGTCTGTGAATGAGGTCGGTTTATTACAAGTCAGCTGGATGACTCAACAGGTCGTGGCTCTATTACTTCCTCCAGACTCTGGAGGACCATAGAACCTTCCAGAAGTTGGTAAGCAGGAAGGGGTGGAGACCTAATTTGCATGTTCATGGGAGTCCAGCCAATCCTGGGTTTGGAGACCCTGGCAGAGTAGTGGGCTGACCCATAAATATGGGAGAGTCAGGCTGACAGAGGAGTTGGGTGGAAGATGGAGTGCTGAGGAGACTGTCGGTGCCTAGGAGAGGTCCCCTAGGATTGGGGGGGCTTCAGGCTGGGCTTCGGCTGCCTCAGGAGGATACATTCAACAGTGAGGTGTGAATGGGATTGAGACCTGGAGCAGCAGGGAGCAAAGAGGATAGAGTGAGTACAGCAGCACTCTCTGGGATCCACAAGGGGAAAGACTGCCACACATAGCAAGCTTTCTAAGGACAGCGCTGGGCTTAATCCTTAATACGTGTCCCAGGAGATCTTCTTAGAAGCCAGGAGGGCTGGTAGTGTTTGCAGACCGTGGCGCTGGGAGCAGCTCTACAGGGGGGAGAGAAAATATCCCTGCATGTAGTTACGAGATGTTAAGCTGATTTGAAGGGGATGCTAGTTCCTTGCCCATAAAGAACTGTTGCTACTGATCCACAACTGACAACTTTCAAGAAAAGAACAGTCCAGAATCTGCCTTTGTACATAGGAAGGACGTTGCCCCCCCTTCATTGATTCAAGCCAACTGGGCGTCCCATAATCCCTATTTCCTTATCCAAGTTGATTTACCCTAAAAAAAACCAGGCCCATGGACTAGTTACTGTCTCTTGGATGCAAGTCTGTGTGAGAAATACCTGTTGCCTGGTTGTGCACAGAACCTTAGGGGTTCCCACAATACAGCGGCTCTTAAGAGGGTAGCACTTCATACACCAAATCCAACAAAATAAAAATGGCACCTGTGATGATCAATTTATCCCTGTAAAAAAAAGGTGCACATGGCAAGGGAAGTTCACAGAACAATGCAATACAAAATTGCCCAGAACTAGCCAGCCGGTACAAAAACAATAAATATTTTAATGTATGAAGGAAATTGAAGTTTTAAGGTCTGCTGGAGTCATGCATAATGCTGTAGCACCAGTAATTTAGGATGGGAAGAATTAAGCTGGCTATACATTGTACAGATTTTTCATTCAGCCAGTAGGCTGAATGAAAAAAACCCGGAACCAGTTCCCCATCAACACATTCTAAGTGGATGGGAGAATCTCAGGCTCCTCACTTCAGCCTTCTCTCAATCCATCTTCCTCCCAAATCCCTTGCTGCTCAGGCTTTGCCATATTTAAAAGTTGTCCTTGGTCATCATGCCCAGCCCCCTGCCTGGGGATTGGCCAAGATCCCTCAGGCAGGCATATCTGGGCTTCCTCCCCTCCTCGGCCCCTCTTCCGGAAAGTTTTCTAAGTTTTTGGAAGGGTGGGAGGGCTCCAGAAGCCCTGGCCTTTATAGCCTGTACTGAGGTGAATTCACTTCCTCACTCCTAGGCTGACTCATCCCAGGCTGCTACCAAGCCTCTGTCTAAAGAAAAACAATAAAGCCTATCTAGCTTACCTAGAGGGTGTTACAGTATAAACATATCAGAGCCTATTGTATGCAGCACTGATTGAGCAGCTTTTATTTGACATGTTATTATGGTTGCACAGAAATTGTTTGGTAGAGGCCACACATGGATCGAAATTCGGCCAGTCCCTGCTGAAGTTACTGAATTTGTAAACCATGTAAGGCCAGCTTTAAACTTGATAGACAAATCTCTCTGTAAAGAGAAATAAAGATGGAGAGAATTAAATAATTAGGCTGATTTACTAAAGAAGTTGAACATCTTCACTCAATAAATTGTGTGAATATTCACTTCAATTATCCAATCATGTGCAGATGGAATAAGTAAACAGGAATTTGTTTTTCACATGAATGGATAATTGAAGTGAATATTCACACAATTTATTCCTTATCCCTCTCATGTCTGCTACAAGATGACAGGCTCAATTTAGAGTAAAGAAAAACTGCTTGTGAACGTGCCATGTGCTGTTATTTCATTATTTCAATGATTTACCATTTGGAATGATTCCATTCATAACACAGTCCACAGCTGTCCAAAACAAGTGGCTACAACAATAAGAATATATTGTAAATAGGAATTTCACTGTGTTAAGGCTTTGGTCTGCTTGAACGTAAGCTGGGATATTTTTCCTGTATATATACGGTATGATTACCCATTTTGGTGGGAGAGTCATCCACATTGCATAACATTGGTAATATCTACCTTGTCTACAATGGGTCACATTAAAATGACTAGATTAAAAAAATAACATCTGAAACTTCCCAGAAGCTTAGAATTGCAAAAGGTAAACATGTAAAATAAAGTTAGAAGATTGCTAAGAATTAATATTTGAACAAGAATCACAAATGTTTGGTACCTTGAAGGAAGTTTTATATAGCATTCTGAAATTCCACCATCACTATCACAATGGTCTACAATGTATTGAACTAGTCTTTCACTAGCAATATAATATAATTTTTCCACTAGATAGTAGTAGACATACAAACTATGGCAGGGCATGACTCCATACCATGCAAGGAACAGGACAATCTGTCATCTATTTTGCATTTCTGTATTGCAATGATTGTTTTAAAGGATGAGTTTATCTTTTGTAACATTGTACACCCATATTCATGGTGTAACATGAATACAATCGGACCAGCCTCCGGCACCCCCCTGATCCCGCTGTGACAGTTATTGGGGGATCTTCTCCCTGTTAGCTATCACAATTTTAAAAAACGCTGCCAGGGGGCCTCTGCCCGCTTGGTCGCGACACACATTCACAATGTTCTGTGAATGGGAAAACTACAAGTTCTGACAGCCTTTGAAGCTGTCAGCTTGTAGTTTTTAATGAACTACCACAGCTCTCCACAGCGTCATGGTAGTCCATTGAGCCTTTCTATCAGTAAGTATCTGCTTGACTGTACGGGATGTATGAGCAAGCAGATATACTGACAGGTCAGGAAGAGCCCTGCATGGAAACAATGATCTGCTGATTGTTGGTGCAATGCTGTAGAGGCTCCAGAAACAAAAAAAATAATAAATGCACATTTTTTTACCTGCAAAAAAATGTGCACTTATTATTTCTTGTTAAAAGTGAACTTATCATTAAAATAAACAATTTTAACTATTTTACTTTTATGTATATTTAATGTGCGTTCTGCATTGCACAAGCTCAACAACACAGTTGCTGTGCATGAAATAGCACCACGATTATTAAATGTACGTAGAATAGAATCATGTATCAAATATACACTCAATGACTACTTTATTAGGTACACCTTGCTAGTGCCAAGAAAATATCCCCCCACACCATTACATGACCACCACCAGCCTGAACCATTGATACAAGGCAGGCTGGATCCATGCTTTCGTGTGGTTTACGCCACATTCTGACCCTACTATCTGAATGTCACAGCTGAAATCGAATGCCCTTTCTTCTCTGACATCGACAAGGCATTTTCATCCACACAACTGCCGCTCACTGGATATTTTCTCTTTTTCCGACCATTCTCTGTAAACCATTGAGATGGTTGTGGGTGAAAATACCAGTAGATCAGCAGTTTTTGAAATACTCAAACTACTTTTTTTATATGCATTTTAGCACTTTTTTGTGCTTTTGGTGATTTTTAAAATGCATTTTTGCTCATTTTTTAACCCCCTCCCCCCTTCACACCTGTGCATTCCAGGAATCTGCAAAAACTTGTTTTTGGACACCTTCCAGAACCGCATGCAAAATGCATGTCACACTTGCGGTGCAATTAATTGTTAATGACACCCCAAACACAGCTAGCAGATGCACATTTTGTGACAATTCAAAAAGCTTCAAAATGCATGTTAAAAAATGCCAAAATACATGTAAAAAAACACACCAAAATGCATAATAAAAAAACCTGCACCAAAATGTGTGTTATAAAAGCACCAAACTGCACGCTTTAAAAATCATCAAAATGCTCAATAAAAAAAACGCACCAAATTGCGTACTAAAAACATTGCTAAAATATGCATTTAAAGAATGCGAGCAATGTGTGATTAAAAAAACTGCGCCATAATTGCATTAAAAAACACACCAAAATACATGTTACAAAAGGCCCCGGTACCTAATGCTTATTATTTCTATGTAATTACATATTTAACTTTGGCTTCACTTTCGGTTACTTTGTAATCTCACAATATCTCACGAGATCATAGGCAGCTCTCTCCTCTACTCAGATCTTGGCCATTCTCAGGGGAAAAACTCCCTCTGAGAACAGAAGTTCTCCACTTCATAAACAGGCTACAGAGAACTGAATTGAGAAAAAGAAGAGAGTTATGTTCAGAATTAAGGTATAAAACTTAACCTGATAATGACAACAGCACCATCCCTTAGACAAAAAAAAAGTTATGAAGCAGAAAAAAATAATTTCTGACAGGTTTAAGTGAGTACTGGCAATTTACCAAATATGGCTGTAATGAAAGACAATAAATAATTTTTTCTGTGGAATAAAATGTGAATTAAATTACTGGTAGAGTGTAGCTAACTCTAGCAAATGAGCAAATACACTGTTTGTAAATGGGAAGAGATGGTGATAAGAGAGAATAAATACAATGACAATACACCTGCGGGTTTGGTAGAACTTATGTCTTAGTGTCATAGGACCATTTGAGTGGCTATAAGAAATGTCAGGTAGACACCTGACATTTAAGAGTCAATGCAAGTTTTATCTTTCAGTAAAAATTAGCGTGTAGTCTTGGATGTGTAGGCCACACCTTTATGTGCAATGAAAAGTTCATTATATTCTTCCTTGTGATTGTTAACCTTTTACGTTTCATTGATGTTCCCTTGATTTTCTATGGCCAACATTGTATATGTTTTGTGCACTGTAGTCATTTTGGTCCTGTGACAGCACTGTCCATTTCAGTTTACTGTATGCTTGACTGTTTACAGCCTATTTGTTTTCTTTTTTCTTTGGCTTTGCAAGACAATATTGCTCAGTAGCTTGACAGTATGTAAGCAGTTTGATTAGGCTGCAATAGAGAGTGACAAAGAAGGTTTAATCCTAAAATAAACATTGGAGTGGGTTGATTCAGAGACAATATAATATATTGTATTGTGGTTGGGCAGTATATAGTCAGCTCAGTAAGGCCACAGTGTAAGAAGGAGAGAAGTGGCAGGTTTTATTACAATATAAAAACTGAACTGTAATATTTGTAGAAAACAATATCCACAAAAAAATGACTGGACAATACAGTATGTAAGCAGATTGGTAATGTCACAGCATAGGAGGTAGAAACAAAGCACTTTTTATTTCAGAGGCAATAGCCACAAATATTGTACAGTAAAATATTGTGCAGTAGTCAGACAGTATGTAAGAAGCTTTGTTAGGCCACAACATTAGAGGTAGAGAATAGGCAAGTTTTAGCATGAAATAAACATTGAGGGAAATTTACTAAGCCTAGAGCAGACAGAATATATATTTGGAACCACATGTACATTAAGATAATTATGAATAACAGAGAGACAGGCAGAGGCATATGTATGTTGTAATGGTATTTGATCTGTGATTTGATTATTTTCAACTTAGGATTTTTAATTGTTTATAATAAAAATACATTTTAAAATATTTACTTTGAGAATTCTTTGATCTATTCACTGTAAAACATATGCACCTCTTAAAGTTCCAGTGTCTTTAGCAGTTTCTTCTTTTTCTGTAGACAATAGCCACACATATGGTACAGTTTCTATACAGTATGCATGCAGATTGGTAGACCGACAATGTATGAGGGAGAGAAAAAGTACGCCTTATCTTGAAATAAAATTGGAGTGTATTATTTTAAAGGTAATAGCCACAGATATTGAACAGTGGCTCAACAGCATGTAAACAACTTGGTAAGACACATGCCAGGTGTTATCCTGAAAGTATAGCATATTATTTCAGATACAATTGTGGTTAATATTTTACAGTAAACAATATAATATGTATATTTTTCAGTGTGCTGTTAAAGTTCTAATTTTTCTGCCAGAATGTTGTTTACCCAGTCACCACTGAAGGACTATATATAAATATATATATATATATATATAATGTAAATATATACAGTATATCATATCAGTTTTGTTTACAGTAGGTACAGTGTCAGCAATTTGCTGCAAAAGAATGTGCAGTAATTACTTGGCTCCGAGGCTTTAGGAAAGTAATGAGAGCCTAAAAGGAGAGGGCACCAAGCAGAGAGAAACAACTGCAGTGGTGTTCCCGCAACTGCAACATACTGCCAAGCTGGCTCCAGCAATGAGAAGAGGGGCTGATGATGAGGTCTCTGACCATACCTGAGTGCTTGATAGAGCAGAGGAGCAGAGGAGAAAAGTGTGGGAAATACACAACTCCAGCAAAGCAGGACAATTTGAAAAGAAGTGGAGCCTCTCAATTCCACTGGACGGTAAATCTCCTTGGGTTCAGGGCACTTTTGTCCCCCAGGCTGCTCCCCAGAGTTCAGCTGCATGGCCCTTTTTCAGCATATGTTCAACAGACTACACCATTGTTATTTTCAGTCTCTGCCCCCAGTGTATCAAGCATGGCAATTTGGTGGTGGTGTTGGAATTTGCTCCCTTTTTGAAATTTTCTGCCCAAGCTGTATCACAGTGGCAGGCTCCCAGCTGCTGTTTCTTAGCCCAAATGTCCATACCTGCCCTTCACCATAGCATGGATGGCCCCATTTCCATGTTGCTGGACTACACAGTTAGCACCAAGGTCCACGTGACCACAAACATATTTTCAAACATATTATTTAAATGAATTGTGTATTTTTTATTGATGACCTTTTAGCCTTCTGAAAATGGACTATTCCTATCAAACAATAATTTCAAAAAGTTTTTTTTGTAATTTTGTACGTTTAACTGAATTCCAATTTTATAATTATGTCCCCCAGCTCAATGCCTCACCCTCATGCCCTTTTTTGCCAATCCCCTTGGCTGGGTCACCTTGAGGTATATTTGATCTCTATAAGTTGTTGTCTTTCCATCTGTCTGGAGCCATATCAAACCTGAATTGCTGTTGGGGATATTGTGGCTGTGTCACAGCAAAGCGCAGTTGATCTTTGTTTATTGCGATCTCTGCATTTGGTAAGGAATGTGTGAGCAGTGGTGTCATTCACTTGGAGAGCAAATATCATTCAGATTGATTCACAGTTCAATATTGGGATATACTGTATATCAACTTTGGGACTTTTTGCACTCAATTTCACATATATGGAAAGTAGAAGAAATCTGATTGGCTGCACTCCAATCACTTCACTTTATTAAACATAGGTTAAAACCAAGTACACACAGTGGAAATACAGTGGGGGATTGTCCCCCACTGTATTTCTACTGTCTGTATTTGGTTTTAACCTATGTTTAATAAAGTGGATTGATTGCAGTGCAGCCAATTGGATTTTTTCTATCTTTCACTGTGCAGCACACGAGCTGGGCTAGCACCCATAGGAGGAGTTGTGCTTGGAGACCGGGAGCCTCTCTACCTGGAGCAGAGGTATATATATGTTCACATATATGGACTTTTTATTGATCTTTGATTGTTTTTATCCTTAATGTTCTCCTTTTTTTTTGCACTAATTTTATTAATAATACACTGTTGATGTATCTACATTAGTAAGACTAGCACCTTAAAGTGACAGCCCACCTTTTAGTGAGACGTTTTGTTTTGACATCTAGTATTCAGGTATTTCAGTGTTGCTGTTATCAAATATTTTCTATTTGTACACTAAGTGCAGGGAATCTCTTTTTTGTTTTGAATAACATACTAGAGCCTGTTTCCAGAGGTACCTTTACTGCCCTGGACTATCCACCTGGGTGCACAAAGCCTGTCAAGAGTTACATAAGTGTGCCATTTACAAACGGAATGTCACAATATTCTTCTTGTCAGCAACACTGGAGAACTGTTCAAACTACTGTGTATGGCCTTCCTTACTGTAACCGAAACGTCCTCAAGGTATCATCATCCTTTAGCATTTGTGGATCCTGTTTCCAAATTTGCTATTGGGGTGCCTTGGCAATGTTTGGAAGTAACATACCACTTCATATAACCCACAAGGAAATAAGGTATGTGAGCATTTCAACCACACATTGGCATGATCTGTACTTTGAAACAAGAACATCAAGGATATTGGCTCCAGTATGTGTAGGCCTATAAGCCAATGGTCCATTTGGACCTTTAGTTTCTCCCTTGCGGATATCCTCTTGATGGCTTTTGGAAAAATCCTAACCTGTATTAGTGCAAAGCCCCAATTAATGGCTCCAAGATCATTGTTATCATATGAATCAGGCCAAACAATTAGTGCTAGAGTGAAATCAAAACTTGCCAAAATAATGTATGGTCAAGCTTTTTCTATTATGCCATGGGGCTAGAGCATTGATTCACAATCCCAAACACATTGTAGGCACCACACTAAAAGTGAAATGAGAATCAAATCTGTATTCAGTTAAACAGCAGTCTTTTCCGAGTCGACTAGTATACAATACAATATTTTATCTGAAAAACAAATAAAGACTGTTAAAGTGTTTACATTTCAATCTGCTTCATCCTTTTATGTTCAGTAGGGACTCATAGTGGTTACAGGCTCTTTACCATCTGCATGGGTAACTAACAACCTGGGTTCAGGAGAAGTGCCTACAGTAAAGGAAGTATCCATGGACTTCTATCTACCTCCTATTCTTCTAACAGAAGCCTTGACCTTGGTGGTAGGGCAATTAATGAATCAACCCAAAGAAGACACCTTAAGCCAAGAAGGCCCCGGTCCTCCAGTTGAGGATGATCAATGCTTTGATTCTTCTCTTGTAAGATCACTAAATCACGTACTACTTCTGTAATAGACAAAGTGATCACATGACCACTGGTGTTCACTTCTGGACTCAAGATGAAAGTCTGGCATAGGACAAATGTGCTTTCTACCATGGATTCCACATGCCATCTTGGAAAGCCCAAGTATCATTGGACAGAGAGGTCTCTTAAGATTGTGGCAGCTATTTTTAGAATTTTAAGGGATTATGTACAGTATAGCCCCTGCTGTTTCACTTGGGTGGAGCCCACAATGTGGAAAGTTTCAGACAGTGACAGAGACCTGTTTGTGAAGGAAAGGTAAGCTTAGCATTAAGGACAGGTTCCTGTTATCAAGGTCCTACCTTTCCTCAGGGCTTGTGCTGCTCCATGTGCTGGCATCCATCTTAGGTCTGCAAAGCATTGTGGGATCCTTTATGCTTTCAGCCCTCTGCGGCTCCTCCCAGGAGGTGGTGGCTTATCACATTTAAGTCTGCTGTTTGCAGCTGTCCATTGCATTCGTGTCCTGTCTGTTGCACAGAAGCAAGCTCCTGTTTTGTTAACTCTTTGCTCTCCTGGATACTGACTTGGCTTTGGCTAAGACTCCTCCTAGCTTCTGACCCCGACTCTGGCAACCATTCTTCCTGGCTTCTGGCCCCGGCTCTGGCGACCATTCTTCCTGGCTTCTCACCCCGGCTCTGGCGACCATTCTTCCTGGCTTCTGACCTCGGCTTTGGCTACGATTCCCGCTGGTTCTCGACTTGATTATCCTGGAAGACAACCTCGGCAGGGGAACTTCTGTCCTACCAAGTCATCCGCTGTTGCTGTCTGACTTGCATAGACTCTTGCCTTGTTTCTGTGTAAATAAACCTGCCTTTAATTGCACCTCCTTATGTGTCTGGCTCCTCGCTCCCTGACACCTGTCAAGTAAAGACAGCATAGAGACACTCATATACACATCTGGAGTAATCTCTGCATCCACATAAGGTCAGCTTAAGTCTTTTCAGGTATCTTATATGGTGCAATCCTCCTCTGGGAAACCTAATAGGTTCATGCTTAAGGAGATTATACTGTATATATGCCTTGTTGTATGTATTTGAACTTTAAAGAGAGAGTAATGCATTGTTATAGCTGTTGATTATTCTTGTTGTATTAAAGGAACATTTGAAGGATAAGCCATGTTGCCTTTTCCCTTTAAATCTCTGCCATCTTACTATCTCCAGCCATATTTGTATTTTAGAATAATTGCATAATTGACCAAAGCTCATGCCATTCTCTTTGAAATTGCAAAAGCTTATAAAGATGCTGCAAGGCGAGCTTGGGTCTGTCTCTAAGGATACATTACTATGTACTGTATGTCCAATAAGTATCCCAGTTCTTGCAATATAAAAATGTGTATAATAACCACTATAACAGCTAATCCCAACCAAGCTTCTTTCAGATGTTGCCAGGGTTTCCTTGCCCTTTGGCTGATTGACTTCCAATTTGATGGTTTGTGCAAAGTTCCAGGAACATCTTCACTTGGCACAGTTTGCAGCATAACACCAATGTTAGTTTTGGCTGTCTGTTATGGATGATTACCATTGTCAAGGGGACATACTTCCTACTAACTACCAATGTTAGGGCCATTTTTCCTAATAACTCTCAGGTGCCCTGAGACCTGAAAATTATTTCAAGGGCTCTTCTTTAGGGTAAAACGTTTCAGAAAGGTTACACTGGATGGATCACTTAACAGCCTGGTGCAATTACTTGGTCTCCTGCTTATTGATTGTTGAAGTAAGATATCAGTCACACAGAGACTGCATTGTTTGCAAGTAGCTGGCAGAATTATAGACTGCATAACAAGAGAAGGAGCAATAAAGAACAAATACATTGTGGTTTTGCAAAGCAAGAGAAAGCAATGCCCTGGGTTAAAAACACAGCAGGCATCATGATCAATGTCAGTTCCTTCAGGATCGCAACTGGTGACAAAAGGGTTAAGTGTGTGGGCAAAGGGTGGAGGAAAAAGCAGTCAAGTTATTGGTGGGGAATGTAAGAAGGAGGGGTTTGCCTTCACACAGTCCCTAGTGATCTATGGGTCCCTTCAGTCTGCATATGTTCAGGAGTGAACAAGTGCCTCCCTCCCACCCTTTTTGTTTGGCTTTGTTATCCTTACTTTGTCTTCCCCAAAAAAAAATGGCATTGCACAATAAAAAATAAGAAAAAGAATGAGGAAAAAGTATATTAACCAACTACTGAATGAAACTTACGTGGGTTTTGTCTTGCTTTTTTCATGCTTTCATGCTTTGTTACTCATCAAGCATATTCACTTGTGTGGGGATTATCATAGTTGTGTTATTTCTGTTATACCTTTTCATGTCACAGCTGGCAGTTATCCCCTTTGTGGGCTGAGGTGGCAGGTGGTGGGCAGAGTTGGGTGAATTGGTGGCAGGATGCCCAAGTAAGCCCCTGAGCCTAACCTGGACGGTTGGAGGCTGAATTGGCTCCTGATAAGGAATGTGAGTTTGAGACACCCAATTAGCCCTGCAAAAGGGATTCTGGAGCTAGTTATATGTTAGTGGCTTGATTGTTAACTATTTACATACTGTATATCAAGCTGTGGCAGATACTTAATAAAACATAAACCCAGTCAAAAGAACGTATGTTGTTGGAGTGGTTATTTAAGGTTATGTATTTGTAAAGCAAGATGTGAACAGGGGATCAGTCAAGTGCCTATATTTATAATTTGGGAATAAGGGCACTGTAGGCACACACACACACATTTTTTTTCCTCAGAGAATAGGTACAGGTTTTCACTCCTATTCCAGGTCACCCTTGTCTCCTTCCCCTATCCACCTCCCAGCATCACCCCCTTTTAAAGCATAGATCCACCAGCAACAATAGTAAATTCCACCGCAGGAGATTTTCCCACCAACAACTATAAAGTGCCCAGAAGCAACAATAAAGCTCCAAGCAGCAACAAAAATTCATCCAGCAGCAACAATACATCTCACAGCAACAACAATAAGTCCCAAAGCAGCAACAATAAATCTCCCATCAGTCATATTAAATTCCTCAACAGCATCAATAAATCCCTCAGAAACAACAATTAATCTTCCATCAATGATAAATCCTTCTGCAACATCAATAAATTCCTCAGCAGAATCTATAAGAATAACATCTATAACAATAGACCACCCATCAGCAACAATAGATCTCTGAAGTCAGTGCAGTCAGGGTAGTAAATAAATGAGTCAGATCTAAGGAGTAATCAGTGGCACAGGCTCATTTGCTTCCCCTCCTTTGCACCAATATACTAAGAGGTGGAGACAGAACCTTTCCTTAGAGAGTGAGAATCAGGGCACATATCACTCCACTGAGGACTGACCGAGCCGGGCCAGAGACCGAAACTATGTAAGTCTTGTTAGGCTATGAGGTTGAGGAATTACTCAATAGCCAGACTGCAGAGTAATTTTCACACTATTTCACTGTACTTAAATGTACTGTAATGCAATTAAGTGGAACAAAAAATGTCAGCTGCTGTTTGGGGCCTGGAGAGTTTTTAGGGGTTCATTTTTACACCCAAGCATCCCCTCCCAAAGACATGTCTATGGTAAAAAGAACCCATGAAAAGTATTTAAATTGTGCTCATGTCCAAAACCCAAGATCTGAAACCCATATTCTGGCACACCCAGACACTCTAGATCTACTGGGCTGCTGCTGTAGAATAGGAAACATATAGAATGGCATACCGAATGAGGTGGTGCTGAATAGGGAATATGCAACATGACATATAGAATGAGATGTTATGGAATAGGGAATGTACAGCATCTCATATAGAATAAGACGGTGTGGAATGGGGAAGTACAATATGGCATATGGAAAGAGGAGGCATAGAATAGGAAACATACAGCATGGCATATGGAATGATGCAATGTGGAATAGGGAAATAGCATTGAATATGAAATGAGCCTGTGTGGAATAGGGAGTGTACAGCTAGGCTTATGGAATGAGGTAGTGTAGAAAAGGTAATGTACAGCATGGCATAGGGAACAAAGCAGTATGGAAGAGGAAATGTACAGCATTGCATATAGAATGAGCAGGAGTGTAATAGGACATTTACAGCATAGCATAAAAGGGTTACATAGTTAGTCTGGTTCAACCATTGAAAAAAAAAAAGTTATGATCCTATACCAACAGTCTATCCAGAGGAAGGCAAAAAAAAAAAAAAAACCCAGCAAAGCATGATCCAATTTGCTCCTGCAGGGAAAAAAAATCCTTCCTGATCCTGAGAGGCAATCGGATATTCCCTGGATCAACTTTCCTATAAATGTTAGTATCCAGTTATATTCTGTGTATCTAAGAAAGAATCCAGGCCTTTTTTAAAGCAATCCACTGATCTGGCCAGAACCAACTCTTGAGGGAGTCTATTCCACATTTTCACAGCTCTCACTGTAAAGAAACCTTTCTGTGTTTGGATTAAAGGGTGTGGGATAGGAAATGTACAGCATGGCATGTGAAAAGCGGTAGTGTAGAATAGGAAACTTAAAGCATGACATAAGGAATAAGGCCATTCAGAATATATATATCAGGGCATTAGAAATAAGGCAGTGCAGAATAGGGAATGTCGAAGTGCGGAAAAGGAAATGTACAGCATCTCAAACAGTATAATGCAGTGTGGAATAGAGAACATGCCACATGGCATATTAAATGAGCAGGAGCAGAATAGAAGGCATATATCATGGCAAATGAGGTGGAGTGGAACAGAGCAGGGCATATGGAAAGAGGTAGTGTAAAATAGGAAATGCACAGCATGGCATACGGAATAAGGTGGTGTGGAATAGGAAATGCACAACATGGCATATGGAATGAAATGGTGTGAAATAGGGAATGTACAGCATAGCAATTTTAAGAAGCAATGTAGAAAAATGAATATACAGCCTCGCATATGAGTTAGGGGATGTGAAATAGTTATTGTACAGAATGCCAATGGAATAAGGCTGTGTGGAATAGACAATGTATAGCATGCTTGAGGCAATGTGGAATAAGGAAAGTAGAACATGGTGTGCAAAATATGGAAAAAACAGCACGCCATATGGAGTGTGCTAGTAGAGAGGTTTTTGTACCTTAATGGAACGTTCCCAGTCCCATTTTACCTCCATCAGAGTGGATCCGCATTGACTGCAGTGACACAAAAGCCTATCTGTCCCCTGGTCTTTAGTTAAGCTGTGCCTCTTTTGAACCTCCAGTTAGTGAAGATCTGCAGTGACAGACAGCTCTGCGAGTCACTGTCATATGTAAACAGAGCCAGTAGAAAGAAACACTTATACTATTCACATCTTTTTATTGGGCTCTCCATTGGATGCTGTCTTAAGTCAGAGCCTCTGCCTGGGCTATTTGTTTACATGTAACAGTAGAGAGCTGTCTATTACTGTGGGTCGTGCTTATGGGAGGTCTGACAGGGGCACAGCATAAATAAAGGGGGACACACTGCCATTGTCCTTAAGTGATTCAACACCTTCAAGACCTAAACCTGCTGGAGGTGCCGATACATATGCCGCTTGGGTACCAGCTCTCTCTCTCTCTCTCTCTCTCTCTCTCTCTATATATATATATATATATATATATGAAGATGGATTGAAAAGTTCTTAGCCTTGCATAGAAAGAGTTTACTTAGATTTTTCTAACTATGCACTGTCTTTTCACTTAGTCCATTGATGTTTCATTACCATAATGCTAGTCAGGTTTCCTCCTGGTCTGCAAAATACAGTGTTATGGTATGTATAACCTCCTCTACAAAGGAAAATCTGGTTCCACCATGATGGTTTTTGAGCTTCAGGAAGAGAAAGAAGTCTGAACATGCTAGATCTGGTGAATATGGTGGGTGGGGTATTAATTTAAATTCACACTGATGAATTGTTGCTATTGCAACTGTGGAAGTGTGAGGCCAAGCATTGTCTGGGTGAAACATTACACCTTTTGTCAGTATCCCAGGCTTTTTGGATTTTATTTCCTCAAAAAGCTAGATTAGCAAGTTAGCATAATATTGCCCATTTATGGTCTGGCCATTTGGAAGGAAATCTATCATCAATATGCCTTTACATTTCCAAAAAATTGATGCTATCACTTTCCCAGCTGACAGTAAAGACAAGGCATTCTTTGAAGGTGATGACCCTAATGATTCTACTATTTTGATAGTTGTTTGGACTGAAAAGCTGGAAATAATGGACCCATATTTCATCAGTAGTTAAAGTGGCCATGAAGTTTGCAGGATCAACTTGAAAATGGGCTAGCAATCAGATGATGTCTGGAATCGCACATATTGTTGATAAGCAGTCAAAAGTCTGGGTACCCATCTTGCAGAAACCTTAACCTGTTTAAGTTCCTGCAGAGTTAGGGAGATTCAGCCTATCTGGGCTGATTACTCTTATCACCAAAAGTGAAAGTAAAAGAAAATCCCACATTTTGAATTGTTGTTAAAGTAGGAATACTGTAGAGGGAAATTCTTCTTTTGGGGAAATTAGTTCCAGGTGAACAAGTGACAACCAGAGTTCCCTTACCTTCTGAGTTCTGACTATGCAACAAGTAGTGAAGGGAATTATGGCAATTAAGGGGGGTTATAACACTCCTTACTCTTATCCAAAATTTTAAAAACAATGCCTTTGGTTTTATTTTAAAGCTAGAGTTTGATATGGCAATGTTTACATATATTATATTTGTCCAGCTTCATGAATGTATGTGCCATATCTGTGGAATCCCCATAGAAGCTGGAAATTATTGTAATAGGAACCGCTACTACGGTGATTGTACTAGCTTCTGGGTGCCCTGTTGCTTCCTAAACATAACATAGGATGACACTCACTTAGCATGGATACCATTCAGAGAACACTTTTAATTTTCTCTATAAATGCAAAGGTGTTCTCTGATTGAACTGGGTTGATATTTTGACTTCACCACCCCAATCAGAGAAAATGCGTCCATTGAGAAAATGCAAAGTGTTCTCTGAATGATGCTTATGCTGAGTGAGCAACCTCCTGTGTTCACAGTGCAGCACGTCAGCAGCTTGGCACAGGACCCCTAAGTTAGAGGCAATCACTGTAGCAGTGGTGCCATCTCCAGTGATATTTAGTATCTAGGGTATGTCATAGGCATAACTGCATTGTTCTAAGCTGGACCTATGTACAGTAACTATGTAAAAATTCCCATTCCTAAACTTCAAATTTAAAACTATTTCTGATCCTCTGTTGCCCCCTATAACTGTATATACAGTATGGTCAGACATAGGGTGAAAGAACAGAAGTTCCACCTGCAATCTTTCATTTCTTTCTTTTAGTTTGTTATGACAATTATTGTATGCCTTATTACCTTACAACACAAAACAGCTGAATCTAATGTAGCATTATGATCTTGCTTTTGCTTCTGGGCAACAGCTTGTAAGTCTGTTTTACTGGTGTGTTGGCTTTAATGAAAGAAAAACTAGATATATTTGGTAAATATCCTGACAGCAGTGAGTAAATGCAAATATTCAAATACAGGCAATGTAGTTTGTACATCACAAAGTAAGTTAAGAATAAACACTGAATTTAGAATGAATACTTTAATTCAATCTTTGTCGGAGATATATTTTGGGCTAATTCTTCAATATATGACATCCTTCACAGCACTGAAGAAGTGAATACTTGGCAGGGTCCAACTACAAGGAAATAATTTATATGACAGCACCCTCATATCTAATATAATAGAATGTGACATAACATTTTCCGCAAAAGAAGACCCACGACTGTTTTGAGAGCTCAGATTCTGTAATAGAGTAGTTATCTGAAGGTCAGTGTAGTACTGGTAAGCTTACAATAAAAAATATTATATTAATGTTATGGGTGCTTATTTGTGTCTGCATATGTACATTGCATTAAAATTTACTTGGAGCTATAAAAAAAATGAAAACAGACTTTTCTCTCACTTGAAAGAGAGAACAGATAAAACAATAATATATTGCAGAGAAAACAGTCACTAGGAAATTAGGGAAAAGAAATTTACCAAAAGGGATAAGCTGATATTTTCTAAAGGAAAGAATAAGGGTATATCAGTGCTGTTGTAAGTAAAAGAAACTGATTGGTGAAGCTGCAAGGCATTCATACGTCAGCCCTTTTGATCCCTAATGAAGCTATAAGCCATTGTTTTTAGAAAAGAGTGCCCTTTTGCCAGCTATGGAATAAATATAGCAACTAGCAAAAGTGTGCTGTTCTACAATGGAAATGTTTCTAGGTAAGCCTGTAAAGTGGAATGGATTGCAAGAGCAGAGAACAGTATGCAGTTAGTATGGGACAGGGACAGCAGAGGGCATATTTGTGGAGGGGAGGTGCCATTTGCAGTGTATGAGAAGAAGATAGGGTTATGACAGGGTAGAGGGGAAATTAAAATTGGATGCCAGGAGGGATGCATGGTTAAGGAAGGGTTCATGCTAGATGCTGGAAGGAATGTACTGTGAAGGCAAAGTTCATGCTGTGTGCATGGAGGCATGTATTGTAAGTGGGGAGTTAATGCTTGATATATATCCTTAGTCAAATTAAAGCATGATTGCCGAGTTGAAGGAATAAGGACACGTAGTTCGAACAGAAACTCCAACTGCATTGGGACAGATCTTTCTTTTTCCTGCATTGCTGACTGCCAGTAAAAATATTTAAAGCTGAACTAAAACTCTCGATTTAAAGTGGTTGTAAAGGCGCAAGGTGTTTTACCTTCATGCATTCGATGCATGAAGGTTAAAAAGCCTTCTCTGTGCTTCATCCCCCCAGCCCCCCTAATACTCACCTAAGCCCCCTCTCGATCCAGATATCCTGGGACTCCCTCTCCTCATTAGCTAAGACAGCAGTGGGAACCATTGGCTCCCACTGATGTCAATCACAGCCAGTCAGCCAATGAGAATAGAGGGGGCAGGGTGGGGCTGAGCCACAGCTCCGTGTGTGAATGGACACACAGAGCAGCAGCTGGGGTTGCGCATGCTTGAGTGCCCCCATAGCCAGCTACTTTTACCTGAATGGAAATAAAGACACAGAAAATAGCTTTTAGAAAACTTTATTGCTAATAGTCAGGGCCGGTGCTACCACTAGGCGAACTAGGCAGCCGTCTAGGTCACACTGCCACCTAGGGCACAGCCTTGGCCACTAGTTTACCTACCCTCCACCATGGTTGGATCTAGGGGGTGCTGGGGTGGACTATGCCTGCCCAGATTTCAGTTGTGCCCCCCAAGGTCAGTCTTTCAATGGACGTTGTGCCTGACCACTGAGTGCCTTCCTCCATCCCTGCACTCATGGCTGGGGCAAGGGGAGAGCAGCCTGGAGCAGTGAAACCTGCAAAAGAGAAATGACAGGACAGAGCCAGGAGGTGCGGACTGTGTTCCCCTCTCCCATCAGTGGAGCAATCCTCCTTAAGGCAGATGACACAGGATCACCCATAGATCAGCATGTTCAGTGTTTGATTAATTCCCTGGCTCCCTGTCACCAAGAGATGAACGATCATAGGAGGGGATAGGGGGTGGGGCTAATCAAACTGTGTACAGCCTGATCCAAGAGCGATCCTGTGTCATCTGCTGTATGGAGGATCACTTCACCGACAGGAGTAAGAGCACAGCACAACCTTCAACTCTACCTGGTTTCCTGCCTGTAAGTTTGGGGGTGGGGGGAGCTTACAGACCAGGAGAACTGTACACAATGAGAGGAAGGGGGGAGAGGTAACGATCATTTGTGATGAGATGAGAGGTTTGTGTGGGGGGAGGATTTGTACTTGGGGGAAGGATTGGGGGGGTGCTAGGAGGGAGGATTTGGGGGGGGAATTTGTGCTAGGAGAGGGGAATGAGCACCTACAGGTGAGATGCAAGCAAGAAACAACCGAGCAAGGTCATGTGCAGAGATCAAGGAGCAGCTCAGCGTAGAAGGAGAGAGGTATGAGGTTGACAATCCTCAACTGTCCATCTAAAATTCACCAAAAAATATTATCTATGTATCCTTAAGGACCAGTAGATACAACAATGCCCTTTGGCTTTAAAATTGTTGCAAGGAGAACCAATCCAAATTACAGCTATGACAGTCATCATGTGATCAGAAGGGCCAATCACAGAGCCCTTCTGCTGAGCGGTGATGCGCTGTGTTCAGGGGATACAGGCACACCAGGAGCATACCGGTGCATGGCCACGTGGCCACATGAATGCTCATATTCTAAGGGATGTATGGGTACGTCCACTCAGAACAGCGAAGCTCCCACCCAGCCACTGCACTCCAATGGCTGGGTCTAATGCAAGCAGATAAAGGCATGAGGTAGAATTCTCAGTCAGTAGAAATATACATATTAGTATATTCAGCATTGCAGAATTATTTAAAAGTGATCCCATAACTATTCACACATTATTTAAACCCCACGTTTTGCTACTTTAAGGTCAAATATATTTCATCACATCATTTTTATGTTAATAAACCAAATGATAAATCAATTCATCTATGTCTATTGAGCAATTTCTCATTGGAAATGTGGTCACTACATGATGGTAGTATCGTGAGCTTTGCTGAACGATTTTACGTTTTCAAAAAGCATTTTCGATTAATTTTTTGTATAGCGTATGACCTGCATTATTGTGACTATATAAAGGGTAAATTATCAGGAATTTTAGGATTCCTGCCTGCAGGTCCAAGTTGCTCTGCTATTATTCGTCTCAACATGGAGTGAAGACACTTGTAATGTTTCATTCCTTTCTCCTCAGACCAGTCTGCATGTATTATTCTATCGTAAGGAGAGAGTTCTGTGCTGTATTTTAGGCTGTTGTAGAACGCTGTGGAAAAACATCAGGCTCCTATGATATTTAAACACAAGGCCCACCCTGGAGGCACGCACACATCATGCTTCACACATGTGCAGGCTGTATTTACTGGCCAAGCTATCATTCTAACAGACGTTTTGGACTTTCATTTGGTAACCCTGAGACAGTTCCACATTATGCTAAGTTTAGGCACTAAACTGTAATAGCGGAGCCGCTATATAATCGCAGCATATAATAAGCAGCCCACAATGACTTTGCTAATGCAAATAATATAAATTATAATGTACCCCAAAGACATAGAAACAGAAAGATGCCAGAAAGAAACAAACAGCTCTGCCTGGGAGATTTTTCTAAGGCACTAACAAGCTCATCCACTTTTGACTAATGCTGATGTCACACAAGCAAATCTTCCACTGGCAAGACTTCACCAGAGACAGATTTATGCAAGAGAGGGGAAAACTTCCCATTTACTTGTGTGGAATCATTCCCTTGCTGGACCCAAACATTTTCAGATCTTGTTCTCTTTCAATGGGCAGCAAGCTGTCCATGCTACCAAGGGTGACATTTCATAGAGACTACCAGTCTCTTAGCAACCCTGACAGTGGCATCATGATCGCCCATGTGACTTCAGTCTAAGCATGAAAACTAGACTTAGTTTACAATACTGTAGGTTACATGTTATTTATAGTGTGTAATGACGATTACATTTTTTATGGTAAGCTGAAATATTTTGATTTAGTTGCTTAGCTGTTTAGGGTACCTTACCTGACAAATTGCTGAAAACATCACTAACATTTTACTTTCGCCATACTTGGTTGCAACATGCCATTATTTATTTTTTATTATAGCAGCAGAATCTCAACTTCAGTATGTAGAAGCACTCCATGCTACCACTGACTTTATGCTTCCAGCATTTCCTCTGCAGTGGCAGATCATGCAGTTTTACAACAAATGAATTATCTGATGTTCTATAAATTCTTAGAGGCTAGCACAACTGGGTGTATTGTTATGTATAAATTTTATAGTGAGAAATTCTTGGACACTATATACTGTATATATGTGGAACAACTTCAGTTTAGAGAGATTCTGGGGTAATAGGGAAAGAAAGGATCATGCTCCTCAGAGAGGGCAGAAATAATACTATATATCAAAAGCCAGTTTAATATATATCTCTGTAAATGATTTTATTTTGTTGAATTTAAAAGGATCTGGTTCTTCATCGGTATGTGATTTCAAAGGTCAACTCCTCCTAGAGCTGATTTTTTTTTATTGTTCATCAGCAGGATGAATCTCTCACCACTTTTAGCAAACTCCAGTGATGAGATCTGCAAGTGATAGTTTGTGCTCCATCCCACAATGGTGCCACTCTCACAACAAAAGTCATTTGTTTAAGCTGGTTTATGGAACGTGCATCAGCATAACAGAATGCTGATGCACGTATATTGCCTATGACAATATAGTGAAGCTGGGACTTTGTTTGAGGATATATAATTATCAGACTCTCAAAAAGACAGAAGAATCCAGATTTGACAGAACTGAAATATATTTGAAAGTACAATGTTACCAACATGGTGCCAAGCAAAGTGTACAAAAGAAATATACTTTGCTCATAAAGTGTTTATTGTCTGAAGACATTAAAGTGGAAGTTCAGTCAAAATCTAATTAAGGCTAAACCTACTCCCACCCATTTTCTATCCAGCAACCACAGTCTCCCACAGAGCTATTGTGTTCTCCTGGCAGGGAGGAGCCATCCCAGTTGAGAGAACGCAGTGATTATTGCTAGTGGCTATACAGTGGTGTATTTAGATTTTGTGCTCCCTAGGCAACAAAAAAATTTTGCGCCCCCCCCCCCCCCATGAGAGAGCGAGAAAGTCAATAGGTGTGTGTATGTATATATGATTCTCTCTCTCCCTTCCCTCCCTCTCTCCCCCCCCTCTCTCTCTCTTCCCTCCCTCTCTTCCCTCCCCCCTCCCCCCCCCTTTCTCTCCCCCCTCTCTTCCCTCTCTCTCCTCTATCTCTTCCCTCTCTCTCCTCTCTCTCTCCTCTCTTCTCTCTCTTCTCTTGCTTTCTTCCCTCTCTGTTTTCCCTCTCTCTCTCTTCCCTCTCTCTCCCTCACTCTCTCTCTTCCCCCCTCTCCCCCCTCTCTCTCTCTTCCCTCTCTCTTCTCTCTTCCCTCTCTCTCTCTTCCTTCTCTCTCCCCCCTCTCTTTCTCCCCCCCCTCTCTTTCTCAGATCGTATGGGACTGCACACACACATACCTCCTCCAAGGGCTGCTGATCTTCAGGCAGCATGAAGGGGGAAGGTGGGAGGTGTGTGCAGTTCCATATGATCTGTTAGTGTATAATGTGCTGGATGGACGGCAGGAGGGAGATTCCACAGAACACAACACAGCTCACCTCCTCCGGGCTCTTTCATCTCCACCACTTCTCCTCTCCCTGCTCCAGGTTCTCCCCTGGTTCTGGCTCATCAGCTGCTGGAGGGAGAGATACATGAGCATTGCTCTGCAACTGCCCTCCCCCACGCGCCACCACATCGATCCTCCTGCTGTCCGGGCCACTGCAAGAGTACCGGTAGTACCCCTCTGATGGTGGCCCTGGCCCTTTCCGCCTCTGCTCAAACGGTCCCTTCATCTGGGGGGCAATTCCACCCCCCTAAAAATTGCCACCTTAGGCAAACGCCTTGTTTGCCTCACGGTAGATAGATCATAGGAAAAATCCAACAGGCTGGTTACATAGTATATAGTTAGTCTGGCTGAAAAAAAGACAAAAACCCATCTAGCTCAACAACAAAAAAAAAGTTATATTCCTATACCCACAGATGATCCAGAGGAAGGCAAATAAAACCAGCAATATATAAAAAATACCGTGAGCAACCAAACACACAAAAAAAATTATAAAAACAAATAATCACTCCAAATGAAGTCACTTACACCCTGCATATACTCATCAATGTGTCTAAAACTTAAAAAACAAATAAGTGCAGGGCCTTCCAATGACCAAAAAAGTGATCATTAATATGTACTCATAGCAAAGAAATCTTGTGCACAATAGTGAGTATATAAAGTCCCATATATCTTGACATAACTTTAATCTTTCAATATTCTATCTTCATACGACATAAAACAGTGTTCCTTCACCAACACCCAAGTTGTGCTGTCACCTGGAGATTTGTGACCTCAAATTATACAATGGTTTGGTCACACCACGCTTGTGTCCTCTAATTGAGACAAAATAAGATGCAGATTCCCCTGTCTGCACTCTTTCCCACAACGGGCTTTAAATTTTGTCCACCTTCTTGCTTTATCAATTAAACACTTTATTAAAATAAATAAAAAATACCACTCACATGCTTTTGGGGCTAAATAGCACCAAATATATACCGTATAACAGCAATATTACACTTCCTCCATTATCCTATACTTTGACTCCACATTGCGTCGTGATGTCAGCTGGCCCCTCCCCTGCGTGTTACATCACAGGTCACGTGGCTTCCTCAGGGGAGAAAAAAAACAGCAAAGCATGATCCAATTTGCTCCTGCAGGGAAAAAATTCCTTCCTGATCACCCAAGAGGCAATTGGATATTCCCTGGATCAACTTTACCAATAAATGTTAGTATCCAGTTATATTATGTGTATCTAGGAAAGAATCCAAATTAAAGGTGAGTCCATAAGGTGGTACCATGGATCAAAAACTCATACATATGCCACATCCTGAAAAAGCTTATCAAGAATATATAAGAGACTAAATGGACTTTATAGGCACTTAGACACCATTTTTGTATAAAAGTTTCATAGTACTTATTAACAAGTCACATAGATATTACAATTAACAGTGATTTCTAAAATATGATACCCATTAGGTACCACAGTTAACAACATCAAATTACACCTCAAAAGTGAGATCCTACCGCTTCTAGATGACCATATAACTTTATTGGTACCAAATGTGGATCATAGATGAAAATTATGTTCTTGTAAGGACGTTATTCCACTGCACAGCTTGGTGTCATCTGCAAAGACTGAAATGAGATTTTAAATCCCAGACCCTATATTGTTTCTAAATATATTAAAAAGTTAGGGTCCCAACACTGAACCTTGGGGTACACCACTACCAACCCTAGACCATTCAGAGTCTGAATCATTAACCATTACTCTTGGAATAAGCTCTTTTAGCCAGTTTTCTATCCATTTACGCACTCATCTTTCTAAGACTGTAGACATTACCTGTGTCAAACCCTTTTGCAAAATCCAAGTATACCACATCCACAGCCACCCCTCTGTCCAATATTTTGCTCACCTCCTCATAAAAAAAGAAATCAGATTTGTTTGACAACTTCTGTCTTTCATGAATCCATGCTGTCTGTTGCTTCAAATATTTTTTTGCAGCAAAACTCATCTATGTGGTCTTTTATTAAACTCTCTACTATTTTCCCAACTATAGTAGTTAAACTAACAGATCTATAATTACTTGGTAATTGCTTGTGCTTGTTGTTTACAGCTAACAATAAATGAAATTATGTTATGGTCACTGTTACCCAGATGTTCTTTTATATGGACATTAGCAATAAGCTCTGCATGGTTTGAGATTACCAGGTCCAGCAGAGCATCATTCCTAGTTGGGGCCTCTATGAAATGTACCATAAAATTGTCCTGTAATAGGTTTATACGTTTTTGCTCTTTAACTGTTCCTGCAGTGCCATTACTCCAGTCAATTTCCAGGTAGTTAAAATCCCCCATTATTATCATTGTCCCAGTCCTTGCAGCCCTTTCGATCTGTACAATTGCAGTTGCTTGTCCTCAAGTTATACAATGATCAAATTGGGTACAGGCTGGGGTTGGTAACATGAATCAGTAGCAGACATAACAGGCAAGAAGAATCTGCAAATAAGTATCAGAGATAGCCTGTTAAGTAGAAAGATCAGTGGGTTTCGAAGACATGGTTCGAATCTCGGCTGGTCAGTGCTGAAGTGGCTGAGAAACCATCTATGGCTGGTTTAAGAATATTCTAGTTACTCTATGAAAGAAAAGACACTTTTACTTTCACCTATAGTGAAGCCCCTCTGGTCCACCCACAAAATCTCTCCAGGGGTAGCTTCAGTGAAGGGGAGAGTTCGCTGACAACATTTGCAAATGCCTGACATCACCTATAGGCTTACTATGGGGCATACAATGTCGGTTGCCCCTCCTATACACTGGGACCAAATCATGTGACCAGACAGGAATGGTTTTAGATCAGGTAATTAAAAGCATCTTTTCTTTCACAGGATAGATAGAATACATAGAAAGGGGATGGGGGTAGGCTTAGCCTTAGTTAGATTTTGGCTGAACTTCCACTTTAAATTACCAAATGTTAAGAGAAACAAATATTTTTTGTCCAAGTGTCAGGAACCTTGTGTAGCAAGTGCCTAATTTAATGCAACAAGTGGTATTTTTGTGCATGTGCAAGGGCGTGCACATATCCATGAGCATAGGAGTTTACCAAGACATTCAAGGACAAGAATGCACTGCACATGGTCACCTATATGCTACCCCCACAAATACCAGTGTATCAGCCTATTTAAACATAAGGTTTGCCTAGCTGATTGCTGAATCGTCTTCAGCTCTGATACATGTGCTGTATACTCCTGAAAACCCACTGATCTTACTACCTAACAGGCTATCTCTGATACTTATTTGCAGATTCCTCTTGCCTGTTATGTCTGCTACTGGTTCATGTTAGCAACCCCAGCCTGGACTTTTGACTAAGATTCTTCCCACTGATTTTGTACCTTGCTGCCAGCACATTGCTGACTCCTGCCTGTCTCTGAGCTGGAATCTGTTCATGATTCTCTACCTACCTGTCTGAATGTTACCAAACTTAGCTTATGACCTGGCTCTTTGTTTCTGCTCATCCACCTAGGCATCTCCAAGCTCAGGTTCGCAGAACCAACTTTCTAGCACCTGTGCCCCTCCACTGCCTAGCAGTTCCTGTCTCCACCACCAGGAGTGTTTTAGCAGGAGATCACCCTCATCATCTCAGGCTTCACAGTCAGGTATGTGACACCAAGATACAGCCATGCACTGCAAATGTTTTCACACCAGTATCTGCTATTCAGTATGGAGAGCAGGAAATCTCTGTAATGGCGGTAGTCTCAAATCACTCACTGTCACACCCGTCACTGGCCCACCTCTCAACCTCATCCAAAAAGAGAATGCTTTGCATTCATTTAGAAAATTATTTATTATTATTTATTTCAGCTACTTATATAGCGCTGTCAATTTACGCAGCGCTTTACATATATATATATTGTACATTCACATCAGTCCCTAACCCTCAAGGGGCATACACTCTAAGGTCCCTAACTTACATCCATACACATACTAGGGCCAATTTAGACAGGATCCAATTAACCTACCAGCATGTCTTTGGAGTGTGGGAGGAAACTGGAGTATCCAGAGGAAACCCACGCAGGCACAGGGAGAACATGCAAACTCCAGGCAGGTGGTGCCGTGGTTGGGATTCGAACCAACGGCCCTAGTACTGCCAGGCGGAAGTGCTAACCATTTAGCTACTGTGCCTGCCCAGAATGCATTGCATTCTCTGAATGCTGCCCGTGCTGAGAGGCTGAAAAGAAAAAACAGTGCAATAATATATTTAAAGAAAGATATTGCCAAAACATACTCACCGGCCACTGTATTAGGTACATCTGGCTAGTGGCAATAAAATATAACCGCACAGCATTATACCACCAGCAGGGGTGTATTTACCACAAGGCAAACAAGGCATTTGCCTAGGGCAGCATTGTTCGGGGGGGTAGCACTGCCCCTTAGAAGAAGGGATGGAAGAAGGGACACACGCGGCATGGGGGCCTGGTGGGTTCCAAGAGATGCTGTGGGTTTCATGGTGGTGTATGCACAGCCCGACAATTGGTCCTGGAGATGTCTGGAGCTGTGAAGGTGAGTGTCTTTCTCTCTCTTGCCACGGGGGGTAGCGGCTGGTTTACGGGGGGCAGTGGTAGTGGAAAGCTCAGGTGGAGGGCAGGGGTGTTCTTGGTCAATGTCGGGCTCTTTCTGCAGGGTGCGCCACTTTTTGTATTGCCTAGGGCAGCACAAAATCTAAGTACACCACTGACCACCAGCACGAACAGTTGATACAAGGCAGGATGGAGCCATACTTTCATGTCAATACCATCTGAATGTCGCAGCTGAAATCAAGACGTATCAGACCAGGCAACATTTTCCAATCTTCTATTGTCCAATTTTGGTGAGCCTGTGCAAATTGTCGCCTCCATTTCCTGTTCTTAGCTGAGAGGAGTGGCATCCGGTGTGGTCTTCTGCTGCTGTAACCCATCTGCAAGGTTCAATGTGTTGCACGTTCAGACATGGTATTCTGCATATCTTGGTTGTAACAAGTGGTTATTTGAGTTACTGTTGTCTTTCTATTATCTCAAACCAGTGCAAATGGAAATGCTAACTACCATACCATACAATGAAAAAATCAAAAATTGGTATAACATTTGCCACTTTATTAATAAAAAGGAGCCACCAGAATGGTGGAACATAACATGTAGACATATTCCTTTAAAAAGCATACCATGCTTGAGACAGAATTAACAGACGATGCTACAAAAAATGGCCTACTGACACATACAGCAATTTGACATAGCCTTATACAGATTAATACTTTGTTGGTTACTCCAATGCGTTTCACAGGACGTAGCTCGCTTCTTCAGGGACACAAAGTATGTATTTCTGAAATTAAACAAAAGTAGGCCTAAGACATACTATAAGTGCATAATACAGTATAATAATATTACATAAATATGATATGAACACTATTAGCATTACCGGTTGGTGATATTAGTGACTTCATATAAGGCCAATGAAACAACATGAGCATCTGATTCAGACATAGATGGAGGAGACCCCTCAACCAAAGATATCAGTATCTGTCAGCCAGGTAAAATCATTGATCCACAATGAGAAGCTGAAACATCATAAAAGAATCACAGAATTTAAGGTGTCCCAGGGAATTCCAAACTACACCCCTACTCCCAAACCTCTCAGGTTTCCATCTCCCACCTTATCCCCATTAATTATTATCTCAAAACAGTCTGCCCATTCTCCTCTGACCGCTAACATCAACAGAACATTTTCATCCACACAACTGTCACTCACTGGATATTTTCTTTTTTGGACCATTCTCTGTAATTCCTAGAGATCGTTGTGCATGAAAATCTCAGTAGATCAGTATTTCTTTTAAAATACTTAGACCAGCCTGTCTGGCACCAACAACCATGCCACATTCAAAGTCACTTAAATCCCCTTTCTTCCCCATTCTGATGCTTGGTTTGACCTTCAGCAAGTCATCTTCACCATGTCTAGATGCCTAAATGCATTGAGTTGCTGCCATGTGATTGGCTGATTAGCAATTTGTGTTAACAAGCAATTAAACAGGTGTACCTAATAAAGTGGCTGGAGAGTGTAGGCAATAAGGGGCAGCAAAATTAATGGGACTTAAAGTGAAAAGCTCTTATCAAAGTTCACCTGGTCGATGTGTAGAGTACAATTTGCTTTAGAGTCATCTGAACTGGTGTATCAGAGTCACTGGCTCTGAAGAAGGACTCTCAGCATTCGTGTACAGCTGCATAGCTTAAATGGAAAACTGAAACCTGTCAACAGGCTTTTGTTGACACTAAAGCCTACTACTGTAAAGATATATACTTTACAGGGCTACCACAGAGGTTCAATTATAAAGAAAAAAGAAAGAAAAATGATATATCTATATGTAACCAACTTCTCTCTTCTTCAATGAAGCAGCTGAAAGCTGCGGAAGGGAGAGGAGGAGAAACAACTTCCAGCTGCTTCATTGAAAGCCATACAGGAGATTGCTGCTTGTCACCGCTGCACAGATCATACCTGATCATTCTGTTTCTTTCCTGCCCCCCCCCCCCCATGTGCTCCTCAGTGCCCAGTCTCCTATTGGTGCGGTGGATAGGGGGAGGGGCTGAGGGGCCAAGAAAGAAACAGAATGATCAGGTATGATCTGTGCAGCGGTGATATCCTGTATGGCTTTCAATGAAGCAGCTGGAAGCCGCATCTCCTCCTCTCCCTCCTGCGGCTTTCAGCTGCTTTGTTGAAAGTCATACAGGAGATCTCACCCCCATCTAATTTCCACTCGTCCAATGCGAGTGGGAAGTGGAAATTTCGAGGGCTGTTCTAAGCCTATAACGTGACAATCAAAATAAAGAATTCAAATATGGAATGCATAAGATCTCTGTATTGGCTTGCAAATATAATATTTGAATCTAATAATTTTGTCACAGACTTGTGAAATTTGAAGAAATGAGGGTGGCACTGTGCTCAGCATGAATCACAATTCTCCTCACTTAGTATGGGGGAATCATCAGACCTTATTATTGTCACAACCTCCTTCCAAGGTGCAGTGCTCAGATCCTTAGCAGCCCAACACTATTGTATGAGAGAGAGGGTAACATCATCAACCCCTGTGTGAGTCCTAACATCACCCAATAAGGTCTTGGGTATGATGCCCAAAAGAATGGATTGGAGAGGGAAAAGTGTGCATAAATGGGTCAGGGTGTGGTCTCATAAAAGACTGTCAGTTTGCTTCTAATCTGTAAAATAAAACAGAAAAAAAAGCAATAATTCTCACTCTAAGCTCACAAGATATTATTGTCAATTTACTGACATAACATACCTGGTATTTTCAATTCTGCATGATATTAGGTCATTTTTATGAGTGTAATTGTTTTTTTAATTGCTAAATGTTTTTTATTGTTGAATTTTCTGAAGTAATGGTTCAATATTTATTTAAAACAAAGTTCAAAAATGTTTTTTCTTCTTTCCCCTTATCTAACTTAAACCACTCTCCACAGATGCATACTTAGCTCAATCTAACTGTCCTGTGTTTGTTTACATACAGCGCAACATGTCTCACTATCCTTTCTGCACCTACACATAACAGCCCCATAGACTTCTTTGGTTTTATGCCCTGAGGCTGGAGATAAAGAGGAATGGCCTCACATGAGTCTATTAGGCTGCAATGGGCAAGCCAGGACAGTGAGATTTGCTGTGTTGGAAGTAAGCAAACATCTGAAGCTGAAGCTGAAGCTGTCGAATTGAGTTAAGTATTAATCTGTGGAGGAGGAGGATTGGTTAGGTTAGGGAAAAGTAGTAATAAATACACTGGCAACCCATACGAAGTGCTATTATTTAAAACCAATAGAAGACCTACTCCGCACCAAATGACAATAGGCATCACATTTATTTACAGCCACCAAATTGACTATAGTGAAAGCATGGAAGACCCCCCCTCTTCAATTTTGAGGAGGTAAAACATCGGATGAACTTTATAATGGTTAATGAAAAATTGAGAGCCATACTGCTAGACACACATGACAAGTTCCTCCGGGTTTGGCAACCTTGGATCGCCATAGCTCAGCCGTCTAGGTTTGACAACACCCTTCTATCGCTTTAGCAGCCCTGTACCGTGAACCCCCCAGGACCCTTTTTATTCGTCATTTTCTTTTTCTATTTTTCCTTTTAATTCAGTATATGAGTTGATTCTGATCTTTTTTTTGGACCCTAGTTATACTATATAATCGCTAGATTTCCTCTGGGCCCAAAAAATTGGTTTATTAACACCTTTTTCTATATGGTTACACATAACGTTTTACATTGTTTTCACATTTAACTAAAGATTTGTATGGATGAACTATTAGCTTTTGCATGCTAATGAAAACTGTAAATTGTTTTGTATCCTTAACTTTTATATATTGTAACCACTTCTTTCATTTGATTCTGCAAATCAGTGCATTTACCTTGTTTCATGCTTTATTTGAGGAACTGCACGTTTATTTACTCTGCACTGTAATTTCTAACTCTGGATTTGTTTGTTTGATGGAATGATACTATCAATAAACACCATTGTAAAAGAAAAAAGATAAGTACACTGATCCTGTTATTAACTCAAATTTCTGAGTGGGGAATGCACAAGCTACCTATATACAGTAGGTTGAATTTGTAGTAAATCTAGTAATTTCGCTGTAAGTAGATGCATGCAAATTCTGAGCAACTGGTACAATTCTGAGTAATTCTTGTCACCTCAGTCGGACTCTCCATAAACCCAAGAGTAGCATCCTCCTAGTTACACTAGGTGGAGCTAGATCCCTAATGGTTAGGCAATAGATGAGAAGATGCTCAGGTGCAATAGCTAGAGTGGTCAAATTTGTGTCAGGGCGTAGAAACTCTGCAGGCCAGACCCTCTGGAATTTTTCCCTGCTCTGAGGCTTTCGGCGGAGGGCCCTGGAGGCAGTGGGTGGATCTGAGGAGTGGTAGGATGCACCTTTGAGAGACCTCAGTCAATGCCCAACTGGAGGCTTGGCAAGGGGCTGGACTCCCTTAAAAGGTGTAAGAGTCTGCGCAGTAAGGGTGAAGAGTTGGAGTTGGAGTGTGGTAGTGGTAGAGCAGTGAGAAGCAGGAAGATGTGAGTCTGGAGGAAGAAGGTTGCCAGGAGGCCTGCTGGGATGGGACCTGCCTGCGAGCCTGGAGCTGGAAAGGAGGAAACTCACTGGTTTCCTGAGAGAGGACCACCTGCGTGGCAAGGAAGGAGCAGCCCAGCTGATAGGCCTGGTAGCAGCAGCCATTCCACAAGCTGTAAAGGAGATGATCTGAGTGAGTACAATAGAGGAGAGAGAGGTGCGCCAGACTAAGTGTAATATAAAAGTCACAGTTTATTGCACACAAAATAAAAACACTCACAGAAGGTAGAGATATATCAGGCATCAATGATATATAGGGAGGACATCATCCAATTAGGTTTGATGAAAGAGCTGATTGCTCGGAAATGCGTCACCTCCCCCTTCCTGTGGCTCCATGGCCCGTCCTGATGTCACTTCCGGTCAGTGGCCATCTTGGATGCACTCCAGGCTGGTTCTTCCCCCCTACATGACACAGCCCATGCTGGCTGGAGAGGCGAGAGACACCTGCCAGGAGACCCGGCTCACACATGCACGTGGCCCCCTGGACATCCACCCGTCCTCCTCACTCCTTCCACGGTTATGACCAAGGAGGACTAGCTGGTACAACTGTGACCCCTGGAACTCCATCCATCCTGCTGATGGGATCACTCCCGGATGATGTCTTTCCTATATATCATTGATTCCTGATATATCTCTACCTCCTGTGAGTGTTTTTATTTTGTGTGCAATAAACAGTGACTTTTAAACTACACTTAGTCTGGCGCACCTCTCTCTCCTCTATTTTTCTCACAGAGTTTTGCTTTACTCAAGAGGGTGCTGCCTTACGACTGTGTTATACCGTGCAGCGTCTTAAAGTAATCCCCTCCCCATCAACAACTACTCAAGCTGCAATATCTTCCATCTCCACTGTACATCCCTTACCCCCTCCAATAAAACCTGGGTTTCTGAATCAGTCCCTTTGCCTCCCTACAGCTGAACTTCTTCCATCTCCCCACTGATCCGTGTGACTAATATACCCACAACTACCTCTCCTGCTCCAATACTCAATCTTTTTATTGTCTGAGTGAGTACACCTACACCCCCTGGGTGGATAGGGGAAGGAGAACTCTGGTGGGAAACCAGATTAGCCCTCTACTAGTGACTTTGTCATTTAAGGGACCAGGAGCCAGATCCCCTGCTCAGGAAGAAAACCTTGAGATTGCTGGGTGAAGAGGAGGTCTTCTAGAGTCCAGGGCATTACAACTGGAGCTGCTGGCTAGCACTCCAACAGAGACTGTGTATCAGAGGGAAGAAGCTGTAAATAGTTCAGGAAGTTTCCCTCAGAATTCAGTTCCCTTGGTCATCCTATACACCCCTTTATCCTATCCAAGTTTATTCCCCTTAATAAAAATAACAAAACCAACGCTCAAGGCCTGATTTCTGTCTGTGGATGAAAGCTGTGTGGAAAATGCTAACTGACTGGATGTGTAGGACTATAGGGTGACCCAAATTCATCAGCAGCCCCTAAGGGGGTAATGCCACACAAGCATTCCCTTCAAGACAGCAAACAGGTTTTCCACATATTGGAGTAGCCAGTAAATAGGAGTGGAGTGCATGGGCATCCATTCCATACACAGCACTTTGATAAAGGCTGCAATTTCATGTGTTGTGAGAAGTGGGAGAAGGGTAGAAGATGGTGGTGTAACTTTCATTAGGTAAGGATGTTCTTAAGTAGCACGGTAGAATCATTTTTAGTGTAGAACAGTCTACCTTAATTTTGTCTGCTGAAACTGCTTATGGTCACGCTTATGGAATTATATTTTTTAACTGCAGGTTACATTCTGCATCACCATTCTGGAATTAGAATACTGAATGCCTGTAAGTCGTATTAACAAGACTTTGACAAACTGTGTTTTCAGGTAGGGGGATGGGGTAGCAAGTAATAAAATTGATTAGTGCCACCATAGCAAGGCGGGGTGACCTTATATCGAGCTCTCAGACTCACCAAAAATAATGTGTGGGTGTTAACCTAGAAATACCATAAAAAAAACAAAAAGCAGCTGCAAAGAGCAGACTACCAAAGTAGGCAATAACTCACTCAAGCAGCTTCACATGAAAAAACACTATTTTATTAGTTTGCTGCTAAAAATTGATGATATCTTCCAACAGTGAAAATCTTACACAACCACCTAAAAACACCATTAGAGCAAAAACAATCCAGATTGAATAGCACCAATGATATCTATTAACCACTTGCCTACTGGGCACTTTTACCCCCTTCCTGCCCAGGCCAATTTTCAGCTTTCCTGGTTGTAGCACTTTGAATGATAATTGCGCAGTCATGCAACACTGTACCCATATGAAATTTTAATCATTTTGTTCACATAAATAGAGATTTCTTTTGGTGGTATGTACTCGCCACTGGGTGTTTTATTATTTGCGCTATAAACAAAAAAAGTGCAAACATTTGGGAAAAAAAAAGTTTTTCCTTGTTTCTATTATACAATTTTGCAAACAGGTAATTTTTCTCCTTCACTGATGTGTGTTGATGAGGCTGCACCGATAGGCGGCACTGATAGGCGACACTGATGGGCACTGATAGGCGACACTGATGGGCACTGATAGGTAGCACTGATGAGTTGGCACCGATAGGCAGCACTGATGGGCACTGATAGGCAGCACTGATAGCTGGCACTGATATGGAACAATGATGGGCACAGATAGGCAGCACTGATGGGCACTGATAGGAAGCACTGATGGGCAGAATTAATGGACACTGATGGGTTGCACTAACTGACGGCACTGACGGTCACTAACTGGTGACACTGCTGGGCACTGATGGGTGGCACTGCTGGGCAACACTGCTGGGCAGCACTGATGGGTGGCACTGATGGTCACTGGTGTGTGGCACTGCTGGGCACTGATGGGTGGCACTACTAGGCACTGATGGGCACAGATGGGTGGCACTACTGGGCACTGATGGGCACAGGTGGTTGACACTGATGGGCACTGATGGGCACAGGTGGTTGACACTGATGGGCACTTGTGGGAGGCACTGCTAGGCACAGGTGGGCGACACTGTTGGGTGGCAATGCTGGGCACTGATAATCAGTGCCAATCCATCCTCTGACAATTGCCAGTTATCAGCAGTAATTTCCTCATGCTGTGACAGCGTGAGGAAAGTGCAGCCGATAACCTGCAACTGCATTTACCAGTGATCTGCTGTGTCACTGGACATGGCTGATCACATGGTAAAAGACCGCTATGATAGGCATTTTACCACATCACATGATCAGCTGTGTCTTGCTTGACCCTGCTGATATCTTCTTAGAGCATACTGTTTATGACCTGGCTTGTGCTGACCCTGCTGGATCCTCACGGCTGGTTCCGTTCTATTTGAACTCTAACCTACACCTGTGTGACCTGGCTTGTCTAGACTATGCTTTTGTTGGTGCACCACAAGTACCAGCCAGCTTGCTCTGCTTACAGTCCTGCTCATGGGCTCTTTGTGAGTCATCAACAACCCACAGAGCCTTAGTGAGGAGGAAGTGAGGCCACATTGCCAGCTGAGGAGAGCAGTGAGAAGAATACCTGACCAGGCCAAATTTATTACGGGAGCCTGGAGCGTCCCCTACAGGAGCATTGTCTCTACATGCGCAGATTAACTGTGCATCTGGTGAGTGCACAGCCTTATCATATATACCGGTCACCTCACCATCTGGTTTGAATGGAGCACCTATTGCTGGAGATAATTCGATCTCTTATACTCACATTTGGACTATCTATTTTCATCATTATTGGTCACCAGGAGTCACTTCTACAGTGACGGAATATATGATATCACTGAAGTCACTTTATATGTTGGCACCTTGTCACAAGTCACTTTATAGTTCTTATTTATAAGAACTGTCCCCTCCTCCAGTGACAATGTGACAGTCTCTCTCCTCCAGATGGATGGCACAGAGTGGAGCAATTTGGAGTATACAGTATAGCATACAGTAGAGTAAGGCTTCATGTACACGAGCAGCTGCTAAACTCGAGTTTAGGAACTTTTGGTATTTTTTGGCCAAAGTTCCAAAACTCAAATCCATAAAAACCTATGTGTCCATGTACCCATAGGTTTTTAGCAGAATTTAGGAGCTCCCACGTTTAGGTGAGGTTAAACCTCCCTCTCCTGAACGTGGAAGAATCGCATTCAGGATAGGAACATTTTGACTGCTGACCACGGGAAAACCGCAGCAAAACGCTGCAACTGCGGTACTGTGTTTTTGGCAATATTTGCGTTTTACCAGTTGATGGTCAGGGTAGGCTCATGTACATGAAGACTTATAGCAGGGGTGTCAAACTTCATTTCATGGTGGGCCATATCAGCATTATGGTTGCCCTCAAAGGGCCGGTTGTATATGTAAGACTAGATGTCCAGAGCACCCCCCCCCCATTACATCAGATGTCAAGAATCCCACACCCTCCCTAACATCACCGTGCACCCCCTTTGGGAGCAGAGCTTGAAATCAGAAAGTGCAGGGTCTGGAGGAGGACCAGAGGAGGAATGGAGTCAGTTACCAGAGTCTGCTGAATGCTGAGACCAGGGGAGGCAAAAATGAGGGGGTGCTGCAGCTGTACTGAGAGGTGAAGGATTTGGCAGAGGAGTTCTATTCTCCTCTCTGCTGCCGACTGCTGAGACAAGGTCGGGGATGGAGACAAGGGGGTACCTGCAGGAGAGGTGCAAGGGCCACATGAAATGGCCTGGAGGGCCAGATTTAGCCCCTGGGAATTATGTTTGACACCTGTGCCTTATAGTATGGAGCTTTAAAGTATATAAGGTAAAGCTCAGTGTAAAAAGTGTAGTGGTTAGCAGTTAATAATGTAGAGCACAATGTACAAGATGAAGAATATATAATACACAATATGCAGAATGGAGTAGTAAAGTGCAAAATATCTAATTATGTATACTGATTGGAGTGGCTGTGCAGTATAAAATATACAGCACTGTAAATTGAATGAAGTGGAGGTGTTTTGTATAAAAAGTACAGTACAGTATAAAGAAGGGAGTGGTGTGGCATATCCAAAGTATAATTATAGTGGAGGTGTCAGAGGACAGACTATACAGCACAATCTGCAGAGTGGAGCCATCCTGAGTATTGAATGTAAAGTACACTATACAGTAGCCAAGCCATGTGGGTTATAGAACAGACAGATCAGCAGAGTGAGTAGTAGAGAACATATTCTTTTTAGTGTGGCATTGATCAGGGCTATGGGACAAGATTTTCAAGATCAAATCTCCACAACCTAGGTCAACTGCCAATTATGTACATCTCAAGTACTAATACTATTTGCACAAAGGAATATTGGCTTAATGAATGAATGATATCTAAATGTGAAAGCCAATTCCACTATAATTCTCTACCATCTCCAGTAGTCTTAATGCTATACCTTTCTGGTATATCCAGTCCAGTCTCCCACATCAGGACAGGTGGTCACTGGTCCCTCCAAACAGAGTTCAGACTCCAGTCTAGAACACCACTGCCAGTCAGGAGGAGCCTAGGCACGCTGTGACGTCACGCCGTCGGAGCATCGTGGAGCTCCAGCGGCCACTACATCTGTCAGGACGGTTAGTCCTCTCCGCATTACTTGCTGTTACTGGATGCATCCCCCTTGCTATTGTCACTTGTCCATAATAAATTTGTATTTTAAACAATACTTCACTATGGGCATCTTTTGTCTTGACCCCCTGCGGGGAGCATTTTCTTCTTAGACACCGTTCTGCCCAAGGGAGGAGTCTTGCCTTTTTTTGGTGGAGCAGTGCCTGGTTTTTTGTCCTCAAGTGGAATTTTCCTTGCTCATCTGTGCACCATCCGAGGATCCTCTCTGACCGAGGGAATACGCTTACCTTTGCCAATCTGATGATCACTTTTGAGCTGTAGGATATCTACACTGCACATTTAATGTGCACATCTGGTTAGTGTGCATTTCTTACTTCAAGTCATCTTTATTGGGACTATTTTATACATTATTTTAACTATAAGCATGCCTTGCTGAGCTCCCAAGTCCCGAGTTAACTACCATCCGGTCCATCCTGCACACATGAGGTCACGCTCCACTCAGCTTCTGAGTCCTGTTTTTTTTTAGCAGCTAGCTGGTGGTGGTGGTAGCCTGATGGGAAATCCACCATGATGATAATGACATCATTCTCAATCACTCAGGCACCCACCTCACCTCCACCAGACACCCCCCCCCCCCACCTGTACCAAACACACAGGCACTCAGATGGTCTTGGACTCTCATTTGACTACAGGATTGTGCATGCGCAGATCAGAGCTGTCACAGCCATTTTTCACTGCCACATTTTTCCTGTTATGAGCATTTATGGGCAGGACAAAAGTGACCATTTTTTACTGGCTGTCCATAAAAACACAGGCAGCTGGCAACACTGTTCTAAACTACCTAATGTGCATGGACACATAGGATAACATTAGTTGCTTCTACAGGCAAAACACTAAACCCCTCTAGGAGCAGTGTTTTTTAAGCCAGTGTGCATGGAATCTAAAACTATGCATTTGAAAAAAGAAGTACTGTTGCTGTACTTGCTGGTCTGGCAGGCACACTTACATCCCTGTGTGGATAGATAGCATAGTTCGAAATATGCCTCCTGCGATATTTGCATATGTGATTGCTAGCTGTCTAAAAGTTTCCTTCTCACAAGACTTCATGTCCTGTTATATGTAATGTCTATAATAGATATGAGTATTAGAGAACAAACTTATGATGTATCCTGTCACCAAACCAGATGTTGGTCCTACAGACACTCTCTGACTAAGTAGGTTCAAAAAGTGCACCTTAACCTATGACATTTTCTTGCCTTTACTGGTCACTGATATTAAGAAAAGAAAATTAGGAAAAATACTAACAGAAATTATGTAGGCATCTGTAAAGGATGCACATTCCAGTAGTAGCCATATTCTTTCAGAGTAGCATTATAATGGATTTTACCACCTTTTCTGGAAACCAAATCCAAAGTTTAAGATGTGTGCTTGGCTTGAGGAAAGTCACAAATAACAGAAATAATACTTTGCAAACACATTTTACTTAGTATGAGTGAAAAAAAGTTGTCAGAATGACATGTTAATGCAGTGTCGTTCATTTAAAAAAGTTTCTAACATATTGCCCTTTAACTTGTAGGCTACAATACTCAAAATGTACCACTTGGATTTTTAGACACTTATTTGAAATAACTTTCATCCAAAATGTAGATGTGTAAGCACTATATTGGACACAATCTAATAAAAAAATATAATTATAAAAACTGGGCTAAACAAATGTGTGCCTTCAGATATGCATCAAGTGGTAATTTCTGGCATCCTAGTTTCCTAGCATTTTCACAAATGATCACAAGGCTCATTGAGTCATCTCAGTTTGTCAACTGCATGACTACAGATTGTCGACTGCATGACTAAGAGTCGTCTTCTCTAAAGTCATTGCAAACAACTAGAAGGATCATTGGATTTCAGTTTCTATCTGATTTGCTCTATGATCCTAGCAGGGAGGCAACAATATCAGACTATCTTTTAGATATGGGTAAGGAATACCAGATACTATAACAAGTTTTTTTTCTGGTGAGGACCCTCAGCATCTGCTAGTGGTGGTGATAGTGACCACAAGACTGGTGATGAAGTAGAAATCAAGTTGGGGTAACCACATCAGGGGCATCAGCAGGATAATGAGACTGGATGAAAAGAGTGAAGGAGGATTCTGCAGCACTGATTTTCCTTTTAAATATCATTAGTCATTGAGCATAATGATTGTGCTCTCTTCTATTATAAGCCTGTTCAATGCATATTGCAGTAATCAGCCACCACATCTATATCAACAAGATAGAATAAAATAAATTATAAATGTACATTTATGTATAGTAGAAACATTTAGCTCTTTTCATCTACACTCACTACTGCTGTTATGATCACTGAAGAATTACATCCCATTTACAATTCTGCAGTTTCACAAATTTACACTCCACAGGAAGTCACTGAGTAAAAAAATAAAGTACAAGCTATATCTGCTATATTAATATAAATTCAGAAAAAAACTCAAAAGCACTCTTGACTTAAAGTTTCTGAAGTCTCGTTTCATAGACCATTCTGTACAATTTTCACATTGCTGAGTAAAAATTGATGTTTGTAGGTGAAGGGTTCAGGGACAGTCTGTACTGGGTACCACAACTTAAATGACACCTGGGCAGCCTAGATCAATATGTCGGGAAGAGGCAGCAGTACGACAAGTGTTGGAATACTCTGCAACACTGAAAGAAGTTGGAACTGTCAGGTAGCATGATTTGCAACCAGCAGTTAAACTATAGCCTAAGCTTGACTGGAAAAAAAGCTTGATGAGGAAGAACGTGTTACATAGTTAGTCTGGCTTAAAAAAAAGACAAAAGTCCATCCAGTTCAACCATTAAAAAAAAAAAAAGTTATAATCCTACACCCACAGTTGATCAATTAAGTAAATACTGAACACTAGTGCTGGAAGATTATTTTTATTGTTACGACCCACTGACCACCAATGCTGAATGGGGAATTATTGTCACAACTAGCCACTGACCTCCAATGCTTGGGGGGTATTTGTGCAGCCAGCCACCAATGTCCAATGTTGGATGAATTATTGGTACAGCCAGCCACTGACCACAAGTATTGAGGGATATTTTCACAGCACCATGGTGCTGGGAAGGTTGGGACGAGCTTAAGGCTCGGTCGGCTACATCCACTAATATACATGGCAGCTTTCTGCTGTCACCACTGAGTCTTTAACAACTTGTGATGTCACCTGTCATGATTTAGCCTGCAGTTTTCCTGCCTGTGCAATGCATACCTCCATGCTGCAGTGCTTCTCCTAGACCTGTGCTTCCATTCACATGTGTTGTCTGGTCTCTGTGCTAACCTATAGCCATCGCCTGCTATTCTGTGGGTTTATATTTCCTTTCCCTTCGATCACTTCCTGGTCTCCTGGCTTTTGTTCTCTGCACACGCGAGTGGTCTCCGCATTCTCAGCTAGGCATACCTGGGGGGATTTAGCCCTTGGGTGGTTCAGTGGATATGCAGCTGGCTAAAGGATAGATACCAGAGTTTGGTTTTAAATGGGGTTCACTCAGAAAAGAGATCAGTCACTAGTGGTGTACTACAAGGCTCTGTACTAGGTCCTGTTCTATTTAATCCATATGTAAGTGATATAACTAAAGGCTTGTTGGGTAAGGTATGTATTTTTGCTGATGGCACAAAGGTGTGCAATATGGTTGATATCCTTGGAAGTGTATGTTACATAGAACATGATTTGGCATTGCTGGAAGATTGGTCAAAAAAGGGGAAATTGCAGTTCAATGTTTCTAAATGTAAAATAATGCACCTAGGGAAAAAGAATCCCTTGAGAGAGCACAACATTGGGGGTACATTTTTGTGCAGCAGAAAAGGACTTGGGGGTACTTATTTCAGATGATTGCAAATTGAGCAAACAGTGTAGCCAGGCAATGGGGAAAGCAAATAGAATTCTAGGATGTATCACTAGAGGGGTCACCAGCAGGAGGAAGGAAGTCCCAATTCCCCTATACAGATCTTTAGTTAGACCTCATTTAGAATACTGTGTCCAGTTCTGGAGACCTCACATACAAACAGATATTGATAAGATAGAACAAGTCCAGAGACGGAAACTAAAATGGTGAAAGGCCTGAGGGATAAAACATATCAAGAGCGAGAGACTTCACTAACTTAACATATACAGTCTGAAGGAAAGAAGGGAAAGGGGAGACATGATTTAACCCTTTAAATACATCAAGGGGGTGAATAAGGTTCAGGAGGGCAGTACTTTCAACATGAAACTAAAATCAAAAACAAGGGACATGACCCTAAACTAACTAGAGGAAAGTTCAAAACAAATCTCAGAAAGTACTATTTTACTGAAACAGTAACTGATGCTTGGAATAAAATTCCAGCAGAGGTAGTGAGCCATTCAACAGTAAATAGCTTCAAACATGCTTGGGACAAGCATAGACCTGTAAACAGACAAAAAAAATTTAACAAGAAAAAAAAAAAAAAAAACAATAAAAAAAAGCGGGCAGACTCGATGGACCACTCGGTCTTTTTCTGCCATCACTTTTCTATGTTTCTAATTGTCTAGATGCAGTCACTTTCCAGTCGACAGGGCCACCCATAACTCAAATCGTGGCTGGTTCAACATACTATCTCTCCCTGTGCATTTTTTTTCAGCAGCACTCCATATACTTTTCCTATTGCAATTACAGCACCATGTCGGTATGGCTGCTGCCCTTTTATAGTGAGGGAGCTGGCTCATCCAAAACCCCCTTAGGGTCCTACTAAGCCTGCTTAACTTGTCTAAGCCAGGTAGTGCATAATGGTTACAAAGGATTTTTTTATTAAATTGCCAGGAATGTAAATTTTGAATATGCGGGATCTGACTCAAACCAATGGTAGTGGCCAACCCAAATCTCATCCTTTGTCATAAATAAATTTATCTGAGAACAATGGGATTAAAGATAAAAAGGTGTCATTTTACATCAGGTACTATATGTTCCTGAAGGATTTTGAACTGTGATAAAAAAAAAATAAATACATAAAAATAAAAAAATAAAATATTGGCCAGTTCAGCAGGAACTGGTCACCTCTTGGTCAGTGTGTACAGCTGCCTGTCCAACAGAAGCTGGTCTAGCAACCAGATTTTGTTGAAGGGACATGCTGGAAAAATAGCATCAGATCTATACTTTCAGCCAATGTTGGCACGGCGACCTGTCTTTATTACATTCAACCACTTCTCCACCATGATGGGATATGATATTACAGGAAGTCAGGTCTTATATGCATTTTTTGAAATCTGGAAAAGAGAGCTACAGATACAAAGGTGCCATAGACAAGGCGAAACACATTAGGCGGAGTGTAGCATTTCCAGTTTTAGAGATCTCAGTTCTTTTCATAGCATATTTTTAATTGAGTGTATACCAATTTCTGTGTGTTTTAATAAAGTATAATTACACTATGGGGTCTCCCCTGTTTTGTCCTCTTGCATGATGTGAAAGACATCTTTATAAAACCAAGTCCATATGGTGGAGAAGTGGGGGAGAGTGGGGGGCAGCAAATACTATTCTCAGGGAGTCCAGTTGTGCCAGATGAAACTACAGTTCATGTGCTTTTGCCTCTGGATGTGTTAGTTCAGAGTCCACAGATCCCAGCGAGTGTGAGAACATCAGAGAGGGGCACGGCACGGCACTGGAATTCATGGATGTGGAGTGTTGCACCAGAACATGTGTATAAGAAGAATGCACAGGATCTATTTTGCACCAGCACTGTAGAGACATTAACATTTGGACACTTTTATATTTGAGCACATCATTTGTATTTTTAGGATGTTAAGTAATATATTTATAGAATTGGGAGGGCAGCGCTGTGTATTTGGATCACATTATTGGAGGTTGTCTAAGCTGCACAACAGTGGCAGCCATCTTGTTATATTGATTTATTATTTAAAATTTGTATATGCACAGTTAAGTATGCAAATGTACTTTTTGTTCATCTATTGGGTAACATATAAAGGGTAAGGTAACATAGCGTGGGTTGTCAGTAATTCTATTAAACAGAAAGTATTGACATGCGTAGCTAGTTTGGGTGGCAGTTAGATGAGCTCTGCACAAGCAAAGCACAATCACTTTAAAGTGTCACTAAAGTCAAAACTTTTTTTTTCATGTTGGATAGTGTAAAACATGGTTATAACCCCTGTCTTTTCTGCCATCTGGGTCCCACTGGGGAGAATTTTCTTCACTTCCTATCCCATAGCCAAAGCAGGAATTGAGAGGAAATTCATCCAAATGAGGGAATCCCGGAGTGTCACCAGGGTAACCAGAATAATGCCCCCTTTCATGTTTTCCCCTCTGTTCCTGTTCCAATGTTATCCCAAAATTTAAGATTTTCTTTTATTTTCACTTTTGATGATAACAATAAACAGGACAAATAGAGATGGTGAATATTCCAAAAGGGGACACAAACAGCAATAAAATCTGACAAGGGTTCTAATCCTTCTCCACTCTATTCAATAAAAAAAATAGCTTTTAGTGACACTTTAAGTAATTAGTTGCCCAAGGGTGCAATATCTCACCATGGGACCTTGAAAGCCCAACTGAAGTCGTATATCTTTTTCTCTCTTTATAGTTCTACATCTCAGTGTGTTACAAATTGGGACTGATTTTTGCTTGGAAATGTCTAAAATTCCTTTTTCTCTTATTGAATGTGCACTTCCTGCCTTTACACTTCAGCTCGGTGCTGGTGGATATGAATGACAGCTATACCCTTTAGCATAAGTGTCCTCAAACAGACTTGTATTGCACAAGAAGAGAGAAGGTGTCTCAGACAGATTTTGTTACTGGCTGATGATCACTGATAATCTAGTGTCTACTGGACTGCCAGGCAATATTTACACCATGTACAGTTGTTGCAAAAGGAAAATAGGGGTACAGTTATGAAAATGGATATTAATAGTACATTTTAAATCTCCTATCGATGACTTTGCCTAGGCTGAGATGCATGAGAAAGTATTTTTATCAGTCTCCCTTTACCCAGTAATTAGATTGCAACATTGTAATTTTGTAGAAAGTCACAAAGTGAGAGGCTGCAGCAGGTAGATTTATATCAGACAATTCTGAACCCAGCTAAGAAATGGACAGTTAAAGCGGAGTTCCAGCTGAAAAAAAAATAAAAGTCAGCAGCTACAAAAACTGTAGCTGTTGACTTTTAAAATACAGCCACTTAAATGTCCCTCAGTCCAGCGGTGTCCTCAACACTGCTGGTTTCACCAGCCGTCTTCTCTCCCTGGCGCCAGCATCTTTAGTGTGGGCACCCGGCTGTGACAGCTTGCAGCTTCACAACCAGGTACCCACTATGCAAGCGCAAGAAGCGCTGTGCTTTGTGAATGACCCCGTAGTCACATGACAGGTCCCAGAAGAGTACAGGGAGGGAGGACAACTTCCACTTCTGATCGACCTAGGCAAACGCAGCGAAAGTGGGAGCAGGTACCTGTCAAATTTGGGTACCCACTCCCCAAAGGTGCCAATTCTTAATGGGGAGCGGGGGACAAAGCATTCAAGCAGAACTTCCCCTTTTGAGTGGAGCTCCACTTTAATAGGATGTTACATGATTGTATCTTCTCTGAACAGCGTTTCAGTCCAGGAAGTAGATGCTCACCCTGAATGTTGCCTGAACAACAATGTTGTTGTTCGTCTAATGGAAGAAGCAGAGGAAGTTGTTGTTATAGGAAGTACAGTGATTTCAGAGAAAGGCAATACATACCTACATTTACACATTACTTAGTGTGCATGCATAACGACCTTCCAAAGCACACCTGCCATAGGAGAAATGTGGAGGCTTCCTCCATTAACCACTTTCAAAAAATGCTAGTTGCCTGCCGGTTACACCAATCTATTAGCTTTATAAGTTGTGTCACTAACCCAGAACAAATATACATATCTGGAAGGTCAGAGAACAGTTCTTATCTGCATACCAGTTCTAGGTGAGTTAAGCTGGCCATACATTATACAATTTTCTTATTAAATTTCCTTTATATTTGCCTTCAACTATGTAGTGCAAGGGCCTACTTGATTGCATATAATTTCTAAGTGTTTAGGTTTGACATGATGCTACATGGTTTTGGTCAATCTAAAGGAAAATTGTACAAGACAATTGTATAATGTATGGATAGCCTAACTCCAAGTATTAAAGCATAAAAATAATAGATTCAGCATTTTTTTAAAGAAAAAACAATCCTTAAAGTCCCCACATTACTTGCATACCAATCTTAAGATTGTTTTGTTTAAACCTCATAGTTCAATTGTGCTGTATCCCTAGGAAACATATAAGATTCTGTAGGTTTATTCTTAAGTTGAATTTGTAATGTAAGCTGGAACAGGTAAATTGTTAAGTGTTACTTAAGCCAAAAAAAATGTTTTAAGTTTTGAATAACATAATGAAGAGTTATCCAGCCATGCAGTGATGTGGGATTGCTGACAGGTCTGCCAAACAGTAGGTGGCAGCATTTGGTGAGCAGCAAGATGGCCACCTGGCAGTTTCCAGGACCATCGTGACACTGCCTCTGTTCATAAGTATGAGTTGTATGTAAGTTGGATGCTTGTAACTCAAGGACTGCCTGTATACTGATCAAGCCACTCAGAAGGAATTCCCATTTTTAATTGTACTAAGGATTCTGCTGTTATCCTAAGATACAAAGAAGCCAAGGTGCAGACAGTTTTAACACCTCAAAAGTTCGGGCGCCATGGCTTGCAGAAAAATTCCCTTTTTACCTCTAAATATAATGGCCCTATCATTCTGCTCTCTGCAAGATTTGGCAATCAGCACTGCTACAACTTAAAGTGGAACCTAACCCATAACAACTTTATAAAAAATAATGTTCTTTAGCAAGGAACATGCATTCCACATTAGTAATTATGCTACCAAAATAAGTGTGTGCTGCAAATTTCTTCCAGTATTGTTCCCGTTTCTTCTTGTGGGCGGCTGCCATTTTGCTGAAGCCTAGAGCCCCTGAGCAGCAGTAAATCCTGAGACTGGCAGCAGATTGGCCTCTGCAAATTTGGCACAATGCCCAAAAATAGAGAGGAACTGAGCATTTTCAGAGCAGGGTGAGATAGTGTATTAATGGATTTTAAAAAGTATAGGTACACATTTATTTAATGTCATACCTGCTAAAGTGGCCAGCCTGAAGGGATCTAGCAGGACTTAATTTTCTGACTTCCACATTAAAATACAAGCAGCCTCACTGATAAATCTCCTGGTCGACACAGCCAGCTGGTATACGGATATGTCATTGCCACTGTTTGGACACTGGATGGATGCATACTGGAAGAGTACTAGAAAAAGTTGTATTTTTTGTTAGCACTTCAGCTCAGTAAAGATAAAGACTAATGTCATTGCATATTCACTTTACAGGTGCAGTTATGTGATATAAAGTATGTTCTGAACCAATGCAACTGCAGTTACCTGCAAAAGGTAATAAAATGTTAAAATACAGCAAATTGACACTTACTAAACTAATACTAATACTACATTCAAATACAGCAAATTGGCAATAACTAAACTATTATGACAAAGCTTAACATAATATTAAAGGCAGTTTTTAAAAAAAAAATGTATACTTACCTGCAATAGTTTTGCACAGAGCAGCCCCAATCCTCCTTTTCTCGGGTCTCCGACAGCGCTCCTAGCCCCTCCCTCCTGCCAAGCTGCTTGCTATGGGGGCACCTGAGCAGACTTGCTCCTGAGTTGCTGCTCTAGGTGTCCATTCACACACTAGCTGCCTAGGCCATGCCCCCATTCTCTCCTCTTTGGCTCACTGGCTGCTATTGACAGTAGCGGAAGGCAATGGCTCCTACTGTTGTCTCAGCAAGGGAGGGAAGAGAGTTAAGGGAGGTGGGGGGGCTGCTGCACACGGAAGATTTTTTATCTTTATGCATAGAATGCATGAAGGTAAAAAACCTTGAGAATTTACAACCACTTTTAAAAGGGAAGATAAGGCTAACTATAACTATTCTTAAATATGTTTCCTCCACTCCTCCTCCTGTCTACCCTGTACACCCTGCATAAAAAATATCTGTGTACTTACTTTTTTTAATCCAGTCCAGTTACATGATCCAAACGCTGCCCTGTATCAGTAAACAGCTGCTGCATAGAAAAGGAGGGAGCGCCAACAACGGATGGGCCCTGGGAGCCTGTGGACAATGTCATGGCTCTGGGAATGCAAAGCTGTTGTCAAGCATTTCCTTACACAGGGGAACTGGAGCTACTGGATGACCAGACTGGGTTAAAAAAAAGTAAGTACAGAGATCTTTTTTATGTTCCCAAAATAACTGTGTGATGTAAATTGCCTCCCGTATTGTTCCCATTTCTTCTTGTGGGAGGCTGCCATTTTGCTAAAGCCCAGAGCCCCTGAGTAGTAGTAAATCTTGAGACTGTCAGCAGATTGGCACAATGCCCAAAAATAGAGAGCAAATGAGCATTTTCAGAGCAAGGTGAGATAGTGTATTACTGGATTTGAAACAGTATAGGTACGTATTTATTTAATTTTATACATAGCTATACCACTTTTAAAAGGGACGATAAGGGTAACTATAACTATTCTTAGAAACGTTCCCTCCATTCCTCCTCCTGCCTACCCTGCATAAACAATATCTGTGTACTTACCTTTTTTTAATCCAGTTCAGTTACATGATCCAAAAGCTGCCCTGTGTCAGTAAACAGCTGCTGCATAGAAAAGGAGGGAGCGCCAACAACGGATGGGCCCTGGGAGCCTGTGGACAACGTTGTGGCTCTGGGAATGCAAAGCTGTTGTCAAGCATTTCCTTACACAGGGGAAATTGAGCTACTGGATGATTAAAAAAAAGTATCCTGCATACCCTGAGTAAAAGACCTTTTTTACGCAGGGTATGCAGGATAGGTAGAAGTAGGGGGAGGAAATGTTTTAAATAGCTATAGTTAGCCTTTACTAACCCTTTAAGACCTGTGAGTCTACTGTAGATCCATACACATTATCTGATAACAAATGTGAAATCAGGCCAAGCTGGTAAGACCAATCTATATGGGAACCCTAGCTATCATAGGTTTGCTATTCCAGAGTGCATTGGCAAAATAAATCAAGAGTGCGGTAGTTTCCAAATCTGAGACTAACTGGACTGTTAACTTTTATAAGAAGAGCTCACTATTTTTTTGTGTTTTTGCCTGGGGCACTAAAAGTTAGATCCAAAGTGCTGGTGAGTTTCTAAACAGCTCCCCCAGCTGGTGTCAAACTGAGGTCTTTAGTGCCTGGATGACTTCTATAATCAAGTTACGGCAAAAGAAATGACATGGCCATGATCAGACAGTCCGATCAATTCAAATAGCTGTTCAGTCTCCTGGGTACAAAACCAATTCTGAGACATATATGAAATATGGCTTAGTGCTCCAGGATGAATACTACTAAAAAAAAAAAAGAAACACAGCACACAGCAAAATAAGTTATTTGTATTGCAAACAATGATGCATCATGGTAATTATTAGGACAGCATCACACACCCATATAATTAACATAACTTAACCAAATGTCTTTAAAAAAACTGTTCTATTTATGTTATCCCTGACCTCATTTCACTGTACTATGACAACAGGGTATATGCAAATGAGCCAAAATTCATTGTTTTTAATATTTTTATTCAGCATAGGTAGTGTTTTTAGCAACCTAAGATGTATACAAAGTTATATGCTACTTCTTGAGCCTTTGAAATATATTTCAAATGATCAAATCCAATTTACTTTAGTCTGTTATTGCGAAAAAAAAAATGAAACCAGTATTGCATTGCTGTAAATGTCAAGATAATTTGTTATTATTTATTTTTTATTCCCCAACTGATAGTAAGAAAATTAGGACATGTAAAAGACAATAAATACCAAAAGCAGTCAAGGCCCCTATAGGCAGCACACTGCACTAATGTAAATTATGGCCAGACAACATAACTTGTCACAGAGGATTATTTCTGCTTAGTGAGTCTGCAGGGGCCCCTTTGCTTCACCACTCAGCATTGACGAGAGAGAGCGAGGGAGAGAAAGAGAGCAAGGGACTAGCCATAGCCATTAGAAGCTACTGTGCCATTGATGTTTGAGCGCACTTCTGAACCGGCTTTTGTTGAGAATATCTGTGCAGAAAGCATGCGCTGTCCCAAATCTGCTGTTACTATGAGAAATGAGGAGCTGCTTTTAAGGTATGTTGCATACTCCTTTGTTTTAGCAGATGCTATTCAGTTGTCCTGAACGGTCTTGCCTATGAACATGCTGTGTAATAAGTAGCTCTCTATGCTGTTGAGGACTAAATTGTTACTGCTTACCTCCACAGCAAGAGCTGATTTTCTCCTAGGGGTAGAAAGGACAGCTTTAAAAGACCAGCTTGCTATCCCTTTCTCTTTCCCATTAAAGTATATCAGTTGTTTATCATGCACAAATATAATCCTAAAAAAAAAACTAAGCCTTCATAACAGAGATCTCTAAATGCTGCTTTAAGCTGGACTTAGCCTACCTAAACACTGTCATTAGGGTTCTGCCTTGTTCAGGGGACTATATTATCATTAGCTCTTTACCGAAACTCAAGTTAAGTGTAGAAAAAACTGTCTTGTATATTGTAATATTTAAATGCATAAAACTGTATGTGAACTGGCATCAGGTTGTGAAAAAAAAAATCAGTCTTTTGTTTATTTTCTACTAGACATTCTATCACCGAATGCATCTTGGGGGCTGACAATGGGACAGTCAAACAATGGAGCTGTCAAAGTAGCTTAATGCATGTCTGGGGCAGTATTTTCTCCCCTCAGCCCTATTTTCATTATCTCTATACTTCCATAATCTTGTTTGCGCAGACTAATGTCAGCACGGGCTATTAAGTATTGGCTGCTTGTTGTTGTGGTTTTTTTTTTTTTTTTCTTAATTTGCTATCCTCCGTTAAACCATACTTTCTGCAAAGCAAAGTCATGTCTTCAGGATTACATTTCAGATTTATAGCTTAGCCATTCGTTAACTACGTTGAAAAACTTATTGATTTTAAAGGTCTTTAATAGGAGCATTAATCTTACAATTACCTAGTTCTCTGGAATTTTTCTTGCCATTTCCTAGAGGCATGATTTGAAGTTTTACATGCTTGTAGAACGATAGCAGACATTTATTAATAAGGAAATGATAGCGATCATAAAACACGGGTCATGTTTTTTTATAGCTCATCATATGTGTCTGTTCATACGTTTGTGCCTGAAAGTAATTTATTCTGGCAGTGGCTGAAAAGTTATTTGAGGATCTGGTGTCACAACAGTCAGGAGGGCAGATCATTCAGGCATTTTGTATTTGTTTAAATTTAAAAAATCTTTCTGTGAAGCATCTAAATCTTTATTTATGCTTAAGGCTTTACACTGATCTGCATTTTGTATTTTTTTTTCTATCTTACTTTGCATGCTTGACACATTGCTTTTTTTCACTGTTAAAAACAAAATCTTGGGTAACAGAACAAGATGACAAGTGCAACCTTTTTGGCCACATAAGTCAAATAGTTTTGTATTTGTTGTTACAGTGAACGCACATGCTCAGAAAGTTTAATATGACAGCCATCTATAAAACAAAGGCTGTGCTGCTAACCTTGTACATGGTGTACAATAAAGTTGTATAAATGCATATCAGACTTGTTTACAAAATAGCTTCAGTCTGGAGATTAACTGCCTGGCAGCTCCCTCAAGTAGTGAAATACTGAGTGGAACAACCCTTGTTCCTTATTAGTGTATGTAATTTATGTGCTATAGCCATTAGGTGTAGCATATATTGCATGTTTATCATTTATACAGGTTGGATTTATTTTTCTGGTTGGTGTTATACATCTTGTCGCATTATTTCTAAACAGCTTTTTGAAGCTTAGCATTCTGTGCAATTTGAAAGATTTGACAGAGGGAAGCAAGGGAGCTTAAAACAATGCTGTCCCTGTATGACCCCAAAACAGTTTATGTTGTTCCAGAAATGACAGCTCCCATGAAGGAAAACCCATGCCTATCTATCTATCTATCTATCTATCTATCTATCTATCTATCTATCTATCTATCTATCTATCTGTGTTCCTTACCCATCAGCACTGTTAACTATCCCTTTAAAATGGGCCTTTATACATTAATGCTTGTACATTAATAGTTACACTTCTGTATTCCTGTTGTATTTAGTATTTATATATTACAATGTGTTTATTTCACACCTCTGATCACCAGTTCTCCAGCACACACAGGGTTACCCGAGTATCACACATTTGTGTTGAAGCAAATAAAAGCTGCTATATATATGCAATGCAACTCTTAAAGGGTTCATTTGGCAGCTGACAAATGTATGTATGCATGTATGTTATACCGTACCCATTTAAATGTAATTTGTTTATCAGTAATTTGACCGTTTTCCTGTGCAGTGCATGTACATATATATTGTTGTTTGACTGAATTAAATAATCTTCATTTGCATTTTGTATATTTAATTTCCTTGCTTCATCTGTAAAAGCTGAGCTTTATGCTGCTGTAGATGCTTCTGATTTCCTAGCACAGACAGTGCCTCATTTATTGCTAGCTAGCAGCTGCTATCATCCATACACCATTCCATTGCCACCTACTGAGAGGGCGTGCAAGGTGGCTCATTTTGAAGCCAATGCAAATGCCACTTCATGAATCAGTCAAAAGATACTGCAGAGGAAGTGAGACAGCTGCAGATCTCTGCTAAAGACCCAAGTGTCACCTGTACCCCAGACCTATCTACCCCATTTGGAATTACCTGGAATCCAGCCTACTTGTAACTGCTTTATCATTCCACTAAATATCTCTTTAGACAAACTGCTAGATGCTTACAAGACATTTTTATCATAGTCCTAATTTTGTGGCTCATGGACATGTATGACATGCATACATATTTAATGGTATTTTAATTATAAGAATGAGTATTCTGAATTTTCTGAGACAACACTTTTGGTTCACTTTTATTGTTTTGGTTTTTTCTTTTCTTTTTTTTCATTTTTCTTCTTTTTAAATGTGAAATAGTTCCATGGAGCTCTTAGCACGTATCAGTTCATAGAAAGTACAGTTTTTATTGCTAAGCAGAGATGTGCACCTTCCTGCAATAACAAAGTGACCTTTACAGCCATAAGGCGTGAATAGCAGAAATTGAAGAGTAAGGTGCTGGTCAGACACTAGTAAGCTTGTCAATATCTGTTGTTATGAAGGCAATGAGTTATCCGGTTTAGAAATTGCAGGAAGTGCGGTAGTTGATCCTTCAATGATTAGGAGCAAAGAAAAGTGAAAATAACAAACCTACTGTACCTATGCCTGGAGAAGAAGGAAAATCGTATTATGTTAAACTGAGATTTGGGCTGCTGCACAGATACCGAATGACAGGAGCAGAGTGTATTTATCGTGGCACTTGTTAAATGAATGTGTCCAGCTCCTGGGTTTTTTTTATATTTAAGTCTGCCCTTTGTGTGAGCTCTTGATCTCTTGTGGCTTAAGGTGGACTAAATCTGAATGAGAAAATGCTTTACATTTCGTCTCCTACATCTGCCAAGGAGGACAGCCAAGGCAATTTGGTAAGCTTGGCTGAAAGTCTAACCTCTTAGCTGAAAGAAGGGCTTTGCTATCTGGAAATCAATGAGTTAAAAAGCATGTAGTGAACATTGCTTAAGCTTATATCAATGGAAAGCACATTTAGACTTGGAAGAAGGGGCCTATTTATAACAACTTAAAACTTATATATTGCCATTTTGTTTTTAAGAGCAACATCTGGACAATTTATCCCTTCATATTCTTATATAACCCCAAGGGTAAAAATAATTCAGCAATATCTTATTTTTTTTGTAGATGATTTTGCTAGCTCATAAAAATGATTGAAATTCGGTGTCACCCATAATTCTGTTAGGAAAGTAACCCATCATTTTCACTGAAGAGGAGGCACAGAAGGAACTTTTTTTAAGGTGGCATCATAATTTTTGAACTTCTCTACATTCTGTCAAATTCCTTATGATTTTCTGCAGACTATCTACTTTACAATATTTTTCACATCCAAGTGACTAATATAGTATCATATTTTAAACCTAGATTTGTCATAATACTTGGAACCTAATAAAGTTGCATGGTTTGCAATGTTCTGGTAGCTTAAAAGTCTAAAAAAAATAGGAAATGAGTAATGCAAGAATTTTTTTGTCTTGCAGATATTAAGAAGCTCCACTGCATCATAGTTGTGGTTTTCTGCCATCCATAGTCCAACAATCTGCAATATTATCATCATCACATAATGTATTCACATACTCATTGTTAAATTACAATAAAACTCAAGTGTGTCTGTTATCAAATTGAAGTGTATAAGATTGCAAACTATACCTTTGGGGCTCCAAAACAAAGAGGAACATCAAATTAATATTCATACCCAGAACTTTGCAGGCAGAGTAGCTTGGGCTCGGATGCTTAGGAAGTCATTCAGGAGTGAATCAATACTAATTATTGTAATCAGCAGGGTTAATTAGCTGAAGATGCTGCTGATGGAAAGTTCATTGCTTATAGCCCCGAAATACACCTAACTTGATGAAACCTCAAATAAAATGGCAGATGATGTCTGGGGGAGAGAAACATGATTTTCCATTTCCAAAACCCAAAATATTTGCATCTGTCATTTTACAGGTAGACATGAGTGTATGGAGTACAATTTTTAGGCAGCACACATATTGATGAGATTGCCAGTTTTGGAATATGAAGATTGTCAGTGGAGAACTTTCCTACTTTTTGAACCATAAAAAAGTCAGCTTATGCTATAAATTAGCTGTGTGGTGTATTTCCAAGGCTCAGTGTATCTAGAAGCTTATTCGCATTTAAATTTATTTTGCCAATCCTCTGCAGAATTATTATTTAATGCACTGTTTTGTTTTTTTGAAAGTGATTTCAGTGTTATTGTGCTTAATACAATTTTGAAAGAATGTCACATGGACATGAGAGTAGAAAGGTTTTATTTAATTATATGTGCCAGTGGTAGACAGCGACCTATCTTGGCCAATCCAAGGCTGAGCTGATAAAAGATTGCTAGGATTGGAACAGATACTCTTTCATTTTTACATTACTTTACTGAAACATTAGTAAATGAATACTCCTTACTATGCCTTGTGGACATTGAAACTAGGTTTATTTTCTGTATTTGCATTTATGTATATTTATGAGTGATTACATATCTTTAGCTTCCAATTGTCTTCCAGATTGTTCCAGTTTAACACTTTCCTTCATGTTCTCCAAAGTAAATATCATTCTCTTTTAGTATATCAAGGCCATGAAGTCTCAGTTCATGTACAAATCATAAAATAATAAATTATCACATTATACATATTTATGTACCGATGATAACATTGTAGTGTTCTAGCTATGTTTCAAGTTACTGAAGAATAAAAACAACCTTGGGACCATTTTATAAAGCAGAAAATGCCCAAGAAAATGTGCATTTTAAAATTCACCAGGGAACTTGTTCTCTTAAAAGTGAAAACAAATAACACAGTGACAATTGTTGATCTTGTTTGCATCGAGGTATATGTCATGACCCGGTAAACCAATTTATACGGCAAGTCATGCTATAAATATGTATACCCGTAATTCCCATGAGGGAAGCAGCAAAAGTAGAACTAGGCTGTGCAAAACATTTTGTGATGTCTCTAGACGACAAGGCACCATTGTGTGCTTATTCAGTAAGAGTCTCTTTAAGTATTCCAGTTTTTTGTTCTTCTGGGGAAAAAGCCTTACTGTGAGCCTTCAATGGCCATCACAAAACAGCATTTAGTTTTAGCCGGTTTGGCTTTTTCATACTGGTCATTAAAATCTATGTATGCAAAGAGGAAGTCCCCCCCCCCCCTCCCTATTAGATGCGCACATTTCACTTGTGATGGGAACTTCATATACTGTATCTGTACAATGGATCTTTGTCAAAACAGGAAGCATACTTTTTTCTGACAAATTTTACCAGTATTCATGTTATTATTTAACTAAGGTTATATAATCATACTGCAATAATTACACACTGATACTGTATATATGATAGGCAGTACAATTGGTTGTGCAAAATATGGTACCAAATATACCCTTGTCACAATTTGTCTTTCATTTATCTATAAAAATACAATTTGATAGGCTTCTGTGGGTTATCATAGTTCGAACATCATTTCCTGTTGCTCTCTTTTATTAAATAAACCTTTGTATCCTTTAATATTAGTGCATGAATGTATGGCATGTGCTATGTTCTATCTTGTGTCAACATTCTGATTCTTCTCTAAATAAGACAGACTTAAGTTTTTCATACTAAAATCTTTGTATGGCAAATGCAGTATTGAAAACAATAAAGAAATAGAAAATCTGTATAGCTAGTCTATGTTCTCTATTGTTTCAGAACTTTTTCTGTCTCAAGGCCCCTCATTTTGTTTTGTTAATCTGCGGTAACTCAGATGTTGAAATGATTCTTTTATTGTGCAGAAATTTGACTGTAGGAAAGTACATAAATGGGCTCAACCATTGATTTGGGGAAAATAGACATTAGAATTTAGAAAGTTTTTGTGAACCTTCAGCGAATGAATAAATATCAGATATGTATTATGGTCACCTATCTGTCTGTGTATGCCCAACATTATAACAAATAAGTAGCACATAATGTAGGAACACATTGAATGGAGCCTCAATCATTTATTTGAAGCTCAGCAGATTGCTGTAAGAACTTTTGATCTTGGTGCTCAGAGTCTTTTCTTCTACTTTTATTGTAAGGTAAAACATCTTGTCTTGCCATATACAACAGGTGGTCATTTAATTGAAAAAGAGACTTCATGTAGAGGCATTTTGTTCTATGGAACATATTGTACATTCTTGACTTTGAAGACATGCAGAAAGAAAGATTCACATGGTTTACTGTAGGCTGACAATAGATTCATATTATTTATTTATAAATGGTGGTAATGAACCAGTCAATGTAGGATTTGTTTAGTAGATTAAACTCTCAATTTATTATCCCAGCAGATGCTGAGAGCTTTGCTCCTACACATATATACAACTCCCTCATTGATGACTTCCAAGAGTAGCATATCATTTTTTCCTAATATGATAATCCTATAGATAAATGGCTAAGACAGCAGTGCATACATGAACATAGTTGGTTGCTTATTACAAAGATAATGTGCAAATACATTTACTGACTGTGTTTTTTGCACACAGTAACTCATGTATAATGAGCAAATAAGAATAATGTCATAGCAACAAATGAAAGGAAATACGGGCTTGCAGAAAACACAAAGACTAGAGTGCCATTGTTGGAACTCTTCTGAAACACTTTTTCTCTGACCATCATGCTTATTTTATAGCTTTGGTCACTGACCTAGAACAAATATCAAATCTGGATCTTTGACTTTACTTTGACTTTACTTACAGATTAGGAGTGAGGGACCTGGAAAGTGTTAAAATCAGAGCATCAGCCTGACAGCCAAACAACTTACATTTTCATTAGAAGGTCAGCATATGGTTCCTTTAATAATAATGCAGATTTTAATTAACTACAGGTACATTATCACCCAGTAATACTTTCATCTTATGTCCTATCTCCAAAGGCTTATTCAACATGTAGCCTTAAAGAAAAAAACTATGGATATGTGCTAAGGACAGTTTACCATAATAGCTGGTTCCATCTTACTGAAGTGGAATTAGATATATTTTTATCAGTTGTTCTTTATTATTTCACATTATTTTTGGCCCCATACATTTTTATATAAGCTAGGGCTTTATGTCTAAAGTTACCAATGATTGCTCATTTGAGACCTGCAACACCAGAAAGTTTACTGGACAATCATGCAGAATAAACAGGGTTGCAAGTAATATATTGAACACGGAGTCACTAAAGTGTAATTATTTTGCTCTGGGTGGAAATTGTCTTCCACTTTCCTGTTGTTTTTGAGTGCAGTAATAAGCATAATACTGTGATTTACAGTCTAGGTTACAAAGGAAGTATGCTTACATAGCATGGTATTGTTTCCTAACATCCATCTAATATCTATGTTTACTTTAAAGTGTCATAAAGAGCAATATTTTCAGAACTGTAAGGACTAATATGTTTAGTTAAGTTGGTTCTTTAAAAACAGTGACCCATTATATAGTTTTCTATCACCTGCATAGTTTAGAGCTGCCAAGAAAAACAATTGCTCAGTGCACTCCCAGTAAATCCACAGCCTCTTGGCATTAAGAAAAATTGTAAAATAGGTTTTTGTTGGGATTACAGATGAGATAAACTCTCTTTGAAATTGATATCACCCCTCCTCATGCTGTCATGACAGATTATTAACTGCAGGTGTTATTTTTTCTCGTGCAGTGTGTTCACTGTTAGCACATATTTATTTTTGTGTCAGTCCTATATTAGGTAACTGGAAATGGCATCTGGTGAGAAAGCATGTCACCATGCCTGGAATGACATGTATTATCGGGGCAGCACGGGTTGTTGGCACCTTGGCCCATTTCCTCTTGACCTGTACAAGGAGGCACTACATAGAATTGTGAGAAATCATTACAGCTTATGCATCTGTGTTGGCAGCCCTACAAAGGAACAGAAACCTGGAAGCCTTCTTTCAAATTTGATTGAAATACACTTGTTCCAGTTTCTGGATTCTAAAGATAAGGCTGTTGTCGAAATCGGCAGAAACACATATGCAGGCCATGAATATATTTACTCTCTGTCTTGTAGACAAGATGAATTAGATAGCTACATCCTCTGGATTTCATTGGGAAAACTTGGAGGGCAAATGTTTAAGTTTTCCATTAGGCTAAATCCCCATTTGGCACTGACATATTATGTTGTAAGAGAAACATCAGAAGAGTACTTCTTTTGCCTAGTTGCCATACAGCTACAGGGCAGGAGCAGTGGAGCGTTCTTCTATAAGATTGATTTACTAAAGGAGTAGAACAATTAATTCACCCAGTGAAGATTTGTACACTTCAAGCTACCAATCTTCTGCAAGGCAAACCCTATTTTTTAATTTGTCCTATGCATAAATGGCTTTTTAAAGTGAACAGAGGTTCACTGATTTAAGTGAACAGAGGTTCACTGATTTAAGTGAACTGTGTACTCCTTTAGTAAATAAAAGTCGTTGAATTGTACTATTTACAAACAGGGAAAAACATGACCACTCCAACTCTTTTCAATACAAATGATTATTCAGAAACAAAGGTGTTTGTCCGTGTTCATGCATACAGTGACCATAAGTGTACCCACACAGGTTTCTAGACCTTTAGGCAGGCCATACATGATGCCAATTTCTTTCCTGCAACCACAGGTTGCAGGAAAGAAAATCACTCAACTCTCCCATCAATAAAGTCAGCATTGGTAGGGGAAACCTTCCCATGGAGCTACTGTGTTCTCTGGATGGGGGGAGCAATCCTCCCTGGGAGAATAAGGTGATTACTTCTAGCGATATAATATCTGCAAGCAATAATAGCATAACAAATCTGACATGCTGCTTGTACCCAAGTCATACAACAATCAACTTGGATACAATCAGCCTGCCCATAAATGGTTCGAATCCTGGCCGGTCCCTGCTGAACTGGCCAGGATTCAAATCATCTATGGCCGGATTTACTCCTTGCTGAAATCTGTAGCCATCTGTACAAGTCCTGCATACTTGAATAGAATCTGTTACTTTACCCATTCAGCACAAATTGACAGGGTCTTTTCCCTCCCCCATCACTTATGCTCACATTCCCCACACTCTTAAATTGCTCCATCTGAGCCATCAAACGTACCCAGAGCTTCCAGGTAAAGTGGAGCATGTGACCCCTTCTCATGATGAGATTGGTTGCTCCAGCCCTTACTCTCTATGGAAAATGTCTTAAAACCTGTGTAAGCTCTAATACCATTTGGCTCAGAGTTTTACTCCCAGAGGAACAGAGTTTCAGGGGAGCATGGGGTAGGAAAGTATGTCAGTTGGTCAGAAGGTAAGCTAGTAAAAGACTCTATTTCTGTATCTTGAATGGGCACATTAAAGTGACAGTTCTCTAAAAATAAAACCACTTAAAAACTAGTGGCAAAAATACATAAATATATATATATATATATATATATATATATATATATATATATATATATATATATATATAAATATGCAGTTTTATGTATATATGTGTTTGTGAAAAAAAATACACAGCATTAATGCACATTACTGAATGTGCATGGCCATTAACTGGCCTAATAACCTGAAAACTGGTGTGGAAAAACTTGTTTTAGCAAACATCTGCATTCAATGAGAGTTATCACTGAAAGCCTACATTATAATTTGCTTATTTAGTAAAGATTTCTAATTCTTATTTGCAGTAACTGAAAGCAACAAATCAGAATCCATCATGTACTTGCTTGACTTCTGAATGGTTACATCAAACAATCAAAACACTTTTTTTAATTGCATAATGGCTAAGTGGTTAGCACTTCCATCTAGCAGCACAAGGGTTGTTGGTTTGAATCCCAACCATGACACTATGGGGTTTATTTACTAAAGCTGGAGAGTCCAAAATCAGACTCCCTTCTGCATAGAAACCAATCAGCTTCTAACCTCAGCTTGTTCAATGAAGCTTTGGCAATGAAACCTGGAAGCTGATTGGTTTCTATGCAGAAGTGAGTCTGATTTTGGACTCTCCAGCTTTAGTAAATAAACCCCTATCTGCCTTGAGTCTACATTTTCTCCCTGTCCCTGTGCAGGTTTTCTCCCACACGCCAAAGACATGCTGGTAGGTTAATTGGCTCCTGTGTAAATTGGCCCTAGTATGTATTTGTATGAATGTGAGTTAGAGATCTTGGACTGTAAGCTCCTTGAGGGCCGGGACTGATGTGAATGTACAATATACAGTATATGTAAAGGGCTGCGTAAATTGACGGCGCTATATAAGTACCTGAAACAATAAAATAAAAATAACTGAGTAAGATAATTTACTGAAACTTAAATGAGCCCTAATTGACAGTGTATTCTACCGTAAGATAGGCTACTAAACTTTGTATAGCGATTTGGGGTAAGTGCAAATATCATAAAAGAAGAACAATATATTGAAGTAGAATGCACTTAGAAAGCTTTTTAACATTTCTGTATGTTTTATTGAGTTCTAGAATGTTGCTTCTAGTGTGACACTTTATCCCTAGATTTTTCTGTCTTTAAGAAGCACAATAACAAAATAAAATAATCTTTCTGAAATACTAAACATCATTGGATGTCATCGTCAAGTATAAACTAAACTGGAAAGTGTGATAAACTGTACTTATGCCAGGCCAATGCGTTCAGTGACAAGATGATCTAGGTCTGTGTCCTCTGCTAACCTGAGATGTGTACATTCTCTGTAATCTTTGCTTCTCAGCCCCATAACCTTACATAACGTTCTGCATGGCTAGTTGTAATCTGTCTGGCTAACTGTAACAGATCTTGTTTTCTAAAGCTACTTAGCATACTTCCTAAAACTATATGATGCATAAATGGCTATATTATTGCACTGTGGATTTGCATTTAAAAATCTAATAATGTAAAGCAAATTACTGAATTGTTTAATAAAAAGAGAGCTTTGTTGTGCCATTTTTTGCAGCAACCAGAGGGTTAGTCTCACTCATATTTTCATAACTTTTTTAAAATTCAAGTATTGCTTTTCTTTTTCTTTTGCAGTCTCAGCAAACCATGCTCTGCATGCAGATTTTGTAGTAGACAGGTTCACGTGCAAAGGTACACCGTTTTTACCAATAGATTTTCTTGTATCATACATGGGTGTTAGGCCAACTGTACTTTTGCCCTAATTACGGAAGACCTCTCCAGATTTTTTCATCTTGGTGCACAGCTTTTGGCACAAGTTCTTTGGTGCTGATTTGTGCATCGAAAATTAGCTTAGTAGATTTTTCCATATACAGTAAGTGTTCTATTAGAGTATATGAAATTATTTTTGCTGTAGTATCACCATATACTACACCATATATATTTAAATACATATGGTAATGTGGGGATATACTTTAGGTCTTTGATATTGTGAACAGTAGGGGGAGGAGCCCACATTGTCTTGGTTAATCCAACTGTCCCTATTTGTTGCTTTGATGGGATACAGCTAAGCATATAGAACCACCTGAAAATAATCATGGTTAGCTGGCATTTTGTCAAAGCCTATTGGTACCATTGTGTATACTACAAGGATGCAAATACGCACCCACTCAGAAATGGAAATGTCTTTGACTGTTTTTCAAATTTACAGACAGAATTACAATTCCTTTGACCTGTAAAACAGTTCACACTGGAATTCCACTTCAATAAAAAGAACACTAATGTTGTGTCAGTACTCGCTTTAGGCCTTATTCCTATTATGCGTACGTACTTATGTTTATATCCATGCAAAGGGCCGTCAGATGTTTTGTGCATCTGTGTGCAGACAGTTCCATTCATATCTTTTGGGATGCGGTGGATGCATGGACACAGACACTGGTCCTAGTTTGACAGTCGTGTGGGTGCATGTTCCTGGGTATTCAGGGACACACACCCTCACCCATTTTGGCTGTCAAATTGGGACCAGCATCTGCAGTTGCTATGTCCCAGAAGACATGAATAGGACTGTCTACACGCGTATGTTTGGAACACCTGTGCATCCCATGCAGGCAAACCTGGTCTTTCACATGGATATATGCATAAGTGCACTTGTGTGAATGAGGCCTTGCATTCCTGCTAGCAGGTTTGGGTAAGCACATCCAGAAATTCTCATAGCTTATGTGTTTTGCTTTACTAATCGAAAAAGCAACTCAAGAAGATTTATAACACTTAGCAGACATTCAGAATTTGTTTATCACTGCCTCCAGTAGAGTGAAGTCAAAAGGTTCACCCTTCTTTGTACACGATGTTCTGTATTTAAAAAGTGAACCTCTATAGTCCCACTTGCACCTACATTTTTTATAAACGTATATAGATTAAATGCATTTTCATATTTACAGTATGTTTTATTGTACTGCAGTGGATTTTTTTGCAAACCTTGTATCAAATATTTACAGGTGTTTATTTCTGTTTCAATCATTTTTATTGCAATGTTTTTTTCTTTTTACAAAAAGAAGGAACAAGACATAACAAGTGTATAGATGCTTTGATTGTATCATCCACAAAAATATTATGGTTCATACATAGAAGGAAAGGCACATATGGATAGCCAGATACATGTGTCTACCCCCCCAGGGGGTGAACCCTGAAGTAGGCATAGAATTGCAGCAATAATTGGAGCTACAAGAATACAGAATAAAGATTATTCAACTGTACATGTCTGGTCAGCAACTTACGTGTAGCTACTATGCGATGGCATTAGACAAAGTGGCAAGTCATGCCAATCCCTCCGAGTCTCGCAAGACCGCTGGCCCACCAGGGTCAGTCCGGGTTGGACCAAGACAATATAATATTTGGGTCCTCCCCAGGTGGGCCTACAAAGGCTGAGGCATCAACATCAGACATAGAAATAAACAAAATACAATAACACTGTAACACAATCTCATAGTTGGCAATTAACAATAGATGTCAAGGTGTTGAAACAGGGATTGTCGATGCTCAAAGCAGTGAGTCCCCGATTCGACCAAGACACTCATGATCAGATCACAAAGAAAAAAAAAACAAATTTTACAGGTGTTATTTTATTGCTCAGGCCCCGTTCACACTTGATAATTTTGTAGCTTGTAGCTGGAAGCTCAAAAACGCTCAACAAGCAAAAACCTATTGTTTTTAATAGCCCTTGTTTACATCTGAAACAATAAAGGAATAGCAGTGCGAGATCCTCATGAATGATAAAGTAATTTATTACATAAAAAAAATAGTACACTTACATGTTAAAATCTTGGCAATCAGCATGGATGGAAGAAGAAAACACCACAGGGTTGTCAGCAGCATGACGGATGGAGAAACTGCAAAACTGTCAGTGAATACAAGCCAGTCCTATACCTCTAGGCGGCTACGAGTAGACAAGATCCTGACAGCTGTCAAAAAGTCCGCCAATCATTGACGTTCTTTGCAAGATCAGTCTACCTCATGGTAACCCCTTCATGTCTGTGAAAAGTGGGGGGGTTTGTGGAGGTGGCAGTAACGCGTTTCAGAGGTTCTTAACCATGACAAAGGAGGAGTGAACCTCTGAAACCTTAGAACACCAACAATTGGCGGGCTTTCTGATAGCTGCCAGGATCTTTTTTCTCTGTAGCTGTCTAGAGGTATAAGACTGCCTTGTATACACTGACAGCTTTGTGGTTTCTCCATCCATCACACTGCTGACAATCCTGTGGTGTTTTCATCTTCCATCCATGCTGATTGCCAAGATTTTAACATGTAAGTGTACTATTTGTTTTTTGTGGAATAAATTACTTTATCACTTTAATGAGGATCTTGCTCTGCTATTCCTTTATTGTTTGAGCTCCCTGGATCTACCCGAATCTTCATCTGGCAAGCTGCAGGATCCTTGTGAATTGGAATGAACCTGTGTCCACATGATGCCGACTCCATTGACTGCTGGTTGTTGGACTGGACGCTGTAGTACGGTTTACTGGTCTGTTTTTTATTCTTGTTCACATCTCAGCATTCTGTCGCTTGTAGCAAAACACCTGTTGCTCAAAAAGCACATGAGCTACTTTTCAGGCAGAATTGAGCATGTTTGTGCAATAGACTTAATAAAAATGCCTGAAAAGTGCAACATGAGTGTTTTCAAGCATTTTTTCGAGCATTTTATCACACATTTTCAGCTCAAAGAGCAGCTCTCTACCCCCTTTTCAGATTTCCATTGGCCACATTAAAAAAAGCCTAGTTAAAAATGCCTGAAAAAAACACCTGGCAAAAGCTGCAAAAATGTGCAATTCTGTGCCAAAAAAACTCTTTAAAAAATACTTTAAAAAAACGCAGAAAAAAATTCTTGAAAACATGATACTTAGGTGTGAATTTGGCCTTCAAGTCTAAAGTTCATGAATACATGGATTGACATTTTTCATATTCCTGCTTGAATCAGTGAATGCAAATTTCAGTATGCTAAACTGTGAATAAAAACACAAAGCCAACGAACATGCACAAGTACAAGTACACAATTATTGAGAAGTATTAATAAAATGGGTTGTATAGGTTAAAACGTGCATATGACCTGCAAGTAGCTTTTCCATTAGTAGGGCTTTAACAGGATCTGACATGCTTTTGTACTACTACAAGTCTCAGCTCATATGGATAAGCAAAGATAATGGTAATAGGAAATGCTAAGTCCATGTTCAGATCATTAGTTGGAAGGCTTCAAGTCACAAAAAACCTTTTAGATAGATTTCAACTTTCTCCTGAGATGTAATTAACTTTTTCATTATCATTGTGTCTTTAACTGATCATTGAAAACAGATATTGTCTACCAAACTGGACTTTAGTGGAAAACAGTAATCTATTAATGTTAACATGGTAAGAAAAGATTGTAATCCATTAAAAAATCAAAACAGCCGTACCTATCCCAAGCGCTGTGTAATCAGCAGCTTAGCTGCTACATTCATTACACTGTTTACAGGTAAATTGACATTTCCATCACCTAGCATGTTGTGTTGCATTGGCTGATTTTCTAGTTGTAGAATTATTTATGGACTCAACTGTCTATTTTTAGAGATTTTGCGCTATGCAGTAACACAGTATGGATGTCACAGATATATGTCATCGGGAGGGTGATTGTCTTTAATTTTAGGAAATAAAATAAAGAAAAAATAAAATTATGTGTTGACTAAACAAGCTCCTTAATTGTATTTTTAAAAAATGCATTGGCTTGTCTTTATTTTGTTATCTCTTGGAATTTCCCATAGTGCATGGTCCAGACTGGGAAGGGAGGGGCAGCACTACACACCAACAATGATTTAATACACTGCACAAGATAAGGGTCCCGACTGATAGGAGAGGAGTTTGTTGTTCATCAGTGTGATGCTGCTTTTCACTATCCAATTACAGAATGGAGTGGTCCATGGTCAGGTTCTATTGCTATAATGCAGTAGAGAAAAGTAAGGCTGACTGTGCTGACTGACAGGGATATCTGTATTAAAAAACCAGCTGAACAAAAATGAAAATTGTTTGGCAGATAATATGTATATACCTCTGCTGTGAAGTGACCTCTTTGACTTAAAGTGGTTATAAAAGCAAGAGGGTTTTTCTTACCTTAATGCATTCTCTTCATTAAGGTGAAAAACCTTTCAAAAGATGATTCCCCCAGTCCCGTCCCCCCCCAAACACTCATTGTTGCTTGCTATGGGGGCACTCAGAGTCAAGATTGCTAGTGTGGAACCCCAGAAGTGGGAGTTCAGGCCTGCTCTGTGCAAAACCATTGCACAGATCACAAATGTATGACATGTTTATTATTTTCAGAAACAAAAAAGAAGCTTTACAACCACTTTAATTTCCACCTAAATCTGTCAATTCAATATTAAAATTACTTTTTTTTTAAGTGAAAGGTGGACTTACACTTCCAAACCCTGCATCTACTACTGCAGCTATATATGGATCAAAATTTGACCAGTTCAACAGGGACAGGCTGATTTTCAATCCATGAAAATGTTCTCTATATCAGTTCTGCCAGCTATAAGTCTCTCCACTGTCACAATACAATAGCTCAGTAGGAGGGATTCCCTCATCCACATTGGATGTGTGGATGGGGAAATCAAGACAATTTCTTTTTTCAACCTGCTGGTTGAACAAAAGAAAATTACTTATGTATTGTCTACCTTAGTCACTGCACATTTTTTCTGTCATCACCGTTTACTTTATCTCACATTATAAGATTACCAATCCATATTTAATTTTCCATTGAGCCTCTTTCCTTCTAATTATAAATGCCCCACAAACATGTCCATATTTGGAGTCCATTCTAAAAAAAAATCATTATATAAAGTGGCATACCATCTGTTTTTTATATACAGAACTGCCATTGAGTTATACAGTCCACCATCGAAGAGACTGCTAAGAAACAAGAGATGTTTGTAAAACCACACATTCGCTAAGAATTACTAAAGCAAATAGGCTGTGCATTTTGCAAGTGCAGTTGCTCCAGAGCTTAGTAAATGGGGTGAAGCTTCACTTTGTAAAGAATACCCAATCACATGCAAGGAAAATAAAATAAACAGCATTTTTGTTTGTACATGATTGGATGATGAAAGTCAGCAGAGCGTTCCCTCATTAACTATACTCTGGAGCAACTGTACCTGCAGAGTGCACAGTTAATTTGTCTTTAGTAAATCAACCCCACTGAGTATTCAGTCTCCATACAGCAGTATCTACACTCCATTTCCCTGTAGCTTCATTTACTGGATTTACCAACAAATATCTAGAAGTGACATAATAATAGCAAAAGGCAAACACAAACTTAAAATATTAGAGCCTGCTGCTGCTCCATTTTACCTTGATTTCTATAACAGACCCACAAGCTGGTTATGGTGAATATAGCCCTGAGGAACATTGTATGTGATAGATGGTCCCATTTCTGAAAAGATGAGAGGGGCTGTGTAACTGTTTTATAGAGGGGTCTCAGTAGGGTGTCCATTTTTAAAAGTGAAGACAATTGATATGTTTGTGTTTAACAGAGCTTATTTCAAAAGACAGTGATATGTAAAGCTGTGCATACATCTATTGAGAAGGAAGAATATTCAAGTGAGCATTAAATATCTCTGACATTATCCTTTTATTCATTCTACTGTTTCGCTGTCATATTTTTTTCCAACAGGAAAATAGAAATAGGCTGCTACAATATGTTCAACTTTAATATATTTGCATTTACTGGAATGAATAACTATATTCAAAAACAATGCATACATACAAATACTTATCTACAGTGTATTAAAGAGTTCGTTCACCTACCTGCTATAATCTAAGGATATTTTAAACATTATTCCATAGTAAAATACCTTTCCCCAAAAAATATCCACTTGGTTTTATTAGGAGTGTATCTTCAAATCAGTGAGTTGGGTGTTGTCAGATTGTCATGAATATTAGATAGATAGAACTCTGTGTTTTACTTCTAAAGTCATTTTCATGATCATCACTCACATGATCCGTGAGACAAAATTTGTTCCACATGAAAAAAGCCTCAGTGAAGAAATTCATTTTTACACCATGAAATACAGAACAGTTTTCAAGCAGCACTATAGATCACAAAGTATTATGTAAAATGACTTCATGTTGAATTTCTATAGGTTTTAGAAGATTTTACGCGTGAATGACCATATTAGGTGCTCCTGGTTTTAGGGAAAATTTGTGTTCGTTTGAACCATTTGCTTTAACTCATTAAATTGAAGACCTTTATCTTAAAGTGAACCTTGCAGGTCAAGACAATAGGTGCATTTAATGTCAATCTCTGAAGCAGTTTATCACCTTCTCTTCACTCCTCATAATCACTTTGGCCACACTACGTTTGGGTATGTGATAGCATGTGACCTATTCCTTCTCATCCCACTTCATAGTACTTGTGCTTAGTGATTGACTGCTCGTGCACCCAGTGCTATTACAGGGTGGGAAGCAGTCCTCAGACCCATCTAAGCTCAAAGTCACAACTTGGAATTTATAAATGTTTTTTTTTTTCAAAACCAGAAGTGGTTGAACATCTATCTACTCCTATAACTAACTACATCATTCAGTAGGTGGTTCAGATAAAGAACTGTAAAGCTCCAACACACACATTACAATTAGACTGTACAATCTTTACACTTCTCATTGGCCAGAGCCCTAGCACTTCCTGGTAGAGTCAAAGCTACCACCCTATCTTTCCTCATACCCATTCCTTTTGAAGGTAAGACACCATAATGATGGGCCCTGAACAAGTATATATGATAGGTGAAAGACAGCAGGCAAGCTTTTACACTACCAGGATGTGTTGGAGCTTTGCCCAATCAGTATTCACACATAGCAACAGGCTTTTGCTAAAATCTCTAATTACCTAATTTTACACTTGAGAGCAACTTTTATAAAGTGAAATAGGTACTTTAAAGCTGGATTTTGGTCAGACAGTTTTAGTCTTCTTACCTTTAAACAATTTCTATTTCTTTTTTCATACAGGCATCTCCTACTGAGAAATCCACACTTTAATCAGGGCCATGTCCCCTTTATTTTCATATAGTAAGACGTGTGTCTACCATGCTCCCTATTACCCTACCCACACATCCCTTGTGTTAAGCAGTTTTCAGTGAAAGGCGACATAATTCTGTAATTGTTTGATGTAGCGAGAAGACCTGAAAATTGCAGGCTCTTAGTCTGACCCACCCACTATCATTGCGTTACTTGACCTGAGCCTCTTGGTCTTTCACACCCATTTATGCCTGTACCTTTTTTATGTAATATTAAATGCATTAAAAGACATTGGCAAACATACAGAAACTAGTAGGGAATGGCAAAGCAATGTGCCGTGATGTGGGTCAGAAGCTTATACAGTAGCTGGTGCATTTCTGATCCATCACAAACTCACCAGCAATCCCGTTAATATGTGTGCCCATTGAGTACAACAATTTCCACTGCATGATGCAAACTGTAGCCTGAAAGTGTGGTGATGAGCACTATCAGATAATTAAATTGGCACTTCTGAGAACCCTCCTCAGGGTACGCAGGCATAGCTGCTTGTTCCTGAACACAAAGATGACACCATTATATTTAAGAAGGTACATTGTCCTACAAAAAAATGCAAGTAAGGAAAAAACACTTGTTTTTTCTATGGGAAAGGACTAGAGGTATTGGTGAGATTTGAGACTGATCTCTGAGCTTGACTTTAATGTCCTATTCATTAGCTGTCTACAAAAAAATTCCTTGGATACTTACATTTTTCTACACTCTTTACAGTAGCACCAAGCAGTACTTTTATATCGTCGCTTACCAATTTTATCAGGATGAGGAACAGCAGTTGCATTTCACCTGGAGTTGCTTTTTTGGCATTTATTATAACAAAACCTAAGGTTGCACTGGTTCTCTACTGAACCATTATATTTTGGTAATCAGGCTTGACCAGGCATAGCAACAAATTGTGGAGTGGGTGTCCTTCTGTTTTTAGCAGGGCTGTGTTAAAAGCACCTTTAAAATGTTACAAGACATGGCCTCATACAGATCATACACTAGTTCAAGCTCATGACAGCATGTATAAAGACCAGGTAACACACTGACATTCAATTATACATCAGGCAATGAAGATACACCATTGTTTCAGTCCATTTATGCAGCACACTCAAGACATCCATCCCTTTAAACAAAGCAACTAGCACTGTCATGGTGTCAAGTTTGCATGTGATGCTTCTTCATCATCTCAAGTGTCTCAAGGAGGTACCATGAAAATGATATACTATAGAAGCAAACTTTCATTTGAAAATGCTTCATTTATATGAAATTGGCTGTATATAATTTTTTTAATGAGAACCATTCATTTTGCCAACACAAATATAAATATGCAATATTCCTTCATATACTATTATTACAATAGTTTGTTGTTTTCTTCAAATCCATTAATAACCCATTCCATTTGAACTGTTGAATATTATAGCATGTTATGTGTTTATATTTTCTTCATAAGGTTTATTTGGTAATGGAGTTCTGGCTGCTAGGCAACAGAGAGTAAAAGTATTTTATGAATATGATATATTCCATCAGTTCTTTGTGAATCACTTCTTTTTGACAGCCAACATTGTAGAGCAACATATTATAATGATAAATGTCATGGTTTGAAACCCTACATTGAGATGTACTCAGTTTAGTTAAAAATATGCGCTATACATAATATCTCCTACATCGGTGGCCATCGAAGGACAGAAAAATATGACAATGCATGTTTTACAGTATTATGATTTCAAGCATCAACTGCATATGTTTTAGAAACATAAGTTCCATTGAAGGTTATAAACAATGATAATTCTTTCAAATCTTATCATCAAAACAATTAATATTTTCTATGCAATCAAGAATTCAGATAAAGACCAAAAAAAAAGCTTGGTATGAGCCAGAGTTATTTTAGCTCATAATTTAAAATGAAAACCTACTGGCAAATACAAGGACATGAGGAACTGGGTAGCTGCATGCTCATCCTATAATTACTGGTCAGTTGCACATATTATAGCAGATATAAGATAAACAATAACTAAAAGTGAAAAATAACAGTTAAAAAGGTTCAAATTAAACTGATTGTTATGATTCTGCTTCTTTTCTCCAATAGATTTTTAATAAATAGGCTTCTTTGAGTTTATTACTAGAATATGGAAAGTAGTGTATAATGAGAGAAAAAAAATACATGAATCTTATATTGTTTATGGATGCCTTAATGTGTCCTAAACGTGCCCTTTATTGGGTGGTTAGATTTATTGGATATGAATGCAAATGTTTATCAGGCAGTCTGGGGGATGTGGTCATTTGGGCAGCACAGTGGCTAAATGGTTAGCACTTCCACCTGGCAGTCGTAGGTTCAATACCCAACCATGGCACCACCTGCCTGAAGTTTGCATGTTCTCTCCGTGCCTGCGTGGGTTTCCTCCGGGTACTCCGCTTTCCTCCCACACTCCAAAGACATGCTGGTAGGTTATTTGGATCCTGTCTAAATTGGCCCTAGTATGTGTATGTATGAATGAAAGTTAGGGACCATAGATTGTACGCCCCTTGAGGGTTAGGGACTGATGTGAATGTATGACATATATGTAAAGTGCTGCATCAATGGACGGCGCTATATAAGTACCTGAAATAAATAAATATGTTCATTTTGGGGGCAAAAGAGTAAGTACATGATGTCCATCTGTGCACACCATTGGGCAAATCGTTATTGGCAGTTGCCTGCATTAAACTGAAACAACAAAGTTGTGAATCCTCACAAGGTTACTATATACATTGGAAGGATTTCAGCAGATGTTACTGTTGATCCTTAGACTGCAGGTTGTTTGTAGACATAGAGTAAGGCCATTTGGTGCATTTTCTGAAATATTTAAAGGTGAGTGCTAAATTATTCCTATAGTATACAGTAGTCTACCACAAGCTACATTTCACCTAAGCCATCATTGTAAAAATGTTAGGTTGTTTCCAATGCTAAAGCTTATAGTGAGTAAATTCAAATATATATGTGGGGATGGCTACGTTTTTTTAGCAGACTGCATCTCAATTAAACTACAGTATACATAGGGGTTGATTTACTAAAAGCAAATTGACTGTGCACTTTGCAAGTGCACTTGCACAAATTTTCTCCAGAGCTTAGTGAGGTGGTGGAGCTCCTCTGATTTCCATCATCCAATCATATGCAAACAAAAATGCTGTTTTTTTAAATTTTCCTTGCACCAGGGGCGGACTGACAACTCATGGGGCCCCCGGGCAATAGGGGATCATGGGGCCCCTGTGTCCTTGCCCACACTCAAAAAAGCCTATAAAAAGGTAACGGGGGCATTTCATGGGGCCCCCTACTGACCCCGGGCCCTCGGGCAGTGCCCGAGTGCTTGAATGGTCAGTCTGCCCCTGCCTTGCACCTGATTGGGTATTCTCTACAAAGTGAAGCTTCACCACACTGATCAAGCTCTGGGGAAAATGAGTGCAACTGCATATGCAAATTGCACAGTCAATTTGCCTTTAGTAAATTGATCCCATAAAGTCACTTACAGAAATCTAATCTATAGCAACCCTTATTATATTACAGTGATTTCAAAAGTATTTTAAATATTTCTAAATTACATTTTAACTGACCTGTCTCACAGTTGTATTCCTGCATTGTAACCCTGTCACACTTTCTGCGGATGAAGACAGCGATGCCAACAAACAATGAATGGGCATGGTCCAGTATTGCCACCATCAGAAAACCTGCCCTGAGAAACACCATGCATCCATCTTTGGAATGCAAGTATGTAGACAAGTGGCGGCTGCAACGAAGCTGAATGAGATTATTATTATTATACAGGATTTGTAAGGTGCCAACAGTTTGCTCAGCGCTTTGCAATATAAAGAGAGACAGTGCAATTGCAATACAGTTCAATACAAAAGGAATAGGAGGACCTGGTTCAAGAAGCCTACAAATCTTAAGGGGGGGGTGCTACGAAAGGTAATAGCTGCAAGGTTTAATCTGATGGAGGTGGCCAAAACACGGTTTTTAGGTGAAGGTGGGGTAGGCTTCCCAGAATAAATGACTTTTCAAAGCTCGCCTAAGGACGGACAAGGTAGGAGCTAACCAGACATACTGGGATAGGGAGTTTCAGAGGATGGGAGAGGTTCTGGGGAAGTATTGATGGTGAGCATGGGAGGTTACTAGGGATCTAGAAGGCAAGATGTATTGGGAGGAACAGAGTGGCTGATCTGAGTGATATCTTGATATGAAGTTAGTAATGTAGCTGGAGGCAGTGTTATGGATGGTTTTGTATGTTGAGGTTAGTATTTTGAATTTTATATGCTGGGCTACAGTAGTTGAACAGCTGCGATTTCTCCTGCGCTCTAGGGTCCAGACCGGTGGCAAATAGATGGAACCAACACCAGAGCAAGCGACCACCAGTATATTTCAAGGTTGTGCAGCTCCAAAAACAGGGCTGGGGAAGCCCGACTGATACTGCAAAGTGAAACAAAAAACAAGAAGCGCACCAACCTTGCGCATTACCTCAGTAACAGAATTTATTAATAGAAGATAGGTACTCACAAACAGCGAATAAAATCAGGCATGTAGTCCTCAAAGGGACTTCAAAGATAAGAAGCCAGCGCGAATCCCATCATGGGGGTAGACACTCAGTATATAAGCTATACTGAGTGTCTACCCCCCCGATGGGATTCGCGCTGGCTTCTTATCTTTGAAGTCCCTTTGAGGACTACATGCCTGATTTTATTTGCTGTTTGTGAGTACCTATCTTCTATTAATAAATTCTGTTACTGAGGTAATGCGGAAGGTTGGTGCGCTTCTTGTTTTTTGTTTCACTTTGCACTACAGTAGTTGAAACCAGTGAAAGGATTGGCAGAGAGGGGCAGCAGCTATGGACCAGTTAGTGAAGTATGTAAGTCTAGCAGCGACATTCATGATAGACTGAAGGTGGGATAGCCTGTGTAAAAGGTAGGTCAGCAATAAGGCAGTTGGATTAGTCAAGACGGGAGATAACTGGGGAGTGAATAAGTTGTTTTGTGATGTTACAGAGATTAAGGTGGCACGTTTTAGATATGATTAGATATGGGTCTCAAAAGAGAGGCCAGAGGCTAGGAGTACACCTAGCACCCTGGCGTGTGTGGAGGGACCCATAATTGTGCTATTGATCTGAATGGTAAAGTCATGAGGGGGAGATCAGCAATAGCATCATGCAACAAAGAATGAAAAAGGGGGAAAATAACTTTACTTCTGGCAAAGAGAGGGGCCAGTTGCATGAGCCCAGCAAAGATAATTCTGGGAAACCTTGTCTATAAAATGGAAAAAGATGACTATTGTTGCTGAGATTTTTTAAATGTTTCTTTATTTACTTGTACGCAATTTAATATCATACATACTGTATATACTCAAGCTCCATGGTTGGAAAACTCAAATTTAGTATAAAGTGCAAACTGCTAAGCCTCCCTAAGACTCTTAACATTACTGAAACACTCGTTTCTAACTTTTTGTATTGACAATCAAAAAGCTTGTTTGTTTCACATGTGAGATCTAGTAAAGCAGTTATATCCAGTTAACCACAAATGCTTCAGCAACCTTTGGTAAATATATTGTACAATCCAGTGCAATCAATGCAAATAGGCATGCACAATATGCACGCAGACTGGCAAATACTGATTAGCCCGTGCACTTTCAGATTCACTTATGTATTGGCAATCTAGAAAATTGTCAACAGATTGGCTTATCTTTAAATGAAGTTCGTGTATGCTAACAATTTAGTCACTGGATCTGCTTTAGTAAGTCATTTATGTGTATGCCAGCACCACGATCATGCATGAACAACCAATTCTCATCCTCACAATATTTACTGTGTGTCTTCAATGCATGCAGATTAGCGGGCATGCAGTGAATTTACTAAGAAGTGTTTGTTCCGAAGCCATGGCAATCCTAAAACAAATAATAACATTTGGTCTAATCAGTGCTAGTGATTTTAGAACACTCTCATGTTGGAACAATCAACATGTATGTAGTTATAAAATTAAAGGATACCATAAAAAAGACACAAAAGAAAAAAAACACAAAACGTCATGATGCATTCTCTATTGGAGGTATCACAGTGTACAGTACATACTACTACTGGCCATGCCCTTGGCCATGGCAAGATTGCACATAGATTTCTTACACGTAATACTTTTTGTTTGTCACATTATAAGTAATCCAGTTAGGTTTTTTCGAAGGTAGACTTTCGATAGGCATATACCTGTTGCATTATACCTTAAAAGCAGCATTATATGAATGTTTAATGCACACTGCAAACCAAATTGTAAGCATTGAACATCGGTGTGTGCTTGCTGGATAGGCTTAGGAATTGCATTCCCTATGCATGAGTACCTCCCTGCACTCATGCCATCCCACAATGCAAGATGTCTGCCCTTAGTAATAGTAAATATTCTATCCAAACTGTTCAGCATACAGCTATTCCTGATCATATATAGGCAAACCTAATATGCGCTGACAGCCTACTGGTTCCACATGGTCATTGCAGAGATAGGATAAAAGAATGATATAATAGGACGAACTTAGGTGAAAAAATGTGATCTTATACAGAGCTAATGTTCTACTTTGTATACTATACATACTGTATTATGCATCCATTTTACATAATGTGAAGCTAAGGCATCATAGATGTATTTTAATGCTATGGGCAACATATATTGTAGCTGCATTAAAACTGATTGGTGTTTGAAGGCAAAAAAATCCAAAACAGTCACATGAACTCTCAGTGCACTGCCTTACAGGCATCTGGTGAAATAAGCTCTTTCTGACACACTTCTCTGAAGTGAAACCACTTGCTCTTCAGTTAAATCATTAATAAATGATTATCAAAATAGCATCTCTGAGGAAAGGAAGACGTGATTCAAGGAATAGTCTGTTTTCCTCTTATAAGGAGAAAAACAGTCAGTGGAAGCCCCACAAAAATGCAAGAATGTTAGAATTCATGGAAATATGTTTATTTCCAAGCAGAGTTATTATCTATATTAATATTCATCTCCTAGCATTATGATCTGCTTCTGAATTACCACGGCAGCTGAAACAAACATTCACTGGAACAGAGGAATGAAGCTTTGCAGAATTTCTGATTTCTAATACATTGTTAAATGTAAAAGGACCTATTCATGTCTAGATCTACTCTTCAGAATATTATTTCTAAAGAATATATTTCTGCTGTATTGGAAAGTCAAGGAGATTTTATTTTTTCTACTTTCTTTTAATCCGCTGGCATTAGAGTTTTAACAGTTTCAGACTCTGAATAGAAGATATAACATTATTTTTTCACTCTCTTTTTTTTTTTAGCTAGTACCAACATTTATATTAGGTATTTTGCACTGCTTTCACCCTTATGGAAAAGATAAAATGGCAATTATAAATGATTTATTAAACAGGGATTTAAATGTATATACTGAAATGTTAGTATAGGTTACAATCCCTCTTTTTTTTAACAAAAAGGTAAACTGAAACTCAAGTATGGGTGATGCCACACAGTAGCAAGTCAACTGTTCCTTTCCATTCATGCCAAGCATTGTAACCACACCAATGAATTTGAATGTGCATTCCAGCCAGAATAGATACCCAACAGTCGTTACAGGGAGACACTTTCCTATTGTCATAAGTGAATGTCTGTGTGGGCAGATGTTAATGTTTTAATAATTCTGTAAATACTAGTAGTCATTGAGAGATTCTGAGATGAATTTAGTCTTTAGCTTCACAGATGGAACCTACCACCTGCAGCTACATCTGCTACCTGGCACCACAAAATTTTAATAGTCCACTGGCTTTCTTTTGCGGATGCTATATTATCTGAATGGATGGACTACAAAAATGTAATCAATTCAGAAAACTGTAAAATATGCCCTATTTTGATTTCTAATTGGGGAGGGGTGCATAAAAACAAGAATCCTTTTTTTACTGTAAAGATATGTCATACAAATGGGATTCTTTTTAATTCACCTGAAAACCATACATTTAAGTGCCCTTACAGTCTGAAACCCAAGGAAACCTTTACTAACTGAAATATAGAGAATATCATTGCTGACCTCCTATAAAATTCTACTTGCCTGGATAAATCTCTTGTTTCGATCTGTTAAGAAAATTACCTATAACAAGCCAATCCTGAAAATAAAAACTTTTAGACCTCATTCATGTGGATGTACCTATTTATACACCCAAGCAAAGGCCCATCTTTTTCCATGCGGTGTGCACAGGTGTTCTGTGCATCCACTTGCAGGTAGTTCCATTTGTGTCTACTGAGTCACAGCAGCTGTATGGACACAGAATGTGGGTGCAGGTGCATGTCCCCCAAATGCAGGTAGTCCAAGATACGTTCCCTAACATATTAATGTTATGAACACATTAAGTCTGGGGTGTAAATATGTATACAGCGACTGTTCTATTAACTATATTTTTTAACTACATGTATGTCTGGTATATCCATATTTACTGTAATAGGGCATATGTGTAGGTCTTGAGAGGTAGGAGAAGAGAAAGGGATGGTTTGGAGGGCAGAAGGAATGGTAAGGTGAGGGGAAACCCAAAACAGACAAAGGGAAAAGTGAAGGATGGAAAATAGTGAGCAAAAGGGGGAAATAAGAGTGAAAGAGAGGGAAACAAAAGAAGAAAGAAAAAAGGGGATAAGGTATAGGGATAAGGGTTGGCAGCATAGGGTTTCTAAGCATAATATTTTCAAAGAGAAAAGTGGCTTTGGGCTTGCCCAGCCAGTGTGTAGCACTGCAGAGCCTGAATTTTACAATTAGCAGATATGTCTGTCCCCATGTTCATATATAATTACAAATTATGCGAATAAACAAGATTTTTGTTATGTGTTAACTCATAATGAAAAGATTATTAACATCATGTTGATCTCTTTTGCATGTTTAAAAAAAGTAAAGAGACTACGCGTTCCCTTTAAGTTGGCTTTGTGGCCTGGCCAAACCTGCAGCCTGCCCAGAGAATGGAGTTCCACCACACACTGGAGTTGATTTACTAAAACTGGAGAGTGCAAAATTTGGTTCAGTTCTACATAGAAACCAATCAACTTCAAGATTTTTTTTTTCTGTCAAAGCTTAATTAAACAAGCTGAAGTTAGAGGCTGAGTGGCTACCATGTACAGCCGCACCAGATTTTCCACTCTCCAGTTTTAGTAAATCAGCCCCACTTCCTGCACTAAAGAGGACATGGTACAGAAGTGTCTCTCTGTGCTCCTTACCATGTATTGTGTCTTTAGGGAGACCAGAGTGGTTTAATACATCATAAATGATAACACACGGTACATGTGTATATACATAAAGCGATTTTCTACTAAAGGCCTAGAGGTTATTCTTCTTTCAAAAGTGAATGGTAGAAAATAAGGTGAACTAAGCTTTCTCTTTACTAATAGATACCTTGCAATTCAAATATTCACTTTGCTTGTTTAGTAACTTAACCCACAAAAAATTATATTTATTATTTTTACACAGTATTTATATTGCAACAGTTTGCACAGTGCTTTACAATATAAAGGGAGACAGTACAGTTACAATACAATATAAGAGGGTTAGGATAGCCCTGCTCATATGAACTTACAATCATATATATATATATATAAATATATACTGATGTGAATGTACAATATATATGTAAAGTGCTGCGTAACTTCAGGGCGCTAAATAAGTACCTGAAATAAATAAATCAATTTTATATATATATATATATATATATATATATATATATATATTGTATTTACACATAGACCTCATACATTGATGAATGAAGGATTGCAATTGCAAGAATGTTTGCATACTATTTCAAGAAAAGGGGAGGACTAGCTTCAATTTTATAGCTTTCCTTTGTGTGATTTGAAAAAGTATATCAAATGTACCATTTTAAAATAGCATTTCAATTCCATGAAACATATCCTATTGTGTTTGACCCTAGTCATACCATCTCCTTCAAATGTTAATAGCAAAGGTGCATTGAAAATGTGACACACTAGTTGTTAAATAAAACAGTAACCTATGCACTTGCAGTGCTTTCTATATGACCTACTTACATGTTACTTCACCCTCCCTGTGGTATGATTAAAAGCTGCTTTGAATCCACCATTCCCTCAAGGGATTTGAGGCTAGAATTTAACAAACTGCTGAGAAGGCTTAAGTCAGTAAGAGCCTGGGCTTCCCTGCAGCTTCTTCCAGCTAATTCACATGTAATTAAAAATAAAATACATTTTTCAAAGAAACCAGTGGTTTAATGTAGTATTTTTTAAATGTATATATCTATTTCAAAACAGTAATCGTTGCAGGTATTGATTATAAAAAGAAGATCTTTTTTTACATTTTTTTCCTTGAGGTGGCACACTGATTACAGCCTGTTTTCCTATTCATAATACAGTGTATTTATTCCTTCTAATTAGGAGTGGACCCCTGTTAATAATGAACATTTAGGAGCCTGGTAAAAAAAAATGTCCAGCTATATTTATTATCCTGTCCCAAAGCAGGTAAATGTACAGGCAATATGGGGGTAAGGCTGTAAATAACCTTAGTGATAAAATGTAATTATCAATATTGCTGAAGGATAACTTGTACATCTATAAGAGATTATATTTTTTGATTCCCATTATTTTTGCTGTCCATGAACATGTGGCTATACCATACCATCAACAATTATTACAACCGTCATACCCCAAGGAAATGCTTTTTGACAGATATATGTTATTGCTGCACACCCAGAGTGTATATTAGAGATATAGCTTGTTATTGCATTCATATTCTCTGCATCAAGGCATGGGATGTGTAATATCTTTGGCAAAGTTTTCAAAAAATAATGACCAAAAGATTAAAAGCCATCTAAAAAATATATTTCACCGGACTATATTTTTCATTGGTAATATAGGGTGGAAATGCACAGAACAGCTTAGTAAATGGCTATATTTTACCTTAAGAAAAAGTGTTTAATTTCAATATCAGTCCTTAAAGCCTCAAGAAATTGATCAAAAATAAAGTAATTTGTATAATGTTTAGGCCAATCCCAGTCCATTTGCAATTAAGCCCAACTCCAACAAAAAATGTTTTGTTTTGAAAAGAATGGAGATGGGTGAGATCCTCTGTCAGGTTTTTATTACTGTGTAGGCAGGTGTACTGTAGTTTTGCCTTCTGTCCAGCAGGTGGCACTGTGCCATTATACAGATAGCGTGGAGTCTGTTAGGGGAAGTGTCCCCTCATGGACTCCATCGGTGTTTCAGTGGAACCAGCTGTGTGGATGCTGCAACCTCCGGAGACTTTTGGCAGCTATCTTGGTGTGTAACCTTATAATATAGGGTGCCTGCATCATTTGAGAATACCTGGAGAGGGTGGTAGGTCAGGGACAGATTCCTCACTTGTTAGGGAGAGTGTATAGTGCAGGGTAAGGTTCCTGGCAAGTAGGGTCAGACTATGGACAACACCTGCCTTGAGGAAACATTCTGGAATCAGGGTTAGGAGTATGAGACTCTTCCCAGCAGAATTACAGTGTTGTTTCAGTACACCACCAACCATCATCCCTCCGGTGGAAGCTGCCCTTGGTATATACAGGCCCAAGCCTAGTAACATTGTGTAAACACCAATCGCTCTGTTGCCTTACAACAGTGCCTAAAAATAATGTTGATGCCAACCGTACGCAAATTAGAAGCCCCACTGGACTGGGCTTTTTTCCATGGGGCCGCTAATTTGTGTACCTGTCTTTGCGTTCGGACATGCCACATGGCATGCTCCCAGCGCAAAGACTGGGTTGTCACTGAGAGCCCCGGGTCCCGTTCTAATGATCGGGACTCAGAACTCCCAATTCCAGGTCACATGATTGCTGTGATAGCCACTGATTTGCTAACACAGTGATCTGTCACTGTGAAACCCACCCCACTTATTTTCTCTCTCTGAATGGATGAGATAGATACATTGTATCTCCCTCTGTCCTTTCAGAGAGAAAAGAAGTGTGTGTACAAAAAATAAATAAATAATAAAAAAAATAAAATAAAATAAATAAAAAATACCTAGATCAAGGTTTGATCTAGGTCAGTGCCATGGTTATTGCGTCGGTCAAGGTCAAAGGTCGTGGTCAAGGGTCTTTTTTTGTCAGGATTTTTTTTTTTTTAAATTAGCATCAGTGTCAGATAGTGGCAGGATAAAGAAAAAAGCAAAATGCACACTATTTCTGTGCTGTACTACGGGTACAAACAACAACTAACATACACATATGTGGTATCACTGCAGTCGTCAGGAGCAGGAGAAATTATTTTGGGTTGTTCTTTGGTGATTGGTTAGGGCAGTAGCAAAAAATATACAGCTACATTTAAAAAAAATGTTTTTTTTTTACTATTTTGGGTCAGTTTTCCTTTTGATAATAGAAAACAAAATCAGGAGATATCCATTATCATTTACCACCAAATGAAATCCCAATTTATAAAAATTGTGCTTAGGCTTTAAGACTTGATTTACCCTTAGGCGGGAAGGGGTTAATATTCATTACTGCTATTGTATATACAATATACAAGACAACTATAATATCAATAACTGTGTGTGTGTGTGGTCTCTCTCTGAATGGACCTGGGCCCTGCCTACAGCTGTCTTTCTCTACTAGGGAACTTTCCACTCACTTCCTGTCTTGATTATAAGTGAGAGGAAGCAACAGCTGTTCTCTGTCCCCATCTGAAAAAGTGTGGCCATTGCCTCCACCCCGCTTAGTGTGGCCCACATACTCAAATACCTACCTTCAGTACCACTCCTGAGCAGGGGCAGACTGACAACTCATGGGGCCCCCGGGCAATAGGGGATCATGGGGCCCCTGTGTCCTTGCCCAAACTCAAAAAAGCCTATGAAAAAGGTACCAGGGGCATCTCGTGGGGCCCCCTACTGACCCCGAGCCCTCGGGCACTGCCCGAGTTTCCAAATGATCAGTCCGCGCCTGCTCCTGAGTTCCTTACTGTGTGTCTTACTGTGTGGTCTTGTCCGGAGGTGCATAGCTTTTGCAATCAAAACATCCTGACTTGCAAAATGCTTGACTCATGCATTCCAATAGCAGGCCTCAGCCATTTAGAAAAGCACAGACTAGCCATAAGAAATGAGCGAGGTTGCAGTGCATGTGCACACTAGGCACAGGATCTAGACAGGATGCTTCTTTTGCAAAGATCAAAGAGCATCAAGCAGGGCTGCACAGCAAAGATTCAATAGCTGGAATGAAAATAAGTATTTTGACCTTGCTGGCTACTGTGGGCAGTAGGTGTATATTAAGCCCTGGTTCACATGGATTTGTTGCTGGGAACCACATATGATTCTGATAGGAATCGCACCACATCCCTGTTCAAATCACATGTGTTTCTTTGCAGTGTGGTTTGAGCCCATTCATTTTGTATGGCTCAAATCTCACTGCACCCACACAAAAAAGGTGCATGCATCTTCTTGTGCCACACTGGAATTGGATTGCATGGGCTTTCACACCCATGCAATCCGATTCTGCCAATCGCACTGCATTTTTGTAACCATTTTTGGGGTGTTGTTAACTTAACATTGACGCAGCAGTTCTCATGAACAGAGTGCAATTGTGATGCGGTGTGGGAAATGCACAGGAGTCGCTGCAAATCGTGCACCTTACATGAACCTTACAAGGACAACTTTACTGAAAGTTAGGTTGTTCTTTAATTTTATCAAGAGGGCTAGTTCACACGGGTCCCTGCAAAAACTAATTTTTCTATGTGTCATGTAACATAAAAGTTAAAATACAAATATATACAAAGTGCTCTCCCAACACCACATGTAATAGTGAATCTAATACAGGGTATGGTAAAGTCCAACAAATGTAAATGAATGGGAGTCCCATAGGAGGGTCTCACATAGATCCAATAGGTTCTTCTCCACCACTTAAAATGTAAAAATGAATTTCCCACTCACCAGAAGGTGTTGACCCCCACTCTGGGTGGTCAAATAACGCTAGAGTAATCAAATGACATATGGATTCCCAACAGCAGGCTCTCATATGGTGGGTCTCCAGGCTCCCCTTCTTGTAGTAGTAGCTCTCAAAGAAGCTCAAAATAAAAACAAATTCCTATAAAATGTGCTGTAAATGTAGTATTTAATAAAAGTCATGGTTCATAAATTAAGTAAAAATGCACTCACATTGTATGGTGCCTGTATCCCAGCACCAGTCTGTGCAGCCAATGTGGAGACAACATGTCTCCCTGTATTAAGGCGGCATGCGTTCCAAGTCTCGTGTCAGCAAGCCGGACGTGACGTCATGTAGGACCAGGGTCCTTTTTGTCTGAATTTGTAGCTTTATTTTAGTATAATAATCTATACAAGGTAACACAGGGGCCACAATATAAATTTTTGACCCATCATTTTTCTATGTGCCCTGTTCACACTGTAATGGAGTCCTTGGGTGCAGCATAGTGCAATGCAGAACAAAAAAATGCAACAATGTTCTGCACTGAAGCTTTCCAAAAGTCTCCATCTGTCCCTGAATTTCTATGCACTGCAGCTCAGTTTTGTGACATTTCATTAAAGTTAAAAAGAAAAAAAGGTAACCAGTGTTTTGCGCTGTAAAATTAAAAGAAACTGCCCCCCACTGCCCATAAAGAACAGACACCAGTTCGCAAAGGAAAACAAGCCCTTATATTACAAGAGGTTTTTTTTTTACTTCTGATAAAGCGACCAGTGCCATGTGATTTAAATAGGAATATATTGGAACATAAGGCTGAATCCACAGATGGACAGAAGAACAAGAAATGGTGTTGTCCATAATGCAGAATAAAAAAAAATAGACAAGGGAAAGAAAAAGCATCTAGTTGCTATTGGCAATTTGCACCTGGCTTCATAAAACAACTCGGGAGTGTCTAGCGTCAGTAGTATGTTGTCCAAGTGAGAGATGCTTAGATGTGCATTATGTTTAGACATGCAGTGGCTGGATAATAACCCTGAAGGCAAATGTTTTTCAGTTGTATCAACTAGAGGAATGTCAGATGAATACAAATTTGAGAGGATTTTTTTCTTTTGGGAAAAGTCTTTTAATCTATATTAAATGCCTTTTGCTGAATTTGTATTCTTCTGAAGTCTCAAATATATCATTGTTAGTGTTTGGTAAAGTGGAGGTTATTTTGGGTATCAGATCATACTATATGCTTCTTTTATTTTAAAATAATAGCATTAAAATTTTACTCTATGGGGAGTAGTTACTGTGTCAATATTTTCACTCAAGATTCACATGATGTGCACATTTCTCCAGTTGAATCTTATGTGAAAACTGTGAATCTTGGCTGAAGGTCTTGTAAATCTTGAGTGAAAGCATTAATAAACAGACCCCATATAGAAAATCAAATCTCTGAAAAAAAATTATTTTCAAATTAAACCACACATATATACCCTAGATTTGTCTTGATACAACAGGCTTAAATATTACTAATGAAAAGTAGTGTACAGTAGATGGTAACAAATAGGCAATAATAAGTATTGACTTGCTAAAGAAATATTTGGTGTTTTAAAGTTTACAGTCAATAAAATGTACAAATTGCAGTTGGAAAATTTTATTTGGCAGTACTAGTTCTCAAAACGCAGTCAGTGACTTAGAAAACACACAATAGCTATGTACCATGGAGACCGACCATGGTTCTGCACAGTGGCAGGTTACAAAGTGTTTAATGGTTTGTTAAGAACCCTGTGTGATATTTAACAGAATTTGACTATTCACAATATGATAATAATAGCCTTCTATATGAACACATTATTGGATCCTTTGATGAGCTTCATGCACATCCACTATTCAGGGTATGTCAGGAGATCTGCTCTTTGCTGCCTGTGATCCATTCTATCTCAGTTTATCTCTGCAGTAGATTAGAATACTGAATAAAAAAAAATACAATTCCCCAGATTGCTATCAACACTATTGCCAACCTGTGACTGATGCTCAAAGCAATGTTTCATGCTTCATACCTGAGGTGACTATCACACGACAGCATCAACAATGCACATACTTTATTGTATAGTGGACCTAAATGAAAGCCAACTTTAACCCAAACCCAAAGATCTGCAGAGCACCTAATTGCCAAGACCTGCTTCCTGTAGCCATCAATTGTAAATAGCAACTCATGTAATCATGTTTATTCATGTGCTTTGTGACATAGTCAATCAGGTCAATCACAAAATATTTTCCACCACCCTAAAAAACAATACATTGGACTCTGAACTAGGATACAGTTGTGCTACCTCTTATATATTGTGCAGCTGTTGCAAGGAATACATATCATATCATTTGTTACTATGCCCATTGGCCTGCTGGAAGACATCGATGAAGATAAGGGTGGTACTTTACATTTTGGTGGCAGGAGACCTAAGCCGTACATTTAGGTGTGGAGTATTTAGTAAATTCCCTTATATGTACCAAAGCCCCCATAATAATGAAGCCAAACACTCTTACTCCACCAAATCCATATTTTTATTTTAAACAGTGCTTAATTCATTACATACAGCAGAACTGCAACAATGCAGGAAGGATCTGCATTTATAAAGATCGAATGGCTCTATTTTAGTTTGTAACCATGTTTTTTTTTCATGTGGTGTGGAACATAATCAGTCAGCGGTCAACCAAAAAATATTTTCCACAATCCTGGAAAAATACACTGTACCCTGACCTGGGATATAGTTGTACTATCACTAATACATTGTACAGTTGTCTCAAGGAATATATACCATATAATTTGCTACTATGCCCATTGGCCAGTTGGAAGACATTGTTGAAGATAACGGTGATACATTACTTTTTGATGGTAGGAGGTCTAAGCAGTACATTTGGGTGTGGAGTGTTCAGTAAATTTCCATATATGTACTCAATCCCCCTGTAGTCATGAAGCAAAAAACTTCTATTCCAACAAACCCATATTTTCTATTTTAAATAGTGCTTAATCCACAACATACAGCAGAACTGCAACAATGCAGGAAGGATCTAGATTCATAAAGATCTTATTTCTCTGTTCCAGTCTGTAATGTTTTTTAATGTGGTGTGTGACATGATCAATCAGTGGTCAAACACAAAAATGTCCCATCATCCAGGAAAACTGTACATTGTACTCTGAGCTAGGATAGTCTTGCTACCACTTATATATTGTGCAACTGTCGCAAAGAATATATACCATATGATTTGTTACTATGCCCATTGGCCTGCTGGAAGACATTGATGAAGATAAGGGTGGTACATTACGTTTTGGTGGCAGCCAAAACTTCTAGTATAGTTGTACTACCTCAAATGCATTGTGCAGCTGTCATAAGGCATATATACCATACCACTTGTTAAAAAAGGAACTTTACCCATAACAGTAAGATGAAAAATAATGTTCTTTTGCTAGGAATATGCGTTTCACATAAATAATTATGTTACCAAAATTAGTGTGTGCTGTGAATTGCCTACAGCATTGCTCCTGTTTCTTCTTGCTGTAAGCTGCCATTTAGCTGAAGCCCAGACCCCCTGAACAGCAGTAAATCTTACAGCTGTCAGCAGATCAGCCTCTAGTGACTCTGATTTTAGGCACAGTGCCAAAAAATAGAGAGCAGGTAAGCATGTGCAGAGACAGTGTGTTTCTTGATTTTAAACAGTATGCACCCTTATTTTTAATGTTTTTTTACCTCCAAAAGGGGCCAGCATACAGTGACATCGCAGAACTTCATTTTCTGGCTAAAGTTCCACTTTGATATGCCCATTGACCTGCTAGGAGACATTGATGGAGATAAGTGCAGTACATTAATTTTTGGTAGCAGGCATCTAAACCATACATATGGGTATGGAGTTTTAGTAAATTTACATCTACATACCCAAGCCCCCCAAAATCATGAAGCTAAAAACTCTTGTTCCAAGAAACCCACATTTTTATTTTAAACAACCCTTAATCCATGACATACTGAATTGAAACAATGAGAAAGGATCTGAATTTATGAAGATCTTATTGCTCTATTATAGTCTGGTTTAAGTGTTCAAGTGTGTAAAATAAAAAATAAAAAAAAGGATCAAAATACAATTTGAGATTATGCAAGGAAATTTGAAATGCACTCCAGCCAGAGAGTCTTAGACTGAAAATCCCATATTTTCTAATGAAGCAGGAAAATATTAGACTCATTTAAAACTTGCTTAAGCTGCCATGCATGTTATGAATCCTGCAGTCTGGAGATATAAACACGTAAATGAACTAGTTGAAATGAAGGGAGAACATTAGTCCATTGATTTTCCTATCTGGAATCTTGTCAACATTTTATGCTTGTCCACTGCAGCTGACTTTTCTTATTCTTGTTGAAAATCAGTCCTGTTCTTAGTGCGTGACTGTATGTGTGCATACATAAACAACACAGTAAGATGGAATTAGCATTTTTTCCTCCAAAAAACAAGATAAATTGCCCTTTTTATAATGCTGGTGCCTAGAGTTGCAATGATACATTTAGCCAAACTGTTCAAAGACCAGCAACTAGTGAGAAAAACACCATTAAATGCCAGTTGTTAGTTTTACAACTGAAATCCTTTGTCGTGTGAATACAAAGTGTGAAAAGAACAAACTCACCCCAAATGTCACCATGTTTTTTTAATAATAAACCCAAAATCCTTTCATGGTGTTTTTTGACCTCAAATAACTCTGACAGCTCCTCAATAAAAATGCTTGAACTGTATGTATATTTGCCAGAATCTATTTTAGACACTAATGGGAGACGATTCTAAAACTCAAGCGAGCTAAAAAGCAGGCTGTTTCTGTGGTTTACTAAATATATGCATTTTTGCTAATTATTTACCTACAGAATTAGAAAATAGGCAAGCATGTGTGAGTAAAAATACACACTTAGGAGAATAAACAGACTTCAGAAAGAAAATATGCAGCACAGAAAGAATGCCAAGTTTTCAGCCTGCACCAGCATTATACTGTATACTCAGGGTAGACTATAGAGCTTGATGAAGAAGGATGGAAGATGGTGTGTTGTTTCTCTAGTGTGGATTTCTTTAAAAAAAAGGCATTGTACTTTCTAAGTGAATGCTTCAACTTTTACTTCTCATAAGGTGCTTATTTATTATAACAAACCTTTTCTTGTAGGAATAACCTCCTACCCGCTAATACTCACCTATGCTGTGCTCCCCTCTGGCTGTATTCCTCCATTGGAGGTCTTGGTAAATACTTCAGTTGGCCATAGATGGATTGAAATTCAATGGGTTCAACAGAGGTTGGTCAAATTTCAACCCATCTCTGGTAGTTCCTGCTAAAGAAAATTCAATCTAACTAATTCATTCAATTTTTTTATCAGTCCCATCTATGGCCAGCTTTGGGCCTCATGCACACAGGGCATTAAAATGCTGCATTTAGAGGCATTTTATGTTTTTATTCTGCCTCTAAGCACCCCTCTATGTTAGCCTTTGTTACTTTGCACACATAGGCATTTAGAGGCAGGTGTGTTTAGAGACAGCAAAAACCCAGGGCCAGTGCATCAGGAGAGGAGCATTTTGCTGCAAATAAATGCTTGACATGGCTAAACAGGTATAAACACACTTTAGTGTGAGGTTTTGAGCTCTTGGGAGCTCATTCATCTCAATAGCCAGAATAAATTAATATTTATTAATAAATATATATAAATCCTGTATAATAATATTCTGGCCAATGCAATGAATGAACGCCCAAGCATTTGAAACATGGAAATGTGTTAGCAAAACATGGCTTTAGGCACATTTTTATTGCTGCTTTCTCCTCCCCTGGAGCATAGGTGTCCAGGGGAAGAAAAAAAAATGACCTTTGTGTATGGGGCCTTAGTCCTTTTGAGTAAGACGAAGCATGTGATCTTTTCCTAGTGCTGTCATGTGAGAAGGGAGAAGTTAACCCTATACGTTCCAAAACCATCTGTCCTAGAGCTTACACGGAGTTTGAACTCCTGGGGAAACTGAACATAGGTATGCTGTTCTTAAAGTGGATTTCCACCCAAAAGAGGAAGTTGCATTTTAAAGATTGGTACCCCGCTCCCCATAAAAGAATGGCACCTTTGGGGAGCGGGGGGAACGGGTACTGGAAATTGACAGGTACCCACTCCCACTTCCACTGCAATCACCTTGGCAATCAGAAATGGAAGTTGCCCTCATAGCCTCCCTCCCCGAAGTCTTGTGGGACACATGACAGGTCCCAGAAGACGACGGGGCCATTCAGGAAGCGCAGCGCTACTCGCTGTGGGCACCCGGCTATGAAGCCGCAAGCTGCAACAGTCGGTTGCCCACACTGAAGATGCCAGCCTCCTGGAATACAAGGCAGCCGTTGAAACGGGCTGTGGCAGGGGCAACTTGGGATCATGGGACAGGTGAGTGGCTATTTTTTAAAAGTCAGCAGCTACAGTTTTTGCCTACATCCCACAAGTCAGCAGTTACAGCCTATGCCTACATCCCACAATGCAACACTTGGTGCCTGAACCACCTATCAGCAGGTCTGGGTATTGCAATGTTGGGGATGGGCATTCGATTATGCAACTAGCACCTGTCAGAAAGTTTAAGAATATATTTACTTCAGTGTTTTTGTTTAATACTTTTTTCCCTCTTAAAGTGGACCTTCCCTCCTTCCCTTCTTTCACGAAGGCCCCATGCACACAGGATGTTTTGCCAGCTCTCCTAGAAGCCTTCCTCCTGACATCAGCGTTTTGACAGAAAAAACACGTTTAGGTGCATTTACAGTAGATGCATCATTGCATCAATGTTAATTAATTTAATTGGCCAGAATAATAGTTTATTCTTGCCATTGAAATTAATTACCACTCAAGTGCTAAACACACCTAGTGGTAACATGTGTTTATATGTGTTTACAGGTGTCAGGCATTTTTTTTAATGCCAAAACGCCGCAGCTACTGGATGCATTGGAAGTGGGATATTTTTATGCCTCTGAACTCCTCTAAATGTCTATGTGTGCATGGATAGATATGCTAATGTACAGGAGAAAAAACACTGGACGCCCATAGAAGTAGTTGAAAAAAACTTCCAGTGTGCATGAGGCCTAAAATCACCTTTCCCACCCTTTTTAATGATTTATTTATTACAGGTACTTATATAGCGCAGTCAATTCACGTAGTGCTTTAAAATATATATATTTATATATATATATATATATATACATACGGTATATATATATATAGTACATTCATATTAGTCCCTGGCCCTTAGGGGCACACAATCTAAGGTCCCTAACGTGCATTCATACGTACCCATACTAAGGCCAATTTAGATAGAAGCCAATTAATCTACCAGCATGTCTTTAAAGTTAAACAAACATTTTTTGCTTTTGATTTTTCCACTTCCTGGTTTCTTTAAGGCACTGGTGATTTCATTAATCACCCTGGCCTTACAGCAGCATTATGTGTACTTCCTATCACATGCACCAGGAAGCAGACCTAGAGTCCTAGGCTGAGTTCCAGGAAGTAAAGGGAGATGGATTAATCTGCCCTTAGTAAAAATGGGCACTGTAAGAACAGTGGAAAGGAAAAAAAATAGGTTTGCAAAGACTACAAAACTGGCAGTTATTTCTAAGCATCTGTTTGTAGATTGCCATTACTAAACATTTCTATAGGTGTCTGTATTGTAATTTTTGTGATAAGGGGTTCCTTTTTAAGTCTTCAAAAGAACCTATCAAGACAAAAACATGGGAGCTGCTAATATTGATTTTTTTTTAAAGTGCAAGCTCTAGGGCTACCATACATATCTTTCCTTTACTACTGAGTGAATGACTGGCCTGGAAAGTTGCCATCCTGACGAAGCCACGTGGTATCGTGGAGTAACGCATAGAGCGCGGTGACGTACTTCCGGAGACGCACTTCCGGTGACAAGTTTCCGGTAGATGCCATCTTTGGACACCCAGGGACCTGCAGTACACCCACAGCACATGGGAAACCACTGTATTGTAGCTGCATAACTGTGAGTGTCCCTTTGGCTTATTTATCTGCTATTTTGAATAAATCATACTGCACTATGGAGGCTCTCTTTGTCTACCTTTTTATGGCCTTGTGATATCCCTGATGTTGTGACCACCATCTGAGGGGAAAAGTGACCTGACAGTGGAGGCTGAGTGGAACCATAGGAGCCAAATATCTGAGATCCCCAGGGTTGTGGAGCACTTATTGCTCAATGCGTTGTGGCCCTTAGGGGTCGCTTTAAGGAGGTGAGGAGGCACTCTAGCCACTTTTGGATAGTGATACACACATGTGTCACACAAGCACGCATCTTGTTTGGAGTGAAAGATTGAAGCACTTTGCCTTGTTTGCACATCGATTTGTTTGCACGATTTATTGCACTTTATTGTGGACTATGTTTTACTGATATATTTAAATTATAGATTTGCAGTCAGAGCACTTGTCACTTTTAAATAGAGTGTGATGTACCCTCATGAGAGTTTTCTTTGTTGACACATTGGGTACAGGACAGTGATTGACTGACCTGTTTGCACTTTAACATTTGGTATCCATTTTTTTTTAAAAAAGCACCAGCTAGAGCACTTTATATGTATGCTGTGTTTTAATTCATATGTATTGATATATTATTATAGATGTATTATATATTTATGTGTAGTGCTTCACCACCAGTATACTACTATCACATGTCCTCAGGTATTAGGAAAAGGTGATAGCAGCTTGCATCAATTGGTTGTATTAATTACCAGTGGAGCGCAGGGGGATTACTATTTACTTTTATATATATACATATATATTTATTTATGTATCGTAAATATTGAGTCTGACAGCATTGCCCATTTATAAAATTATTCTGGCAATTTTGCCTGAGGTGAAAGTAAGGCAGTGAAATGTATTATCAAAACCTTTTAGCCTTTTTTTTACACTGGTAAATTTACACAGATTTTATACTAAGCTAATATATATGATGCATTATGCTATATGTAATAAACAGCACAGCGTATATAAGGTAGAGTACTGCATAAAAAGGAGAGCAGTGTGGAGTATAATATACAGCACAGTGTCCTGAGTGGACTATATAATGTATTGTACAGTATGAGCATGAGTAGAATGGAATATAAAACAGACAGCATAGTTTATACATTGCACATGGAGTACACAAGGTACATTTGAAAGCATGCATACAAAGTTGAGCAGTGTGGAATATACCAATCAACCATACCATTATGACCACTGACATGTAAAGTGAATAACATTGATTATCCCCTGTCAATGGCATCTGAAAGTTGGTGGGATATATTAGACAGCAAGTGAACTTTTTTAGTTTAAGCTGATGTGCTGAAAGCAGAAAAAATGGGCAAGCATAATGATTTGAGCAACTTTGAGAAGGGCCAAATAGTAATGGCTAGACAAATGGGTCAGAGCAACCCTAAAACGGCAGCTCTTGTGGGATGTTCCCAGTCTGTAGTGGTCAGGACCTACCAAAAGTGGTCCAAGGAAGGAAGACCAGCAAATTGACAACAGGGTCATGAGCAGCCAAGACTCCCTGATGCAAAGGCTGGCCTGTGAAGTTCGATCCAATAGCAGAGATACTGTAGCTCAAATTGCTGAAAAAGTTAATGCTGGTTCTGATAGAAATGTGTCAGTACCCACAGTGCAGCAGTTTGTTGTGTATGGTGTTTCATAGTCACAATGCACTCAGAATGCCCATGACTGACCCACGTGCACAGACAAAAGTATCTATAATGGGCATATGCTTTAGAACTGGACCACGGAGCAATGGAAGAAGGTGTCTTAGAATTGTTGACTTGGCCTACAAATTTTCCAGATCTCAATTCAATCAAGCATCTGTGGGATGTGCTGGAAAAACAAGTCCAATCCTTGGAGGCCCCACATCACAAAGTACAGGAATGAAAGGATCTGTTACTGATGGCTTGGTGCCAGATAACACAGCATACCATCAGAGGTCTCCTGGATTCAATGCCTCGACAGGTCAAGGCTGTTTTGGCAGCCAAAGGGGGACCTACTCAGTATTAGGTGGGTGGTCATGTTATGGCTGATTGAGGTATATAACATTCAGCACAGTGCACAAAGTTGAGTATATAATGTATAGCAAAATATATTAAGTGGAATTATAGAGTATGTAAAGTACAGCACAGTGTGCTGAATAGAGTATATATTGTACAGTACAGTATATTATCTGGATAAGTGCAGAGTACATAATATACTGTACAGTAAGATGAATGGAACATCTGTATAAAGTGTATTAGAATATATTAAGTGGGACAGTGTTGCTTATATACCATACTGCACAGTGTGCTGGGTGGAGTATATATTGTGTATTACAGTATATCTGAGAACTTTGAAATATTTCATATACAGTACAGTGTAAATATAACATACAGTGCAGTGTTGATGTAACTTACAGCGCATTGTAGAGAGTGGGGCATTAAGAGGTTTGTATTATGAAGTATTGCAGATGTAGCAGTCTAGATTCTGTAACATACATGAAGCTGTCTAGGGTATATATGTTAGATATAACATAGCATACAAAATGCTATAATGCACAGCTCCAGAGTGTTTGACATAAAGTGTAGCATACTGAGCAAATCAAATTGGGGTATGTAGCATACAGTACAGAGCACAGATTGCAATGGTCTAGAGCAGTGATGGCGAACCTTTTTGAGCCCGAGTGCCCAAACTGCAACACAAAACCAACTTTTTTATTTCAAAGTGCCAACACTGGAATTAATCACTTGCCTACCGGGCACTTCTACCCCCTTCCTGCCCAGGACAATTTTCACCTTTCAGTGCTGTTGCACTTAACAAAGACAATTGTGCGGTCATGCAACACTGTAACCATATGCAATTTTTATCATTTTTTCACACAAATAGAGCTTTTTTTGGTGGTATTTAATCACCACTGGGTGTTTTATTTTTTGCACTATAAATGAAAAAAGAGCAAAAAATTAAAAACATAAAAGGTTTCCTTTGCTTCTATTCGAAAATTTTGCGAACAGGTAATATTTCTTCCTTGATGTGCGTTGGTGAGGCTGCACTGATAGGCAGCACTGATGGGCATTGATGAGGCGGCACAGATAGGTAGCACTGATGAGGCGGCACTGGTGAGCATTGATGAGGAGGCTCTGATGATGCACTGATATGCAGGAAATGATGGGCACTGATAAGCGGCACTGACAGCACCAACTGGAGGCACCTACCGGCGGCACTGCTGGGCATCATTGATGGGTGGCACTGATGGGCAGTACTAATGAGGTGTCACAGATAGGTGGCACTGATAGGCGACACTGATAATGGGTACTGATAGACAGCACTGATAGGTGGCACTGACTGACATCACTGTTGGGCACTGACTCGCACAACCGCTGGGCACTGACTGGTGGCACTGACTGGCAGCACTGCTGGGCTGCACTGATGGGCACTGGTGGGTGGCACAGGTGGGCACTGGTGGGTGCATTGCTGGGCACAGGTGGGCGCACTGTTGGGCACAGGTGGGTGCATTGCTGGGCACAGGTGGGCGCACTGTTGGGCACAGGTGGGTGCATTGCTGGGCACAGGTGGGCGCACTGCTGGGCATAGGTGGGCGCACTGCTGGGCACAGGTGGGCGCACTGCTGGGCACACGTGGGTGCATTGCTGGGCACAGGTGGGCGCACTGCTGGGCATAGGTGGGCGCATTGCTGGGCACAGGTGGGCGCATTGCTGGGCACAAGTGGGCGGAACTTGTGTGTGGCACAGGTGGGCACCGATCATCAAGGCACTGATGATCAGTGACCCTGATGATCGGTGCCGATCCCTGTTCTGACAACTGCCGGTTTTCGGCAGTACTTTCCTCACGATCTGACAGCGTGAGGAAAGTGCAGCCGAGAACCGGCATTTGCATTTCCTGGTGATCAGCGTGTCATTGGACGCGGCTGATCACGTGGTAAAAGGCCGCTGTGATTGGCCTTTTACCATGTCACGTGATCAGCTGTGTCCGCAGGACACAGCGATCACGGAGATCGCCCGGTGCGCGCCCCCGGAGGTGCGCAGGAGAGCGCGTTCTCTTCCTCTTCCTCTCTTCCTCCTGGCGTGCCCACTGAGATGGCTCTGCGTGCCAGCTCTGGCACGCGTGCCATAGGTTCGCCATCACTGGTCTAGAGTATTAAATGTACAGTACAATTTCTCTGCATATGAAACTGTAGTTCTACCCCTGCACCCAAGCAACAGCCTTTTCACTCCGGCTCCCATAAACAGTCTTGCTTGTAGAACCTATAACAGGACAGGGGTTGAGGCATGGGGTACGCCAAAACACTCAGTAACATCTAAGGCCTCACAACTGAAGACCATGATGCAAGTCTCCATGGAATCTGGTTACCCTACTGCACAGTCAAAGGGGGGTCAGTTGGGGTCTTTATTCATAAGTCCACAGGACAGCTGCCTCTGGACACAATCCAATGGGTGAGACTCTTCCTTTCCAGACCCGATCCCTTTGTAGAGAAATCCTGCACCCAGCTCCAGATTATTCCCAGGTCTTTGGCCCTGCCACAGCTGAACAGCAGAAGAGCAACTCAGACCATAGGATGCTTCAGAGGCAAACAGCCCCTTGAGGCTCTCAGAACCTTCTCTGATGGGTAAAAGAACAGTCCCCAGGGCTCCACACTATTTATCACCTCCCAGACCACCTTCTGGGCACAACTCCACAGAGATTGGCCAATGCATGATAAATATTCAAACCAGTTGTTTTAATCTCCCACTCTAAGCTCTGGAAACTTCTTCCACAGATAGGGGGAAACAATCAAACACTCAGCTTGTGAAACCCCGAACAGACCAGAGCAAGAGATCACTGCTCTCTTGATTACAGAAGGAGCTAAAAATGAGATTTACCTAGCATCCTACGCTAGAAGAATACTACATGACATAAAAAACACAGTACAGAAGTCTGAAATACTCTTTTCTTTATACTAATATTGGATTGTTACTGTGGATTGCCATTGCTTGCATGGTCATTTGTACAAATAAATGGGTAGAAAAGTAAAAGAAAACAGTGGTACATAACAATCCAACCAATTACTTATTGATTTTTTAACTCAGCAGTCATAACCATTGTTTTTGCAGTTCGAGCAATAACTAAAGGCTCTACACATTCTGAGACACAGATATGGGTATGTAGCACTACAAGCCGCTACAGATTACATTAAAACATTATTAGCATTTTCAGCATTAGCTGTTGTTTGTGAAACAAGTTGATCTCAGATCACCAAAAATCCCAAAGATTCCGCTAATAATTTTGCTGAGGGGCCCTGTCATTTATAATAACGTCCCTCTGAGGCTCACAACCAAGATGTCTGATTAAATGGTTTCTGCGCTGACCTCCAACTAGTTCCCCATCACATCCCTCCTCCTATTTTCCCTGTCTTTCCACATACATCACTATACAACTGCTAATTTACCACCAGAATAGTAGTGACAGCTATTCCTGCATACACGCAAGGATCTAAAAAGATACTCCAAACTTAGCAAGTGTATTAACAGAACTGCATTATAGGTTGTCTACGAGGCTCTGGATAGTCATGACCTTCTTGTCAAATTTGCACAATAAGGATTACCAAGTGTCTGCGAATTTAAAGTATATGTATAGCCAACATTTTTTTTTAATTGGATCGAATAGAGGGGTTAAAATTAAAATTGTCAGGTTTTTTTTTTTCTTTTTGCTGTTTGTGTTCCACTGGGGAGATTTCTCTTCACTTATTGTTCTGCAGACACAATAGGAAGTGGGAGGAGTTCTCTCCAGAAGGATAGCCTCTCTTTGACAACTGTCACCACAATGAACGCCATTGCAAGACTTTCCCTATATTCCTGCTCCAGTGACAATTCAAAATGTTGGTGACAAAGTTCACCAATAGAGAGGATTTCCAATAGGGACAGTGACAGGAAAAAAAATCAACAGCCAAAAAATATTGGCTTTAAATGTGATATTGAAACCCAAAAGCCAATATTTATTACATTGCAGCTAACCAATTCTTAGATGTGGTGGCTGCATTCGTTTTCATTTTTAGGCTTTCTTTCCTTTATTTTCACCTGTTGATTCTGCCAGCAAGTCTGTTGATTTTCAAAAGAACAAGCTCTCTCCAGATGTATTAGTTTACAGGGATAAGACAAACCATTTAACACTGGTATGGATACTTACAATGATCAGTTTTTATTTATTCATGTAAAACTTTTATCCTAAAAGGAAGAAATGTTTGCTGTAACTGATTATACAGTGTGTGCTGGAGTTTGGCTTCAATTTGTTTAGTGTATTTAAATCTTCTAGGGCATCTAGCACTCCCCACCCCCCCAAGACTGCAAAAATTCACCTGCAAGGCAATATCATAATATGCTAGTATGAATTGCATAATTGCACATTATGAAAAACTTACTGTAAAACGAAACCCTCCAGTGGCATGCTGTCACCACTGATAGGGCTTCCTTCTTCACCCGGTCTTCTTTTTGGGTTGAAGGGCTCCAGCCGTCTGACCAGCCAAACCACAACGATGTCACTCCTGCGCATGCACACCAGAGCCCTGAGCCCAAAGGTGTTCTGTCGGTTTGAGGTCAGGACTCAGAGCGCAGTCATGTTGGAATAGGAAGGGGTCACCCCCAAACTGTTCCCACAAAGTTGGGAGCATGAAATTGTTCAAAATGTCTTGGTATTCTGATGCCTTAAGAGTTCCCTTCATTGGAACCAAGGGGCCAAGTCCAACCCCTGAAAAATAACCCCACACCTTAATCTCCCTTCCACCAAACATTACACTTGGCACAATGCAGTCAGGCAAGTACCGTTCTCCTGGCATCCATCAAACTCAGACACATCCATCTGATTGCCAGACAGAGAAGCGTGATTGGTCACTACAGAGAACACATCTCCACTGCTCTAGAGTCCATTGGCAGCATGCTTTACGCCACTGCATCTGACACTTTGCATTGCACTTGGTGATGTAAGGCTTGGATGCAGCTACTCAGCCATGGAAACCCATTCCATGAAGCTCTCTACGCACTGTTGTGCTAATCTGAAGGACACATGAAGTTTTGAGGTCTTTAGCTACTGACTCTGTAGACAGTTGGCGACTTCTACCCATTGTGCACTAAAGAATGTGCTGGCCCCGCTCTCTCATTTTACGTGGCCTACCACTTCTTGGCTGAGTTGTTGTTTCCATTGCTTCCACTTTGTTATAATACCGCTAATAGTTGACTGTGGAATAGTTAGTAGCAAGGAAATTTCACGGATGGACTTATTGCACAGGTGGCAACCTATCACAGTACCACGCTTGAATTCACTGAGCTGCTGAGAGCGACCCATTCTTTCACAAATGTTTGTAGAAGCAGTCTACATACCTAGGTGCTTGATTGTATACACCTGTGGTCATGGAGGTGATTGGAACACCTGAATCCAAGGATTTGGAGAGGTGTCCCAATACTTTTGGTAATATAGTGTATATGCTTCTATTTATGGCATACAGCTCCCTGCAGCCTTATGAATGAGTCCTAAGGCCACATTCACATGGCGGTAAAAAATGCATTTTTATTTGCAGATCTGAACATAGCTGCATAGTAATTCATAACACAAAATCCCAAAATCTGTGTCTCTGGATATGTGTATACATGTATGCCGGATGCTAGTATTGGAAAAAATAATCAAGACAGCGTTAAGCTGGCCATACATTATACAATTTTCTTGTTCAATTTCCTTTAGATTTACCTTCAACTACAGTATGTAGTGCAAGGGCCGTTCTGATTACATACAGATTGAAAGAGTTTAGGTTTGACCTCATATTATATGGTTTTGGTAAATCTAAAAAATGTAGGAAATTGTATAATGTATGGCCAGCCTTACGCAAGTATGTACTAATAATTACGCAGGAACTTTTGTGTTAGAAAAAAAAATGCATAATAGAATCAGTAACATTTTTATATGAAAGTAGCCTAAATGCATTTTAAGTGTGCTGTGAACAGGGGCGGACTGACCATTTGGAAACTCGGGGCACTGCCCAAGGGCCCGGGGTCAGTAGAGGGCCCCATGAGATGCCCCTGGTACCTTTTTCATAGGCTTCTTTGAGTTTGGGCAAGGACACAGGGGCCCCATGATCCCCTATTGCCCGGGGGCCCCATGAGCTGTCAGTCCGCCCCTGGCTGTGAATGCATATAAACTAAAAGGTTTGATACTGTAAGTGTGAATGAAGCCATTTTTTTTTAATTGCAACTTTTGGGCAAGGTGGGGGAGTGGTAAGCAAAGTAAGTAAGCAGATCTTGCTCATAGTGTAAGGTCCGCTTTAAGGCTAGGTTCACATTTATGCAGTTTTCAGTGCATTTCTCAGTTTTAAAAAACGCACTACAGTCAATTACCCTCCCTAGCGGTCTGAATATGTCCATATTTCTGTGCTCAAAGCGGTACATTTTTTTGCATGGAAATATGTTTTTTTTTTATTATAGGCCTGTAATTTTTAGGAATAACTCACTGAAATCTGTCCAAACAAGAGTCTAGTAAACATCCTGGGTATGTTAAAATTTGAAACACGAAATCATAAATTATAATTTAGTAAATAATCATAAAAAATAATAATATAATAACTATAAATTTAATTCAATAACATAATCAAACCAAAAACACTGAAATTTTAAATACAGCGCCAAGTTCACACATCACTGAGCAAAGTCGCAAAATCGTTTTCAGTGTCTGATGACGAATTTCCCCACAAATCATTATCACTCAATTCTGCAAGTAGTTCTAATTTACTATCACTGTTCTCTAGCTGGTCTAAAACCTCTTTTGACCTAAAGGGACGCTTTTTGGACGCCATGGACATTTCTCAGTTTCCAGGCAGAAAGAACAGTAAAAATGCAGGCAGGGCACAGGACAAAGCACTAGGGACAAAATGTATGTGAAATGCTTTGATACAGTAATGTTTTACTATGTGATTTTAGTGAATTTAGTGAATGTCACTTTTTGTCATTTTCAAATTTCCCGCTGTTCCGTCCCCCGTACATCCCGCTGCTCGCAGGGGACGGAACCCAGATGACAGATGCCGGCATCCGCCGGAGGACATTGCAGGGGACACTGCAGGAGGGACATCGCGGGAGCGAAGGACAAGGTAAGAGAAAAACAGATCCCGGAGCAGCACTGCATGGTAAGCTCGAGTGTAGTTCGGGGTTACCGCTTGTGGTACTGAAACTTTACCCCGAGCTACACTTGGGAATACTGCCAGGGAGGTTAACATGAATTCCTTTGGCTCTAGTTTACATCTGTGCATTTTGAACCGCTGCAGTTTTTGGAAAAATTGTCAGGGACTTTTTTACCCGCAGCTGATTGCATATTAAGTTCAATAGACTTCAAAGGAACAGCATCAAAGATGCATGCAAAATGCATGTACATGCGTTTTTGGCACATTTCTTGCATGACAACCCCTAGCAACATTAATATGTAAACACGTGAAAAACTGCAAAATGCACCAGGAAAAAGCATCAACTGCAACCTGCATAGGTGTGAACCTATGGCCAATTCACACCAGAACGCAGTGCAGTGCATTCCCTGTGTGTTCAAAACTCACTGCCCTTGTTATCTGCTGCAGGTGCGCTGTCCACTGGGAAATTCAAAGGAATCGCACAGCAACACAGACCGCGTTCCCCTGCGATTCTAGTGTGAACCAACCTTTAAACTGTCAAAGAAATAGAAACAGCTTACACAGCAAACTGTCAGTTGATTGCAATGGCAGTCTCCACCTGTACAACCTCAAACCATCAAACACCCAACAGGCTTCTTTTTTTTTTGCACAAGGGTTCCTGGGGCCGTATGACATAAACGTCTGTTGTATTTCCCCTCCCAGGATCTGCCGGAGCTGTGTACAGCCTCCTATAGAAATCAATGACTGTACTAGATTATACTAGACTGTACATGAGTATAAACTGGGATTTGTGTAAACGTGTGCATGTGTTCAGAGGTATGATCCTGGATGCAGACTGTCTGTGTCCAGGTATGTTCATATGCATGCACATATTTACCAAGTACCAGCATATATCCACGTACAGTCGTTGATTTCAACGGGTGGCTGTATGCAGTGCCTGTAGCTCCCAGGTGGCAGAATGAGCCAGAATGTTATATGATATGACCCCAGGCACCCATGTGGCCTGGATGAATAAAACTCAATTCTATTTCCCTGTATAAATGCTGGGGGCTTCAGGAAGGTAATATTAGGACATGTTCAGGTACAAATGCTAGTTGTATGTAAAATAATTAGTCATTTTAATGTAGTATAACCACAATACATAATAACTACCATATATGTGTGAGTCGTAGATCCTTAGGAGTTGCAAAGATTTTGGGTCCCCCAATACTCCTGCACAGCCAGGCAACACGCATCTTCACACAGGTTTGCACCCAGGAGTCAGAGATCAGTCCATGAGCTTTGTTTTTGTTATGTTAACTAGGATATTTGAGCTGGGATATCAAATCTAGTTCCCCGCTAGAGTGCTTGTTTCCCTTGCAGTCCCAGGGGGTACAGGTTTACTCACTTGGTCCCTCTCCTGTGCTGCCGGTGGGTCGGTGGCTGCTACCAGGCCTTCTAGCTGGGCCACTCCTTTCCTGCCACACAAGTGGTCCTCTCTCAAGGGGCCGATGAAGTCCCATGTTTTCAACCTTCCAAGGTCCTCTCCCTGCAGGTGCGTCCCTCATCAGTCTGTGCCCCCTCACAGGCTCCTGCCTCCAGTCTCACATCCTTCTCTCTCTCTTCCACTCGAACTCTCCTGCAGCTAAGCAGCCTCAATCACTTTTAAGGGTTATCCTGGCCCCCTGCCAAGCCACCTGTTGGGAATTGGCCAGGATCCCTAAAAAGGGCAAACCAGCCACTTCTCAGATCCACCCACTGCTTCTAGAGATTTCTCCAAAGCTCTAGAGCATGGGGAAATTCCAGAGGAGCCTGCCTGCAGAGCTTCTCAACCCTGACCACAATTTGACCTGCTGACTATTGCACCCAGGCTGCTACTCAGCCCTCTTCTCTGACAATCAGGATTCCAGTTCCCTCTAGGTAACTAGGAGAGTGATACATGCTTATCAGATGTGCTGACAACTGTAGCCTCCCCCCCACCCAATTTTTTTAACCCCTACTTACCAGGGGGGCTGCTTAATGCACAATTCAGATACTCACCCACAAAGTGGATTCAGCATTATCTTGCTGAGATCCTCTTCTGTTTTACCACCACTCTGTCCAGCGCCACCGTATTTTGTTTTGACATCATTGATAGGTGCTGCTAGGCCCGACCCCTTCTCCTTTAATGTATGAGAGGCAATGCCTCCTGGGCACTGATGGTGGCACTGATGGGGCTACACTGATCATCAGCTAATGATCAGTGTAGATGTCCCCTCTGAGGAATGCCGCTTACTGGCTCTACTTTCCTCATGTGCTGTCAGCGATTATTCTTGGGTCCGATTTTCGGAGGAAAAATTGAGAGGACTGCTGATAACCAGCATTTACTGTTTACATACGATCAGCTGTGATTGGATACAGCTGATCACATGACAGAGCCTGTGTCATCGGCTCTTTACCGTGATCGGTGATCAGCTGTGTCCCAGGGACACAGCGCACCACTGATCACTGCACTGCGCGCCCCTGGGGGTGCTCATGCGCAGTTAGAGTGGGAGGACATTATATGACATCCTCCCAGAACGAGAGAGCAACCTCCCATCAATATTGCATGATTGGCTCTCGAAAGCTGTGCACAAATGATCTGATTATCGGACAATCATTTAGAAATCGGTGTTTTTCATCTGATTTTCTCATCGTGTGTACTAGGCCTAACTGATGTTCTAGGTCACTAACTTAGTATGTAGTTTAAACAAGACCTGAAATTTGCACCTTCAAAAACATGTCAGCCATGCTGACTTCCACATTTCTATAGTAACAGGCTCCCTTTAAAGCAGAGAGGCACACATAACACATTATTCTGGCTGTCTGGTTTAGAAGATTAGCTGATTTGCATATTAGCAGCATTCATCAGCTTCAGAAACTGAGACAGAATTGCTAAGAAGTTGTATTTAAAGATCTAAACAGCTCTGCCATTAAAACTGATTTACAACCTTTGTGTGGTTGCAAGTTTTCCCTATTATTTCCGTACGTCAAAGAATCCTTTCAGTTATAAAGTTAAAACCATTGGAGGACTATGACAAATATGTTTAAAAATTTACACTGACTTCCAAAATATTTTGCGTTTTATTCATTTTGAAATAATACCAGTTAAATGTGCTTCAGGGGGTTTTAGGTGCAGAAAGTAAAACTCTTCTACCCTGAAGAGTTGTTTGGCAACAGATGTTATATACAGAAGGGAAAGTATCCTTTTACTCCTTGGCCTCACCTGTTATGGTCACATTCTTTGAAAGGCCTTTAGGGAAACTATTAACTCATGCTAGGCTCCAACGGGGTCTTTCTTAGAACAAACATACATTTGTGATTGCACTGTATTTTTAATGCCAAAAGGCATATTTGTCCAACTCACCCAATAAAAAGAAAGCAGTTTGTGGGGACACAATGTTTGAATTTTTGCATTATACGCCTACACTTCCTACTCTCTCATGTCATCTGTCAGTTCTCAGACTGGGCACAGACAGTTTTCTGGCTCAGTACACACTGGCATTTAACAAAGATCTGGCTCCACGCTGCACCACAGCAATGGAACATTTACATTTCCAATTTTCAGTAGTGCCCTATTGTTAGAGTGTACTCGTGATAATTAGGTTGTATTGAACTTGATAAATGAATTTACTTAAAAGGAAGTCTTTTGTATCCTTTGAAAACCTAGTATATTCACATAAAATGGTTTCAGGCGATGTGACATCCAGTCTCTATTTCTGAAGCATCGCTGTCATGGGAGAAATACAGTATGTGGACTACTATTGCTTACCTTCTTCTGAAAATGCTAGTTTAAAGGCTATGCCTTGCTTCAAGGCTTCTGAGTCGCAGACCCATAACAATCATGTGACTGATAAAAGTGGATTACTACTAGCCATAGATGGCTTGTTTTTTGTTTTTGATCAGCCAGCCACCAAAAAAAAAGAAAGAAAAAACTTATTCCCCTATCTACACAATCAAGGTGGATGGAGGAATCCTCCCTTCTGTGTGATTGTATTCTGACAGCAGAGAGTCCTCTGCTGTCAGAGTACACTGATCAGAGCTGTAGCCAATTGACTGCATGCACTGATCGAGTTGAAATTTTCCAATATTCCCCTTAGAGAGAAGCTAATCTAGTAGGAATGACCATAAATGGATTGAAATGTGGACTGTTCTCCTGAGCACTCATGCCTGCTCAGTGTTCACTTTGTATCTAAAGGCTGACCCCTGGGACCCTCCCCCCCTTTCCTCCCTCCTCTCTTTCCTTCTTTACATATGTGAATGTTCAGTTTTTGTACTGTACCTAACGATGTTACTGAGCGCTATCATTCTACACTTATAATCTTAGTATCCAGCAAATCCATTTCATTATTACTGTAACAATGAACGCCATGTCCTTTGCTCTGTAATGTACAAAAAAATTTTGATCAGGTGGTTCAGCATTCAGCAAGGAATTATGATCCATCTAAGGCAAGCTTAGGAAGGATGATACCAGGGGCAGACTGACCAAACTAGGGCACTGCCCGAGGGTCCGGGGCCAGTAGGGGGCCCCATGAGATCCCCCTGGTACCTTTTTCATAGGCTTTTTTGAGTTTGGACAAGGACACAGGGGCCCCATGATTCCTTAATGCCCGGGGGCCCCATGACTTGTCAGTCCGCCCCTGGATGATTTAATGGAAATTGTTTCTTCTAGTTTAATCTGATGATCTAGCCAGCAAGTCTATTGTTTTTCAAAAGCTCAAGCTCTCCAGAAGAATGTATCTTTTTCCAGGGATGAATCAAACCATTTAACACTGACAGGGGTACATAAAGTGAACAGCTTTAATTTATCCATGTTATACCAAAATAAAAAAATAATGTTTGCTTGATTATAACATTTGAGCTGTAGTTTGGCTTCAATTTGTTAGTGTATTTAAATCTGCTAATATCACCCTAGGTTTACATCTGTGTGGGTGGTGCCGCTGCAGATCCGCACGAAAATCCGTGCAGCCGCACCCCCCCGCAAAGAGAAATGTGGGGGTGCAATTAGTTCTAATGGCACGCCGCCCACACTGGAAAACGCAACCGTACTGGGAACCGAGGTTCCCGTGCGGGCTGCATTTTCCAAAGAAGTGCAGGGACTTCTTCCCTGCATGTCACGGGCATGGGAGTCCATTCAAATGAATGGACTCTCGTGCCCATGCAAAACACAGCCCGCACAGCCACATATATGTGAACCGGGGATAATAGAAGATTTAAACACTACACCACTCCCAGATTGACTATGCTGCTGTCTGCTGTGCCTCCTGTGCTTATTCATCCAGAAGGGTGTCTTCCTAATACAGGAAGTGTCTTACTTGCCAGATCATTAGGTGGAAAAAGAAGGAAAAAGCCAAAGAAGAGAAAACTAATGCAGCCACATCTAATGACTAGGAATCTGCAATATATGACATTTTGGGTTTTGGGTTTGATACCGCTTTAAAATATACTAAAGACAACACCTTTTTTCAGGTTTTTATTGCTATCTGTGCCCCCATTGGGGAGATTCATCCTCTCTATTTGTCCTGTCTACCATTACCACCGAGTAAAAGTGAAAGGAAATCCCACATTTTTGGTTGTCTCCAGAACAGGAATAGAGGGGAAATCCAATGGGAACACTAGTTCTAGTAACCCTGGTGACAACCAAGCATTTCTTCTCACTTCTTCTTTTGGCTATGGGACGGGAAGTGAAGGGAAATCTTCCTAATGGGGCACAGATGGAAAAAAAACTGACAAGGATTATAACCCTCCCTTACCCTAGGTTCACACCTAAGCCTTTTTTGCCGCATTTTGCAGAAACGCAGTACAGTTTATTTAACATGATTTCCTATGGGACATGTTCACATCTGCTCGTTTTCACCCGGTACGTTTTTTGGAAAGCGCCAGGGACTTTTTTGAATGCAAAATGTTGTGTTTCTGGTTCTATAGACTTCAATGGAAATGCTGCTGAAAAGCATGTATTGCGTTTTTGCTGCGTTTTTTTGTGCGTTTTGCATTTAAAATTTGCCTAGCAGCAAGAAGAATTTGAAAAAAATTTAAACAAATCGCACAACGCATCAAAAACTCGGCAAAAACACAGGTGCAAAAACACAAAATGCAATGCAGAAAGGGCTCATACGCAACCTGCATAGGCATGAATCGAGCCTTACTCTATCCAAAATTAAAATAAAAGTTTTGTCTCTAGTTGCACTTTCACCATCCTGTAGCTGACAAATTGTCAACAATGACAGAATTACGGGGCGCCATGGTCCAATTAGGAATTGTTATCTCAATACTTGTTTTGGGGTAGGGGGTTAAAGTATTGAATGCATAGTGGCAGACTGACGACCAGTGAACTGGCACAGCAAGAAAGAGAGGTCAGCAGGGGAAGCCCACATATTTCTATCATGACAGCTGTACTTTAACTGTGGGTCCTCTGTCTCCATGCCATTAGAGCTAATGCATTTTCAGCTTGTTTATCAAAACTGTTCTGTCTAAACAGGATTCACCCATCCATCCAGTTGCTTTAAATAATATTTTTGTGCAGAAGCAAATCGTTTCTTTTTCATACGAGAACAAGCTGTACAACCTTTTCATCCGAAGATATCTCATTTTGTATCACCACTTTCAAGTACAACATCAATCCACCACTTGCAGAAATGAGCGCAGTTACACTAAAAGTGCTATACGTGACGTAGGGCTGGAGTAGAGAGATCAATCCCTCCTGAGTGCCAGGGCTGTCCTCCTATCTTGGCTATTTCTATAACTTTTAGCTGTGGACCGAAACAATTGAGTACTGTCCGTGATACTTTTTTTATTTCAACTAACATACAATTTTGAGGACAAGCTTTTGGGGAGTGTCCCCTTCTTCAAGGTCCAAGCAGTACTATACAAATCACAAAGTTTTAGCAGAATGTTAGAAAAGATGAAAAAAAGGAGGCTACAGATAAGACACAGCAAAAAGCAAAGGGGGGGGGGAGAGGGGGGAAGACAACACTCACATCACAGAGGGAGTCAAGCTTGAGCTGATAGTCATAAAATTGATAAAAATGATATAATTATCATTCTTAGTTCAAAAGTTTTTCTTTCCTGAATGGATTTTTTTTCTGCAACCAGGACACACTGGAACTGCAAGCACTGATGTGAACTATGACACTGACAACAGAAGGGAAGAAGGGAAGAGAGGAGAAGAAGAAAAAGAAAAAAAAAAAGGGGGGAATGAGGGGTTGGGGAAGGGTCGGGCGGGGAGGAGGTGTGGAGGAGTAGGAGGGTAGGTAAGTCACCTTTACTCTAGACTCCCAGGATATGAGAGATACGCGCAATCCTGGCAGAGAAGCGAGCTGGGGACAGTTGCAGGCGTATCAGGGTGCCAAGCATAGCTTGCTCCAAGCAGTACAGGACATCGAGACAAAGGACCTCAATCACAACCTTGAAAAAACAGACAGCCGATATATCGCCAGAAACACTACGGGGTATCAGAGAGATTCAGAATCAATCAGCAAGCCCCATGAAAGTACGGTATTCAGGGGTCTTTCGGAAGTGAATCCAACAGGACCACGTATGAGAAAATTTAGTAGGGTTATCCAGAGAAGAAGCAATCAGCTCTTTCATTTCAGCAATTCTGTTCAAGCGTATGAACCAATCTCACACTTTGGGGGGGGGTGAACAGACCCCCAGAGAACCGGTAAGCAGAGTTTGGCCGCGTTAAGCATATGCATAGCCAGAGATTTGAAATATAAACGTTTGGGAAGTGGAGCGTGGTGGAGGAGTTGGGCCGGAGAGAACTCAATATCAAGAGTAGACACCGAAGAAGTAATCCGATGTACCTCCTGCCAAAAGGGCTGACCCATAGGGCAGTCCCACCAGCTGACCCATAGGGCAGTCCCACCAGATATGAAGAAGAGATCCAACAGGAGCCCCACATCTCCAACAAATACTGGGTCTGGATGGATTAAAATTATGGATTCTAGAAGGTGTATTGTACCAACGTGTCGCCAACTTGTATCCGTTTTCTTGTTCCAAAACATTCAAGGAGCACTTATGAAAAAAGGTAAAGATTTGTTCCCAATCAGAGGAAGAAAAGTCAATGTTTAAGTCTCTTTTCCAAGCTTTGCAGGCGGGAAGTGAATCAGAGGTTCTGTCACCAAGAAGAATCAGATAGGTAAATGATACTAAATGCATCCCTGGTTCAGCCTTTGAACAGAGTGACTCAAAGCAGGTGAGAGGGCGGACCCATTTATGGCGATATGCAGGAGAGAAAAGAAAATGTCTGATTTGAAGATAGGCCCAAAACGGAAAGGTGAGATCACCCATAGTACTTACCAAGGAAGAACAAGACTTCAGCTGACCTTTGTGAAAAAAATGGTTCGCTAAAACTTGACTGTGTGGTCAATGTGCTGATGGAAAGGACTTATGCATACTGGGAGGGAAGTCCGGATTGAGGCGAAGAGAAGTTAGTGGGTTGGGGGCATCCGAAATGGAGGCCAATTTACAGGCTAAGTGAAAGGTTTTAAGGGAAGGACCGATTATTGGATGTAGGAGGAGGTCTTGAGGAATGTGTTTGGTCAGAAGCCACGGGATCGATGCCAAGAGGGAAGTGGAAAAAGAGTGTTCCAGCTGGACCCACGCTTTGGTGGTAAAGTGAATATTCCAATCGATTATCCTAGTAAGATGGCAGGCCTGATGATAGAGTTGCAGGTCAGGTAGTCCAATCCCCCCTGTGGATTTGGGGAGCACAAGTTGGGAGAAGGAAATACGTGGCCGTTTATGATTCCAGAGAAAAAGAGAGCACATTCTTCTGCATGAAACGAATAAGGTGGGTGGTAAATGGATAGGTAAGGCGCGGGAGGATATTCATTTTTAGTATAGCAGCCCTACCAAACCAGGAGAAGCATGGGCGATGCCACCTAGTTAGGTCTGCTCGGATGGCACCAAGGGTTGGAAGAAAGTTTTTGACATAAAGATCAGATAGGTTACTCGTAAGCTGTATTCCCAGATAGGTAAGGGAGTCCCTTTCCCATTGAAACGGGAACTGTGACTGACAAAAGGAAACCAGGTCTGGAGGAAGAGTAATGTTTAAGGCATAGGATTTGGCATAATGATTAATTTTGAGGATCGAGATATATTGAAAAAAGGAAAAATCCTTAAGTAGGTTGGGCAAGGTGATCCGGGGCTCCGTCAAAAACAAAAGAATGTCGTCTGTGTAGGCAGCAAGTTTGTATTCCTTGTTCGCCACGGAAATACCCCTGATATCTGGGTTTAAGAATCTCTGCCTCTGGAGCGAAGCGCTCTGTGTGCATGTTCCAGATCAATGGGTGCAGCAGGTGGACGGTCCAGCAGATCATCGAAGATTGCAATTACTGTTTTGGGGATGTCGCTCGGCTCCACAGATTCAGGCAAGCCACGTAATCTATCTCTGCGACCTCTATTATCCAGATCTTCAATCTGTCTATAAAAATCACGGATATGAGATGTGTGCGATACTGACAACTGCTGGATCTCCACTATGGCAACAGTATTAGATCTGCTTGTGAATTCCACCTCCTCTATTCTTGTACTTAACAAATGAAGGTCTTCCCTTCGTCACTGAGGGCTGTGGTAAAAGTAGCTTTAATGTCAGCTGCAACTGCCTGCAGATCTCTTAAAGAACGTGTATGAGTGTCTGAAGAGAGATCATGCTGTGGGACAGATTCCATGCCATGCCACATGTTGTTTTAGGGTCTCTGGCTGGCAGGAGCTCCTGTATCACACGACCATCTTGGATCTCGGCAGACCACGCCCCCTCACTGACAACCATATAACCTGCTTTCTGTGCATTTTGGATGGAGATAAAAAGCAACTGAAACGCATGTAGTGTGAACTGGCCCTCAGCAGTGGTCCTGATCAGTGTATTCTGATGGAGGGGAAGTTTCCCTACTTTCAAAATAGAATAGCTCAGCGGGAATGACTCCCCCATCCTCCTTAACCCTAGGTTCACACCTAAGTGTTTTCTGCAACGTTTTGTGTTTTGCAGAAACGCAGCGCAGTCCATTTAACATGATTTCGTATGGGACATGTTCACATCTCTGCGTTTTCACTCGTGCATTTTTTGGAAAGGGTCAGGGACTTTTTTGAATGCAAAATGTTGCGTTTTTGGTTCTATAGACTTCAATGGAAATGCTGCATTGCGTTTTGCGTTTAAAATCTGCTTAGCAACAAAAAAAATTAAAAACGCAGCACAAACGCAACCTGCATAGGTGTTAACCTAGCCTAACTGTGTAAATGGGGGAATCGAGTCATTTTCTTTCATTCAACTCACTGGTGGAAAGAAAAAAAAATACTCATGTATAGGACAGCCTAATGCCGCCCACAGACGGGTCGAAAATCGGCCGATTTGTCGGCCAAAAAAAAAAATCTGCCGATTTTCGCACCATTAGTGGGTTAATTGGTCGGCCGTTTTTCGAGGTTTTTGCAAATTTTTTTATGTTGGAAAATTTGCGTCCGCTTTTGACGATCGGCCGATTTTCCCGGAAATGATGGGCGAATCGGCCGTTCGTTTTACCGATAAAAAATCTGCACATGAGCTGTGACCTGCAAGAAGAAGAAGTCCGCTATTATATTTTATATGAAAAAGTCTTGCGGTTGCAACAAAGAAGTCCACTATTAAAGTCTTGCAGTTGCAACAAATGTATCCATTTGTATCCACATAAAAACATCTGTATCCAAACAAAAACATTGTAATCCAAATAATGTATTTGTATTGCTGTCACATTGTATGGTGTGCTCCCCTGTCTCTGCAAGGGACAGAAGTTATGGAGTTAATGCCGGCCATAGACGGGTCAAAAATCGGACAATTTTTTTAACATTGGTGGTAACGTCAGCTGATCGAACAACCGATTTTTCATTTTGTTTTTTTAAATCAGTCGATTTTCAACCTGTCTATGGCCTGCATAAGATCTACCAACAAGTATGTACTATAATGGCTGGCATGATTGGATACAAGTGGATTGGATAGATTAGGTACGTTACATAGTTTAAATAGCTCTAAGTTTGATTGTACAGAGATTGTATGGTCAGATTGTATTGTGTATGGTAATCCTTAGCTGAATAACCATTGAAGCCCTGAGTCAGGATAATAATATAGTTATATTTACTATGCTTTCAGTTGTGTTTACATTTCTGCCATAGTATCATGGTTAGGCGATACATCACAAAGGTCAGGGACTCGGGATATGAGTAGGACCAGCAGGGAGGCAGGTCAACATTATGTGATGACCTTTAAAAGTATGATCTCTGTGTTATATTATTAATGTAAAGAAGCCCATAAATAATTGTGAGTGATGGGGCCAAGCCATACAGAGGCAGGGGTCTAGGATATTGACCATGGCCTTTACTTAAATAGTAAAGTTCATTTGTTAAGGAACTAAGATAATACAACTGTTCAATGTTTTTATTGTTTTTATAAGATGATTACAAAAAGCAGATACATTTGCAATAACAGTCAATACCATCACAATTTATCATCATGTTGAATGAGAGAACCAGGTGACTTGGCAAAATATGTAAACTGAAAAAAATGTAAAGAGTTAACACCACATCCCGTTGTCCACAGATCACCTGAGTGTCAATCTACCATACAGACAATTTCTTACATACTGTACGAAAGAGGTCAAATGTTGACATCTAATGGTGGCCATCCAGGCTTTGATGTTATTATCCAATTGATCAAAATGATCGATTCAGAAAAAATTGAAGAGACTTTGGTGTTGATTTACTAAAACTGGAGAGTGCAAAATCTGTTTTTTTTTAACCGCTTCCCGACCGCCCTATAGCAGAACCACTGCTACAGGGCGGCAGGGCTGTGCAAAATCACGTATTTATACGTGATTTTGTATTTCTGGGTAGGGGGCACACCCTACCCGTGCCACCATTGGCGGCTACAGCTGTCGATCACCGGGTCCCGGCCGGAGATTCCTCGCCGGCATCCAGCGATCACCGAGGAACACTGACAGAGAGGTCTGTATGTAAACAACACAGATCTCTCCCTGTCAGCACCTGCACGCTGCTTTGTATTGCTCTGCAGAGCAATAGAAAGCAGCATGCTTACATAAACAAAATAGTAAAACAGCACACAGCACACTGTTAACCCTTCGATCGCCCCAGATGTTAACCCCTTCCTGCCCAGTGCACTAGTACAGTGTCAGTGGGGATGTCAGTGACAGTTAGTCAGTTTGGCTCCAGTGTCAGAATGGCCGCTTCAGTCCTGCTATAAGTCGCTGATCGCCGCCATTACTAGTATAAAATTAAAGAAAAAAAATTCCAGTATATATACTGCTATTTGTAGATGCTATAACTTTCCCGTAAACCAATTAATTTACGTGTATTGGGATTTTTGTTAGCAAAGCAATATAGCAGTATACATTTTGGCCTACATTTATAACAAAATTTGATTTTTTTAAATTTTTTGCTGGATATGTTTTATAGCAAAAAGTCAAAAATATTGTTTTTTTTTTTTTCAAAATTGTCAGTCTTTTTTGTTTATAGTGCAAAAAAGTTAAAAATGCATAGACAATCAAGTACCATCAAAAGAAATCTCTATTTATGGAGAAAAAAAGGACAGAAATTTAATTTGTGCGCAGCGTTGCATGACTGCGCAATTGTCAGTTAAAATAACGCAGCGCCGTATCACAATAAATGGTTAGGAAGGGGGGTAAATCCTCTGGAGGGCAAGTAGTTAACTGAACAAGATGAAGTTAGAAGCATATTGGCTACCATGCACAATTGCACAATATTTTGCACTCTCTAGTTTTAGTAAATCAACCCCATGGCCTCCTGATTGATTTAATCTGGCCATGCATAGATCAAAATTCAGCCAGTGCAGCGGGGACGGGATGTATTTTTGATCCATGTATGAGCACCCTGGTTGTACACAAGTCAATCTATTGATCAATTGATCCACTTGTGTACAATCAGCCTGTGGGGTTTTTCCAAACAGTACCGCTGGCTACAGGCAGCAACACTAATTATTGTGTTCTGCCAGCAGGGAAGGCTCCCCACACAATAGCACTGTAGAAAGGATTCCCCTATTACCACTCACTGTGTTGATGGGGGAATTGAGCAATTTTCTTCCCTTCCACCCTGCATTAGACACAATTTAAATTAGAATAAATTATGCTGTTAAGGGATGTTTTGGTTTTGCATTCAACTGTATTTTGATAAATTAGATTATGAGACTGCATAGTAAAAATCAAATCGGAAAAGCGTAGAATCCTAAACTATTCGCCTGGCAGTACTAGGGTCAGTGGTTCAGATCCCAACTACGGCACCACCTGCCTGGAGATTGCATGTTCTCCCTGTGCCTGTGTAGGTTTCCTCCCACACTCCAAAGATATGCTGGGAGGTTAATTGGATCCTGTCTAAATTGGCCGTAGTATATGTATGTATGAATGTAAGTTAGGGACTTTAAATTGTACACCCCTTGAGGGTTAGGGACTGATGTGAATGTACAATATATATGTAAAGCACTGCGTAAATTGACAGCGCTATATAAGTACCTGAAATAAATAAATCTTAAAATGCCCCACCAAAAAGGGGAAGTTCCACATTAAGGCTTTGTCCCTCACTCCGCAAAGGTGTCAATCCTTAACGGGGAGCATGGGACAAAGCGGGGGACTAATTTTGACAGTTACCCGCTTCCACTTCCACTGCGATCGCCTAGACCAGGGGTAGGCAACCTGAGAGCCGCAGGACTACAAGTTCCATCATGCCTCTGCAAGTCATAGCTGTAACTGTCAGTTTTGTAATCTTTGCAATGCCTCATGGGAAATGTAGTTCCTCAACAGCTAGAGAGCCACAGGTTGCCTGCCCCTGGCCTAGACAATCAGAAGTGGAAGTTCTCTTCCCACCAGCAGTCTTCTGGGACATGACAGGTCGCAGAGGACTGCGGGACCATTCACAATGTGCAGCACAGGTAGCACATGCGTGGTGGTTGCCCAGCTGTGAAGCTGCAAGCTGTCACAGCCGGGTACCCACACTTAAAATGCGGCGCCGGAAACACAGGATGGCCAGTGAACCCAGCTGCTGTGAGGACACCACTTGATCCTAGGACAGGTGAATGGCTGTTTTTTAAAAGTCAGCAGCTACAGTTTTTGTAGCTGCTCACTTTTTTTTTCACCAGAGACTGAATCTCCACATTACCTATCAATCTAAATAAACTTCCCCATGTTTGGCATTTCAATTGAGTGGGTTGTCGATTATAGATCAATTATTCCTATCAGAAGAGATCAATCAGAAAATAAATTGTTCATTTATCAAAATGTGTATGATCACTTATACCGATGACTCTGATTCACTTACCAATGTCAAAGACATTTGATGAATCTGCAGACTCTGGAATGCATTCACTTATCTCTATATAGTAACAGCTTTGTAAGTGTACATAAGTGAAGGGCCTGATGTGTTGCTCTTTCAGGATTTATTTACATGAAGACGTAGGGCCTATTTTCTAGGGAAACATACAGCTTCTTTCAAGTGCACAGGATTAACATCTTCTCTAGTGGATTAAAACAACTTCAAAGCATGCAGGAACAGAATTTAAAAAGGATGGAGGTTATTAGGTATATCTCTACTATGTAACATCCACAGGATGTGACCATGCTATAACAAAATGTTTATTTACAGACATGTCCTTTTCTAAAATAGTTACCATACCACATATTTCATATTATTTAACATCTTCCATGTTATATATGTCTGTGTGAAAAAAAAAATTAAAAGCATTTGTAAAATGTAGATTGTGACCTTTTTTTGTCTTTTTAGTGCATAAAACAATGTAAATTGTAATTTTCGGTGCTATTTAAAGTACTGAAAATATAAGTTGGCAATTACTTGTCTTGGCACGTGTTAATTAGACTTCAGCCTGCATGTTAATAAAAGCTTGTCCATGGCTTAGAAGCTTAGATGGTATATATTTTGTGTAAATACACATGATCATGGGATGCTTGGTCTTCGGCATTACTCTGAAAGAAGTCTCATGTTAAGCTGTGCTGACACTTTCCCGGGTGGGGTCGTCTGTGGGAGTCATTTGCAGGATGGAGAGATCCTGTGTCATTGCAGTGCAATATTACAGATACTAACACCCCCCCTCCCCCGTCACATCAAGCCGACTTTGAAATTGTGCGACTTACAGTGAAATCGCACGATTTCAAAGATGGGGGACATGCCGATTTAACGTGCAATTTGTAAGACATCGGACACAGATGTCTATGCAAATCGCACCAAAAGTAGTACATGTAGTGCTTTACATACATATCTTGTACATTCACATCAGTCTCTAACCCTCAAGGGGCGAGCAATCTAAGGTCCCTAACTCACATTCATACATACACATACTAGGACCAATTTAGACAGGAGCCAATTAACCTAGCAGCATGTCTTTGGAACGTGAGAGGAAACCGGAGAACCCAGAGGAAACCCATGCAGACACAGGGAGAACATGCAAACTCCAGGCAGGTGGTGCCATGGTTGGGATTCGAATATTTATTAATATTAATAATAATCCATACTTTTTATGTATAAAGTGATATAGAGTAAACTTTTTCTTACTACATTTCTTTGCACCTTGTGCAAAACACTTTACATAGCGTTACAGACAATGCTGGTGATATATTAATAATAATCCATACTTTTTATGTATATCACTCCGGTCACATCAAGCCTGACTTTGAAACCGTGCGACTTACAGTGAAGTCGCACGATTTCAAAGTCGTGTGAGATGCCGATTTCAGGTGCAATTTGCAAGACATCTGACACAGATGTCTATGCAAATTGCCCCAAAAGTAGTGCATGCAGTATGTTAGAAAAAGTCAGAAACATACCGATTTGACCGCTGTAACTGCAGACAATAGGGTGCGACTTGGCATACGATTTGCAAGTCGCATGGCATGCAAATTGCATGCAAAATCACACCCGATGTGACCGTTGTGTAAATGTAGATACAAAGCATTACAATACGTGTGACTGTATGGAGCATTGCTTGTATATACTGAGCAATTAGTCCTGCGACTAATATACCAAATGCCCTGGAGCAGGCCACAGTTTATGCATCTTTATTTCCTGCAACCATGGGTTGCAAGAAAGAAAATCGCTCGATTCCCCCATCAACAGTCAGTGGTGATGGGGAATACCTCCCTCGGAGCTATGCTGTTCTTCCGGCGAGATGGGGGGAGCTGGGACCAGCCTCTGACAATAATCATGTGCTAAAATTCTGACATGCTGGTTGTACCCAACTCGACCGTTGGTTCAACTTGGATACAATCAGCCTGCCCATAGATGGGTCGGATCTTGGGTGGTCCCTGCTGATCTGGCTTTACCTTATACAATTTTCTTTCCAGCAAAGAATTGCAGAAAATAAAATAGCTTAATTCCCTCAGCGAAACATTCAGTGTTGATGGGGGAATCCCTTCTTTGATATTCTGCTGGCGGGGAGCCTTCCCTATAGCTAGGGGCAGTGATCGCAAGCAAAAAATCCCACAGGCTGGTTGTACTAAAGTCAATCAATGGATTAACTTTGGTATGATCTGCCATGCCCATAGATGAATCAAATTTCGACCAGTCCCTGCTGAACCAAACAAAATTAGATCCAACTATGGCCAGTTTAGGCAGAAGGATCTACCCACTGGCAAGCATATGTAAATTTAAAAATGAAAAACTCTTAATTAGTTCTTTAGGTCCCTTTTACACTGATCCAGTGTGCTTCTCTTGCAGTGTAGTCTATTCAAGGTCTTCATGCGGGTTAACTGCCCTTTGCCATAGACTTCTATTTTGTCCCACTGTTTTAGTGTACTCCCTGAAAGCACACCAAAACTGTGGGACACAACAGAAGTCTATGGCAAAGTGCAGCTAACCCATGCAAAAACACAGGTACACTGAGCTGCAACTGCGCTGCAGGAGAAGTGCACCAGATCAGTGTGAAAGGGGCTTTAGTCATAGTCAAATGGATAGTATTGTAGTGTACTGCTCCTTAGATGTGCTCATTTTTAACACTCGGTTTTTTCCCTTTATTTTAACCTGGTAACCCTGCCATTGATTCACTTTCTGTTATAAGGTGACAACCATACTGAGCAAAACCATACTGAGCAATATTGTTATCCGAGGACCTTAGGACCAGGGGTGGACTGACAACTCATGGGGCCCCTGGGCAATAGGAGATCATGGGGCCCCTGTGTCCTCGCCCACACTCAAACCACACCCCAAAAAAGCCTATGAAAGGTACCAGGGGCATCTCATGGGGCCCCCTACTGACCCCGGGCCCTCGGGCAGTGTCCTAATGGTCAGTCTGCCCCTGCTTAGGACTACATAACACCTCCCTCTCTTCTCCATAAAATGGGAAGGTGTTTTGCAGTCCACAGAGATACCTGGAAGCAATGCTAATTGATAACAGTCCAGAGGAAGGGAGTACAGGAAGATGTCAGCTCACAAGATTTCTGGCTGGATGAACAGCTACTTTTTTTACTCTTCTCAAGCAGATATGATAAAACCTTTTCAATGATATATTAAAGTTAATCTCCAGCAAACCTAAAAGCCCTCCATTGCAGTGGGGCTGTACCCACACTGCAAAGGGTTAACTGTTCAAAACCTGATCCTTCCCTCCTGCCGGCTCCTCTGTGCTGCTAGGCTGGTCTGTGCAGTCTCTTCTCCCTTATGCTCCAGCAGTCTAAGGTCCATTGACAGCATCAAGACTGATGAAGGAACAGTCCGTCTCTGGAGCATGGGGGAGCACTGTCTATAGGAGGTGCAAAGGATCAGATAAATTATTGCATTATAGAGGATTTCTATAATGCCAACAGTTTGTGCAGCTCTTTGTAACATAAGGGCAGACAGTATAGTTACAATACAATTCAATACAGGAGGAATCAGAGGGCCCTGGCAATTAGGTCGTACAATTATTATTCTACAGGATTTATATAACGCCAACAGTTTGCTCAGCGCTTTACAAAATGAAGGTAGACATTACAGTTACAATATCATTTGGTACAAGAGGAAACAGAGGGCCCTGCTCGTTAGAGCTTACAATCTAGGCGACAATAAAACTTCTTTTCAGTCCCCTAGACATAAATGAGCAGTTAACCCTTGCAGTGCCAGGGAGAGATTTCAAGTTTTTCTTGGAAATGGGCTTCAACAAACCAAAAACAAGCAAATAAGAAACATTTATTGTTAGAGTATACATACTGTACACTTTAAATATACCACTGAAAGCATTTTATTATACAGTATATGTTTGGTAAATGCCCATTGATCCTGCCAGAAACCTTGTCAGCTAATAACTCTCTATGCTCTCTGCCTGTGCTGCACTGTTATCACTTACAATACTCCCAGTGTTCCCTGTGGACTATAAAATGCACCTTCTTCCCAAGTTACGGAGAAGATTGAATAGGAAAGTTTTATGTAACTGTTATCACTTACAATGTTCCCAGTGTTCCCTGTAAACTACTAAATGCACCCCCTTTCCAAGAGAAGAGGAAAGTGGAAAGTATTCTGTAATCCTGTACTAGGGTGGCAACACTACTCCTCCATAGAAACAATGAGTGCGTTGTCACCTTAGGAGAGGAAGTGTGATACTGGCAGGATTACCAAGGCAAAATAAAAGGAAAATGCCTAAAAAAAAAACTATTGCAGACACTGAGGCCCCATTTGTTCCCACTACACAATTTTGACATTTTGATTTTCATGCAATTGTGTGTGTCACATAGGACAGCCCATTCACTTGTATGGGTAGCCCTATGCATGTTTGTCACCCAAAAAAAAGCCCTTGCTCCTTTTTGAGTCACAAGCTTTGTACGATTTGTGGATTTTGTCACCATTTCTTTGTGATCCTATCTTGTGACAATTTCGGAAAATTTGCATCTCGTTTGGTGTGCCATAATGGCACCCAAATGCGCACAGTGTGTTGTGCTGCAATTGCCATGCGATTTGGGATCGCAGGCAGAATTGCAGAGATTCTGCCAGCGGTCCCAAAGCATGAGATGTGAACGGTGCTTTAAGGGCTGATAAACTGCAATAAGATTTAGATGAGCTTTAGGTATCATATTTGCTGTGTTCCTATCATTGACATTATGAATAGCTAATAAATATCTGGTGATCCTGCCACTACCTTCTGTAGCGCTTAAGGGCTGATAAGCTGCAATAAGATTTAGATGAACTTTAGGTATCACATATTCTGTGTTCTTATCATTGCCATTGTGAATAGCTAATGAATATCTGGTGATCCTGCCACTACCTTCCGCCAAACATTGCTTTCTGTGTTGGGCTGACAACGCTAACCGTGGACTGCAAGGTAGAGTTGTCAGCATGCATGTCCTTTCCCAGACTGAGACCAGCAGAGTGCTGTGCCAACATACTGGGTGTCTGCAGTCCTATTATTAGCCTATGACATCCCAGGCCGATATACCCCACTGTTCTGCCCTGCCATAGAATGATTGACAGCCGCACCTGCTGCACCCTTGCCTTTTCCAGAAGAACTGAGCACAGAAATATTGCAGTGCGGTGACTAAAAATTACTCAAAACAGTGTTTTGCTTATTTATGTATTTATGTTTTACAATATTGATGCCATTTCTAATGTTATATGACTCTACTGACATCATTCCCTGCTTTACTAATCTTTACTTTACAAATGTTAAACACCAAGCACTACCCATTGGCACCAGTGTGTATTCAGTCCTATTATCACACTAGGGATTTAGCTATGTATCCGCTTATAGCAATGCAGGGTAATAATTCTATATACATGTTAAGTATACAGAGTTTCTTCTATGTGCTGGCTGCTATAAGAATCAGAATCAGCTTTATTGTCAAGTGTGTACAGGCATATAAAAAAAATTGTCTTCAGTTTAAAGTCGAAATGTTTAAAATGGCTCTCAGTGCACTTTGCACGTAGGTAAACATCTATGCGTATGTGCACACCCACACATACACCTACACACACATATACATACACTCATTGAAACAACAACACAAAATGCAAGGCTTAAGCACAAGCTCTTTTTGCATTAATATATGTGTGTGCGTCATATTTCTATACCTGTGCGTCTTCACTTGCAAAATACACAGATTCCTCCATCCACACAAAAGAGGTAGATGGAGGAATTCCCCCCATTCCCCAAACCCCTATCAGAATGCACTGATCATTGTCTGTATCCACTGATCGATGGAAATATTTCCAATATATCCCTTTGCCAATCCAACAATCAATTTCTGTCAAGCAGGGACTGCCATACACTGACTGAAATGTGGCCAGTCCTTGGTGAACCTACTGAATTTCAATCAGTATATGGCTAGTATTATTCATAACCAATATGAAAACAGTCGTACTTATAATATGGTCTTTAACCACTTCCTGAGCGCCCTACAGCAGAACTACTGCTACAGGTTGGCAGGGCTGCTCAAAATCACGTGTATATATATACGTGATTATGTATTTCCAGGTAGAGAGCATACATTTTAATTTGGGTGCAACGTTGCATGACTGCACAATTGTCAATTAAAGTAACGCAGCGCCGTATTGCAAAAAATGGCCTGGTCAGGAAGGGGGGTAAATCCTCTGAAGGGCAAGTGGTTAAAGCAGAAAGTTTAAAATCCTCCCTTGCAGTGGGGCTGCCCCTGCACTGCAAGGGTTAAATGCTCATTTTGGTCTAGGGGAATAAGAAAAGAAATGTTGCTTTTTCCTGATCCTCTGCTCCTGCAGGCTCCTCTGTGCTGTAAAACCAGTCCCCCAGCCTCTTCTCCCTATGCCCTGGTGGTCGCAGTTCCTCTGACATTATTAAGACCAATGCAGGATCCATATACTTGCACTGGATGTTGAGGATGCTGGGGAACAGGCCACCGCTGGAGCGTTGGGGAGTTCCAACTGAAGGGGTGTGAAGGATTGGGTACGTAAAACTGCTGTTCCCATCCCCTAGACCTAAAAGATCATTTAACCATTGCAGTGTGGGAGCTGCCCTACTTCAAGGGAGTATTTTTTTTCCCCCCGAAGTTGAGCTTTAAATGAACACAAATAGTTAATAATAATAATAATAAAAAAAATTAATAATACATACTTCCTACAACACTTATTTATAGCCTGTGCAAACGGTCCTACTGGAAACTTGATAATATGGGCTTTAAATTAACTCAAATAGTTAATAATAATAGTTATTAAAATAATCATGATAATAACAGATATCTCCTTTATATAAACTAGCGTATAGGTGCAGGTGTTACAGCGCTTATTTAGAGCCTTTGCTAACACTTTATACAGTGCTACAGAACATGTTGGTGTTATTTGTTAATAATAATAAACACAATAATAATAAATATTTTATATGTATGAAGCAATGTACAGTTACATTTTAATTACACTTATTTATAGCCTTTGCAAACACTTTGTATAGCGCTACAAAAAATGTATTCATAATAATAATATCATTAAATACACTTTATATGCATACATTAATGTGCAGTTACATTTTTGTTACAATACTTATTTATAGCCTGTGCATACAGTCTTACTGGTAACTTGACGATGTGGTCTTTAAATGAACACAAATAGTTAATAATAATTGCTTCCTATATATAAACTACTGTACAGGCACAATGTGTTAGAACACTTACTTACATCCTTTGCAAACATGTTATATAGTGATACAGAAAAATGTTGACGCTATTTATTATTATTATTAATACAGATAATAATCAATAATAATAATATTAATACTATTCATCATCATCAATACTTTATAAAGTAACATACAGTAACATTTGTGTTACAAAACTTATCTGTACCCTACGCAAACACTTTATGCAGTGGTACAGAAAATGTTGGTGATATTTATATTCATTGTAATAATAATCATCATCACAATCATCATCACTTTATATGTATAAAGTAACATACCGTTACAATGTTGTTACAAAACTTATTTGTACCCTGTGTAAATACTTTCTGCAGTGCTACAGCAAATGTTGGTGATATTTATTAATATTAATCAATATTTGATATGCATCATGTAAAATACAGTTCCATTTTTGCTACAACACTTATTTATTGCCTTTGCAAACACTTTATACAGCACTACTGAAAATATTGGTGATATTTATTAATATTAATAATAAGCTATACTTTTTATGTATAAAGTGATATACAGTTACATTGTTGTCACAACACTAATTTGCATCCTGTGCAAACACTTTATACAGTGCCACAGGAAATGTTGGTGATGTTTACTAATATTAATAATAATCAATATTTTATATGCATAAAGTAATATACAGCTACATTTTTGTTATAACACTTCTTTGCACCTTGTGCAAAACACTTTATACAGCTTTACAATGTTGGTGATATTTTATTTTTTATTTATTTTAGGTACTTATATAGTGCCATCAATTTACACAGTGCTTTACATATATATTGTACATTCACATCAGTCCCTAACCCTCAAGGGGCGAGCAATCTAAGATCCCTAACTCACATTCATACATACACATACTAGGACCAATTTAGACAGGAGCCAATTAACCTAGCAGCATGTCTTTGGAATGTGGGAGGAAACCGGAGAACCCAGAGGAAACCCACGCAAACACAGGGAGAACATGCAAACTCCAGGCAGGTGGTGCCATGGTTGGGATTCAAATATTTAATAGTAATAATAATCCATACTTTTTATGCATAAAGTGATATAGAGTAAACTTTTTCTTACTACATTTCTTTGCACCTTGTGCAAAACACTTTGTACAGCGTTACAGACAATGTTGGTGCTATTTAGTAATATTAATAATAATCCATACTTTTTATGTATATCACCCTGGTCACATCAAGCCGACTTTGAAATTGTACTACTTACAGTGAAGTCGCATGATTTCAAAGTCGGGGGACATGCCGATTTCAGGTGCGATTTGTAAGGCATCTGACACAGATGTCTATGCAAATCGCACCAAAAGTAGTACATGTACTACTTTAGAAATTGGTGTGGCTCTGACCAAATCGAATCCGCACTGAATTGACCCCTGTAATTGTGGACAATAGGGTGAAACTTGGCATACTATTTGTAAGTCGCATGACATGCAAATCGCATGCAGTCGCACCTAGTGTGACCAGGGTGTAAAGTGATATAGAGTTACATTTTTGTTACAACGCTTCTTTGCACTTTGTGCAATACACATTATACAGCATTACAGACAATGTTGGTGATATTTATTAATATTAATAATAACCTATACTTTTGTTACAACGCTTTTTGCACTCTGTGCAAAACACTATACAGCGTTACAGACAATGTTGTTGATATTTATTAATATTATTATATTATTATTATTATACAGGATTTATATAGCGCCAACAGTTTGCGCAGCACTTTACAAAATGAAGGTAAACGTTATAGTCACTATACAATTTGGTACAAGAGGAAACAAAGGGCCCTGCTAGTTAGAGCTTAATATTAATAATAATTGATACTTTTTATGTATAACGTGATATAGAGTTACATTTATGTTACCACATTTCTTTGCACACTATACAGCGGTACAGGAAATGTTGGTGATATTTATTATTGATATAGTAAAGATGATAATAATCAATACTTCATAAACATAAAGGAATGTACTTAATATTAATCCATACTTTTTATGTATAAAGTGATATAGAGTTACATTTTTGTTACCACACTTCTTCGCACCTTGTGCAGTTTATACAGCGCTACAGGAAATGTTGGTGATATTTATGATTAATATTTATTTATTAATAATATAGTAACGATAATAATAATCAATACAGGAAATGTTGGTGATATTTATTAATATTAATAATAATCCATACTTTTTATGTATAAAGTGATATAGCGTTACATTTTTGTTATAATATTAATCTTAATCAATACTTTTTATGGATAAAGTGATATAGAGTTTCATTTTTGTTACCACACTTCTTCGCACCCTGTGCAAACAGTTTATACAGCGCTACAGGAAATGTTGGTGATATTTATTATTAATAATAATACTAATAATAATAATCCATACTTTTTATGTATAAAGTGATAGTTACATTTTTGTTACCACACTTCTTTGCACCCTGTGCAAAACACTATACAGCATTACAGGAAATGTTGGTGATATTTATTGTTAATAATAATGATCATAATCAATATTTTTTATGTATAAAGTGATATAGAGTTACATTTTTGTTACCACAGTTCTTCGCACCTTGTGCAAACAGTTTGTACAGCGCTACAGGAAATGGTGATATTTATTAATAATAATAATCCATACTTATTATGTATATAGTGATATAGAGTTACATTTTTGTTACCACAGTTCTTCGCACCCTGTGCAAACAGTTTGTACAGCGCTACAGGAAATGTTGGTGATATTTATTAATAATAATAATCCATGCTTATTATGTATATAGTGATATAGAGTTAAATTTTTGTTGCCACACTTCTTCGCACCCTGTGCAAAACACTATACAGCATTACAGGAAATGTTGATGGTATTTATTGATATTAATAATCCATACTTTTTATGTATAAAGTGATAAATTACATTTTTGTTACCATACTTCTTCGCAGCCTGTGCAAACAGTTTATACAGCGCTACAGGAAATGTTGGTGATATTTAATAAAATAATAATAATCCATACTTTTTATGTATAAAGTGATAAATTACATTTTTGTTACCATACTTCTTCGCAGCCTGTGCAAACAGTTTATACAGCGCTACAGGAAATGTAATGTTGGTGATATTTATTAATATTAATAATAATCCATACTTTTTATGTATAAAGTGATAAATTACAGTTTTGTTACCATACTTCTTCGCAGCCTGTGCAAACAGTTTATACAGCGCTGCAGGAAATGTTGGTGATATTTATTAATATTAATCCTTAATTTTTATGTATAAAGTGATAAATTACATTTTTGTTACCCTACTTCTTTGCACCCTGTGCAAACAGTTTATGCAGCCCTACCAGAAATGTTGGTGATATTTATTATTAATATAGTAAGATAGTAATAATCAATATTATTATTATTATTATACAGGATTTATATAGTGCCAACAGTTTGCTCAGCGCTTTACAATATAACGAGAGACAATACAGTTCAATACAAGAGGGTTAGGAGGGCCCTGCTCCTTGGAGCTTACAATCTAGGAGATACTTCATAAACATAAAGGAATGTACAGTCTCATTTTTATTGCAACACGTATTTATAGCCCGTGCGACCAGTCTTACTGGTAACTTGATAATGTGGTCTTTAAAGGAGCGAACTAGTTAAGGAGCCATGGTATAACTTAGAGCAGATGAACAGTGGGCCGGTGTAGCTGAAAGGGTTAACTCTGCCGGTTGCACAGAACATACGTGTTAGCCTCTGCAGTGCCATGTACAGCTCCTTTTCTGCATGCACTGCTCTCCTATAGGGCCTCCACACTTGTGTAATGAAGTGGAAGTCTTAATGCACTGGTGATAAAAGGATGGGAGCCATGGAGGGGTTAAATGAAGCTGCAGTAGGAAGGGAGCTCCGCCTCTGCTTTCAGCACCTGGTCCTCTATAGACAGTTGCCTCAGCAGTAGATTTCAGAAGGGATTGGAGGAAAACAAGAGGGGGAGAGAATGTGACAACTGCCGGCTCTGGCTGCTGCCTTGGGGAGGCCTCCCGCACCTGTCCCTGCCTGTCTCTTGGCCAACACTGTTGTTGAATCAGACAAGCAGAGAAACATTCTTATTTGCCAGAGCAGAACGGCGTGCAGAAGCAAGAACATGACTTCTTCATTCAAGCTGGATTTTCTTCCTGATATGATGGTCGATAGCCGTTTGCTAGTTTCTGACAGAATGTAAGTACAGAGCCAGTTTATCTGACAGATCTAGAACTGTGCCATGCTGCATTAATGCCACATTGTTCTTGTGTGTACAGCGACAAGAGAGTAGAGGGAGAATTAAAAAAAAAAAAAAAAAAAGCCATCTCTCATCCTGTAGTTGCTCCAGGCTACAGAGTTTTTAGGGAGTGATTTGTGCTTTCAGACATCTCCACTTCACCCTGCATAAGTCATGCATTTGCAATCACTTTGAATTTCTTAATGATGTGTTGCTAATTTTCATAAGGAATGTGCTGATCTGATAAAGCGAGCAAGGAAAAGGGCTGGATTTTTTTTTTTTTTTTTTTATTCCACTTTCTCTTTCGACGCTGTGGGAAATGACATTAATCTTAGTGCTTCCACCAGTGCCCTGAATTACAACACATTTTTTTTTTTTTATTGTGCTCCAGTCCTGCTAGAGATGATGCTTGTGGATGCCAGTAACGCAGTTTAATCCAATGAGATACACTGGGATTTTTCCACCTTATGATTGGCTACGGAGATAAAGATTAGGACAGCACATGCTATTAAAACCTCATGCTCAAGTCATGTCATATTCCTATAAAGGTGAAAATCTACGATAGTTTCCCCAATGTCCTTCTGGAAGCGGATCTGTGACTACAACTAGAGTGACGCTGTTATGGGATCTCATAAGCTAAGTGGGGATTTACATCGGAATGTGACAGCCCTTTTTTATTGTCACAAGACAACATGAATCTGTCATTAATGTTTACGGGAATAAATATTTACATGACGACTTTTAGCTGTTTTTGCCGTTGCGACATCGGCATTGTTTCAAAACTTATGGTACTAATAAATATTATTTTCATGCCAAGAGAAATAATTGCAAACATTTGTATAAAGCCACACGAACGCATCCACATCTGTTAACTCTCATAAAGTCTTTACAGACATGCTTGCGCGGTATGGAGTTACCGCAAACCTTAAAATGTTGCAAAGCGGACGCAGACTGAAGGGTTAAAATGGCAACTATAAATATAAGCAGGCGTTATGTTCTAATAAGTGACAGCCATGATTCATCTTTATGTCTTTTTGTAAACCCTACGAAGGGCCATTCCAAGTTTTATGATCAATTTTACTGGCAGCAAAACTTTCCCCACTGGTGCTTGCTGCTTTCCTAAGCACATTAGAAGAGGAGCCTTTGAGTGGAGAGATTCAATACTAGTCTATTGTTTAAGCTGTTGAGCCATAGGGGGTTGGGGAGCATAAGCCTTTTATGTGTTAGCCAACTTGTATCATACACAGTATGTCCTATATAGTACTGTTTACTAAATTGCCTGTTTAATAACATGAGCTCATAGAGAGCAGTGACGGGGGTCGAGGTCGACGAATGTAGCTGTGCCTTCAAAAATGATAAGCATGTGATGCACAGGACACGAGGACCATTCATAACCTGATAGGAGCCAAGAGAAAGCTTTCGTATTGTCCCTAGGAAGGCCAACTATTTCCCTACAGTGCCAAGCCCCTGGCCAAGAAGGGGTTAACTTCATAAATAATTACACACTTGAGGTGCATGGAGGTGAACATTAGGTCATGCTGAGTATTGTCTTTCACTGTAACACTTCATTGTGTTTTCATCATCTGGTCTTACACAGGTGAAATAAATACTGTACAACTACAAGCGCCTTGAGTTCAAAGTTCTAGGAAAGGTTCAGCGTGTGCTTGCAAAATCAAGTGCAGCTATTTTAAGGGGTTTTTTTTTCAATTTTCAATTTTTTTTTTCGGTGGAAAATAAATTCTTGGGAAATGATGCAGATTGCTTGTTTTTTAGCGCTGGAGGCTGTAATATGATCATTATCTGTGTAAACAGCTTGGAATCTGAAGATGATCTATGACCCAACATCAAAACTGTACTTCTAGTGTATGAGAGTTATTTGACTTGTGTTGGCTACACTGGGATTGTTTTTACAGATTATCATGATTTCCATCATTGCATGCCATTAGTAAATGACATGAGCAAGCGTACAGTAAAAGAATGAGCAGAGGGTTAACATCATTCAGAGAGTTACCAAACTGGTTACACTAGCTTTAACTGTTGAATGCATTTGGCAGGCTTGTTAAGGACAGTTACTTTTTTTTCGGCAAACCGTTATAATGGTTGGTAAAAAGGGAATATGCTATGTTTGATGTTATGTGAGATGACAGGGATATCATTATTAAAGGTTTTATGTCTGGTGTACAATGTGGGAATATCAGTGGTACATCATAATCCTTGCTTTTGTTTGCAACGCTTCCTTTTATTAATACCAATATTCAGTTTGTATGGGTGACTTTTTATACTCTGTGACATTCAAAAGTGATCTGTCATAATAACAACAATCAATAAATGCAGAAAGTAAACACATACAGGTAGTTTTGCTAAAAAAAAACAAAAACCAGAAAACTTTAGCTTATTAGTATATTTTTAGCAATGCTGTAAATCATAGAGATTGGCTTAACATGGAAGCCCTATGGCCGGTTGGCTAGTCTTGAAGTAGTGCTGTTAAACCCCACATGGGAATCAAACATCTAAAACGCACACGCACAAAGAATCTAGCTGAAGTCATAAGCATACACTTATGTAAATATAGTATGCAATGTATGATACACAATAGTTGACATATTTAGAATTAGGATTGCATGAAGTCGCTCATGTGGATTTATTATAACACTCTTTTTAACGTATAGGTACCTTCAATAAAGGTTTACTATTTAATTTAAAACTGTAGTTTCCACTCCTGAGGACTTGTAATCAAAGTTGCCATTTAAAACAAGGCTCGGTAAAGAAGTTGTCCTAAAGCTAATGTGAATATTACACTTTGCGGATGATCTGAAAAGCTTGGAAGATGTATAGCTTCTCGGAATGCTTCATTTGTCATCCAGACACATAACTGCACTGACTAAATTTGAAGCAGCTATCATTTGTCCATAAAACTGAAATAAATATGTATTGGTGGAATTCTTGTCTTTCTCTGATGTCTGCTGTGCTTGTAATTCTGGACGCTTGCTCTACAGTTGTTTGCATTGATTCCCATTCATAAATTGGCAGGACAGTACATCTTAATGTGCTATTATATTTGTAAGTGTAAGCTGCATCTGGTTATGAGTGAAAGGGTTTAGAGATTAATTGTAGCTTCTCTGGGTCATCTGCTGTTGACAGCATTTGTCATCTGGATAAAATGTAATTTGCAATGGGTAGCAAGTGGTATATAACATGAATTAAGTGCACCTTGGCCTTCGCGCATAGCCTTCTATATGAAAAATTTTAGAGCGGAGTACCGTAATGTATGCCGACTCTATCTATGTATCTTAATCACACATTCAACAAGTGTTTCTGTTAAAAAAAAATACACTAAACACATATATATATATATATATATATATATATATATATTATATATACACACACACACAAACATACATAGTTGACTTTGGCGTTTGAAAGTCTAATGGCAGTATAATGGAAGTATAATACTACAGTACATGGGAGATTGCCTTTCACTGGAGCACATTTGTTTCCTGGTGCTTCTAGATAAACCTTGAATAGTTTATGTTCATTGATCACAAGACTTAATCAGGGAAATCAAATACTCTGTGTGTGGCCAACACTGGGTATGAGCTACCTAACTTTTGTGTTTACTCAGCATATATTTTAATGTGGCTTACAAGTGAGTTTTGAATGCTATATCTTGATATTGTGAAAGTTCTTTAGTTTTTCTTTGCTGAAGCATTTTAAAGCAAACATGAAAACTGCAATAGGGTAAAACATCTGCTTATGGCTGAGCAGAGGCTCTAATGAATTGCAGCAGATACGGTTCTCTGTAATGTCTGTTTGTTTTTGCTATATTGCTAAGTAGGCATAAAAAATGTTGGACTTCAAATTTTGCAGGTGTTCACTTGTAAAACCACCGAAGTTCTAAGAACCAAATAGCCTTTCAGCAGTACGGAGAGTACTGTGGCAAGGTAGGGGATATTTAGGCATTTTAACTTCCTAGTAATGTGAATTATCCGATACTGCATGCAGCTGTTTCTATGAGGAGTAAAAACTCTATGAAAAATAATCTACCCTCAGAGCTGTGCTTGAATCTTTATTACGAAGAACAGGTTCATAAAAAAAGACATTGGGCTTCAGTTTATTTCTCCGCAGATTTCTAAAACAAAACAAAGAAGATTTCCAATGGCCATTGGTCCTTGGTGCTACTCGCACTACTCCAAAACCTAGATAGCAAATATTCAACACCATTATATCAAGAAAGGGTATATACTGCCTGTTTTCATGCAGAGTTTGGGAATTTAGACCAATTACAGTAAAAATAATGAACTTGAATTCTAATGCGCTTGATATCACACATTTCATTCTCCTCCTCGGCAGGAATTCAGTGATATGAAAGCTTTATAGAACAGTGCAAAAAACAGAGCGCAAAGTGCAACATTCAGTAACCAATAGCAACCCACCAGAATTTACGTAATGGAAGCCAGGCCAGGAAAAATGGATTTTGACTGGTCAGTATGGATACTGCTCCTTGTTCTTGCCCTTGCCTTCCAAAGAGTTTGATGGTTTTCCATAATACTGAAAATAAACATAGCTTGAACACTTGAGAAATCACATTCCCATCATTCCTAGTTTCATTTATTCTCCATAACAAGCCCTTATAAGCAGCTTTCTCAGTACTGCTTGAATATTGATTCCTAGACACAAAAAAATCCATAAGCACCAAAATAAGTAGTGAAGGCAAAGAGAGCTATAAAAACATAGAAATTGGATAATGGCATAGAGAAATCGTTTGACCTGGTGGCACCTTTTTCTAAAACTACTTGACTATGTCTGTTAAACTACTTCTGCCTGAATATAGTCTTGGGTCTTGAATATCCACAAATATAAATTTGATTTCTTCATCCAACCATATAATCTCTTAATTTCAATAGTAAATGGGAATGCTCCCCCCAAAACGCAGTCTATCCTCCCCTTTTCCTCTGATTTCAAATTTGCTTTCTTCTTGATCTTTTTATACCATTTTAAGACATCCCATATAAACCAGTTACAGTTTTCATTGCTTAGAACTTATAAGGGCACTGCTTATTTTTCTTTAACTTAATAAAACTGTGGGAGACTTTCTTCGGTTAACGATCCTATAAAGATGCTTCTCAAGACAGCCCTGTTAGTTATTCTTACTGGGTTTCTTCTTACATGCATTCACTTACAATCCTCAGTATATTCTTTACAAGCTCCCATATACTTTGAACCATGGGGTTATCTTTGTTTTTCCAATGCATAGCATATATAAGCTCCGTGATTTTCCTAATTACTATTCTGCCAAAATGAGGTGTCCTAAAGTTATTTCCAGCAATTGAAGTAATAATGCAATTTTTATTTATGTTGCCAACATCTTTCATATTATGCACCATCCTACCTCTCTGTGTGGTTAGATGTCTGTGTCAGTGCTGTATGATCATTTACTTTGAGCCCTCTTATCTGCTCATTCACTCTTGAATTCAGTGTTACAGTTTTATCTGTAGATAACATGATGTTATAGGAAATGATTTATGCTTGTTTGCCAACTCAAGTACTAACCTACTAAGTCAATCGGACTAGTACAAACTGAAGATAAGCTTACATATAATGTGACATGATAATTCAGTAGAAATGTCACTGCCTTCTGAAAACAATTTAAATGTTATACAGAGTACTCTTAATAGCCTATGGAGACAGTACATAAATTTTCACCTCCTAGCTGTGGTTCTAAACAAACTAATTTGTAGCAATGACATACCTACTGTTCAGTAGTAGTATGGTTTTATGATTCACGAATGAAAGGAAAACAACAGTTTGGTTATTTTTAATAGTTATTTTATAATATGCATATAATAGGTTATACACTCACCTGCCACTTTATTAGGTACACCTGTTCAATTGATTGATAACACAAATAGCTAATCCGCCAATCACATGGCAGCAACTCAATGCATTTAGGAATCTAGACATGGTGAAGATGACTTGCTGAATTCAAACTGAGCATCAGAATGGGTAAGAAAGGGGATTTAAGTGACTTTGAATGTGGCCTGGTTGTTGGTGCCACACAGACTGGTCTGAGTATTTAAAAAACTGCTGATCTACTGGGATTTGCACGCACAACCATCTCTAGGGTTTACAGAGAATGTTTCGAAAAGAGAAAATATCCAGTGAGCGGCAGTTGTGTGAGAGAAAATGCCTTGTTAATGTCAGAGGTCATCGGAGAATGGGCAGACTTGTTTGAGATGATAGAAAGGCAACAGTAATTAATGTCAATATGGACCAGAATCTCTGAGGAATGTTTCCAACACCTTGCTACATCTATGCCACGAAGAATAAGGCAGTACTAAAGGCAAAGGGGGTCCAACCCGGTACTAGCAAGGTGTACCTAATAAAGTGTCCAGTGAGTGTATGTTTACAGGTAGTATTCTAGGCTTTTTCTGTGGCATGTGTGTCTTTTGGTATACATATGACAGGTACAAGGGGTACTATGGTTTATTAAAATGATCTTTAGATGGCACCTTCATGTTTCAGGTGTTTCAGGAAATAAATTGAATATACTATATATGTTCTAATTATTATTATTATTATTATTAGACATAGTTATAGTTTATTAGGGGTGTAAGTATACACAAGAGGAGCTATCAGTTAGCACACATACCAGAGGAGCACTTGGTAGAATCCATCGCTCTGTGGGCTATATATTGAGAACCATTGAGGTACAACTATCTTCACATGTATTCAGAAAGAGCTACTGAAGTTATGCCTCTCTCCTGGGGACAATAAAACATGACCTGCTCTGAAGATTACAAAGACAAAACATAACAGTTCATCCATTCACATTACCTGCCACCTCAGTCAAACCTGTACTTCTTTGTGATTGCAGTGAAATTAAAGCTGCCTAAGCCATCATGGCTCTTGGACAAGGTTTTTTTCACACTTATTGGTGAGCAAGACAACAGACAATGCAAGCATCCAAACCTGAGAGCACTTGATTCAGCAATTGTTTTGGACTGTTTTTGTGTTTCTCTGAAATTCTAGGATGAGGCATAATATAGTATCAGGCCAGTTCAATTTAAATATACTTATTCAATGTTGTAGATTGCATTGACAAATCAAGGAATATACAGTCAACTTCAAATAGAATAGGCATGTTGGTGGATAGTTTTTTTTTTCAAATGTCTCTTTTTGCTGCATAATTAAATATATTGACACCTTGTATCAGATAAAATTGGGATAAAAATGATAGGTGCTAGAAGTGTTCAAGCTGTCATACAAGCATTTTTCCTTCTGAACATTAAAGATCTTAAAGGAACATGTAATCCAGAGATTATGATTTACTCTATGATTAAGCACCTGTGTTCATGAAATATGTAAGAGGTTTTATTCCCGTGGTTTATTGTTTCACTAATTTTTATAAGCCAATAAAGAAGCTGCAAATATTTTCCAATGTGCCATCATCTGTGTATAATGTGTAAATGATTTGTCAGTGATGAGCACCAGTCTTCAACTGGCAAGTGTAAACCAACCTGAGAGGCACAATTTTTCAGTATGTAAGCATTTCGCCTTATGATCATTAAAAATATTTTAAGAAACATTTAATCCAGAGATTATAATTTTAAATTAAAGACCGTTTTTCTAGATTTTTACTTTACTGTGCATAGCATCAACCATCATTTGTTGATCATTTTTCTTGGAATGGTTGACTGGCCATGTTGGGTCTTTGTCTAGTGTCCATTGTTACATGTAAGATAAGCCTAAAACACCTATAGCTGAATGTATCATGTGAACAACCAACGAGAACCTTTACTGGGTGGGAGAGTGGAAAAGCACATGGACGCAAGGAGAAAAAGAACATTAAAAAGTCTCTAAATACATGTGAAATATAAACAATACTATGAACAAAAAATTAGAACATTATTTCATAATAGATAACATATAATGTTCCTGAACCTGATCTAATATCATTATAAATTTTCAATGCACCCAAACTATGCATAAATAACTTTTCTTGGCAACTATATTACCCATCGTTACATCTCCTCCTATTAGTTACAACTATCCTACTTTAATCTGTCATCTGAAACTGTCACAGCCCATGTTGTTATTGCATGTGATAATAATAGCACTTTGGCCACACCTTCCAAAGGTAAAAATACTCACTTTCAAGTTCAAGTTCCTTGAAAAGCACATCCCTCCTCCCCCAACTTCTAAGGTTATTACATTTCTTGTTTCCCTAATTGTGAACTGTTTCCTGATTCACATCCCAGATATTTCTGGGGAGAATAAAATTGCTGAATTGCATCCAGAGTGATGCTACCCTGAACCAACACTCACCTCCTCTAAAGTATCCATCCACTGCTTTTTTTTTTTACATTTGCATGCATATTTGGGAATTTTAAGGCCCCATTAGGGGCGGACTGACAACTCATGGGGCCCCTGGGCAATAGGGGATCATGGGACCCTGTGTCCTCGCCCACACTCAAACCACACCCAAAAAAGTCTATGAAAGGTACCAGGGACATCTCATGGGGCCCCCTACTGACCAAGTGCCCGAGTTCTCCAATGGTCAGTCTGCCCCTGGACCCCATGCACACTTTTGCATTGTGGGAATGCGCATGTTCCCATGCACATTACCACAACAGTTGACATTGCACACTAGTTGCAATGTGCTACTGTTAATTCCAAATTAAACCCCAGTTCACCTTGCCGACAGTGGTAAGTCGCACCGCAGTGCTCTGTGCAGTAATCCACTATGTGCATTGCAGTGAGATGAACTGCCAAAAGGTCCAGGTCTGATTTCTGGACTGCTGAGCTGTGCGACAGCCTATTCATTTTGAATGTACTGTCTGATGTGGTACATGTTGATGTGCAAAAATTAGTATGTGCTTTTAAAAAATTGCATTTCAACAGTAATGTGTGAACCTAGCCTAAGGTGTCATTCACATTGGTGCACTAGGTTTTGTAAGCACAGAAAAAGTAGTCTGGGAAGTACACTATATTGCTAAAAGTATTGGGACGCCTGCCTTTACATGCACATGAACTTTAATGGCATCCCAGTCTTGGTCCATAGGGTTCAATATTGAGTTGGCCCACCCTTTACAGTTATAACAGCTTCAACTCTTCTGAGAAGGCTGTCCACAAGGTTTAGGAGTGTGTCTATGGGAATATTTGGCCATTCTTCCCAAAGTGAATTTGTGAGGTCAGGCACTGATGTCGGACAAGAATTGTCATCACAAAGGTGTTCTCTCATGTTGAAGTCAAAACTCTGTGCAGGTCAGTCAGGTTCCAAATTTGCTTATGCATAGACCTCACTTTGTGCACTGGTGTGCAGTCATGTTGGAGCAGGAAGGGGCCATCCCCAAACTGTTCCTACAAAGTTGGGAGCATGAAATTGTCCAGAATGCCTTGGTATGCTGACGCCTTTAGAGTTCCCTTCACTGGAACTAAGGGGCCAAGCCCAACCCCTGAAAAACAACCTCACACCATAATCCACTCTCCACCAAACTTTACACTTGACACAATGCAGTCAGTCAAGTACAGTTCTCCTGGCAACCGTCAAACCCAGACATGTCCATCGGATTGCGAGAGAAGCATGATTCTTCACTCCAGAGAACACGTCTCCACTGCTCTAGAGTTCAGTGGCGGCGTGCTTTACGCCACTGCATCCGACGCTTTGCATTGCACTTGGTGATGTAAGGCTTGAATGCAGCTACTCAGCTATAGAAACCCATTCCATGAAGCTCTCTATGCACTGTTGTGCTAATCTGAAGGACACATGAAGTTTTGAGGTCTTTAGCTATTGACTCTGCAGACAGTTAATATCTTCTACGCGCTGTGCCCGCGCTGTCATTTTACGTGGCTTAACACTTTGTGGCTGACTTGCTGTTCTTCTCAGTTGCTTCCACTTTGTTATAATACCACTAACAGTTGACCGTGGAATATTTAGTAGCAAGAAAATTTCACGGATGGACCTATAGCACAAGTGGCAACCTATCACGGTACCATGCTTGAATTCACTTAGCTCCTGAGAGCGACCCATTCTTTTACAAATGTTTGTAGAAGTAGTCTGCGTGCTTTTTATACACCTGTGGCCATGGAGGTGATTGGAACACCCGAATCCAATGATGTGGAGGGGTGTCCCAATACTTTTGGCAATGTAGTGTATAACAACTTTTACACTTCCTAGATCAATTTTTCTTGTGTTTAGATGTTCCTGCTCTAAAACAGGTTTACTGCATTTAGACAGGTTTAGTCACATTTACGTGCACTTACATTAGTTTAGAGAACTAATCATATCCTGTCAAAGTTAAAATCGGACTATACTCAGTATATTATATGACTCATATAACACACTAGATATAGAGCAATATAAATGTAAATAATAATACTAGATGTAATGACAGGATGAGCCAAACACATACACAGAACCCAGAAAGAGCCAGTCAATCAACCATGCTGAGTTGATAGAAGACAATGGGATAAGGTGATCACCTCTAACACACCCTGCCATTGCCTAAAAGTGTCCAACCCCCCCCCCTCCCCACCTTGCCACCTGCCAGGTTCTTCTGCAATGTTGTATTGTACCCCAGTCTGGCCACACACTGCCATTGTTGCATGCTGAGAGTCATTCACAGCACCAGCTGCCCAAACACAAGCTGTAGGCCATCTCAACTGAGTATCCACCCAGGGTTCAGCCTATGAAAGGCTAAGCCTCAGAAATGTACTTAATTAAGGCAGCCTACTTGCACACCTGCCAGTTAGGGCCTTCTAGCCTGCTTATTATCAGTGCCTAGCTGCTGTGCCTGGGCCGCAGACACTCTGGAAAGGAGTTTGGACCAACGTATCTCTTCCTCTTATCTATGCCCCAGCTCTCAATGACCCTGTCACCAGAGCAGGGGTGGACTGACCATTTGGAAATTCGGGCACTGCCCAAGGGCCCGCGGTCAGTAGGGTGCCCCATGAGATGCCCCTGGTACCTTTTTCATAGGCTTTTTTGAGTTTGGGCAAGGACACAGGGGCCCCATGATTCCCCTATTGCCCGGGGGCCCCATGAGTTGTCAGTCCGCCCCTGCACCAGAGAATTTATTCAGTCATCACTGGCATCCTGTTTTCAGAGGACTTCCCAGCCCGGAGTTATAGGCTTTTGACCTTTCCTTTACAAAGCGGTCTTGGCCCTGCCCCTATAGCTTTTTGAGTCTTTCTATTAATTTATTAGATGGGTGGCCTTACTGAACCTAATAGAGAGTCTTGAGATGTGAAAGAGGAAAAAGCCAAGCTAGACACTTAATTAGAAAAATTGAGATTTGCATTTGACTTTAGCTTCCTCTGTGGGTCTACTGATCATTTTAACATGAGGTTTTGAGTGCATTTGTTTTATGATGTGTTCATCTTTAATTCCCCAGGTTTGTGACAGGTTTACTTTAATTGTCAGGTTTAAATCCATTATCTTAGGAGAAAGGTCTGTTTTTCAGGTGCATACAGATGGTCTCTTTTAATGACCTGTCTGTATATCTTTACGTATTTATTCTATAAACATTAGGTGCAGGATAATCTCAGAAATAACAGTGCACTGTATGAACAATAAATGTCAAAGAATGACTTGTAAGCAGTGCAATTACAAGCACTCCAAGTAGTCCAGTTATTATTAAGCTGTGTTTGAATAAGCAGAATAAATGATTTTAGATGGATATGTGTTTGTCAGTGTGAATAGTCCTTAACAAACATACTGTATCACGTGATCACATTCCTTAAGAATGCAATTGTAACAAGCTACATAGAGTGTCATTCCCAAGAGTAGCAATTAAAAATGGCCGCTTTTGTCTGCTTTGGCATGTTAATTTGCTGAAGACATGCTATGCTGAATGCTATGTTCTGTAAGTAAGGAATGTAGTTTTTTGTAATGATAAGGTATAGTACAATAAATTATTAACAAAGACTGTATGTGTGATAGCCATCATCCATCATTAGCAACTAGTTATATAATATTGTTGCTAGAAGTTATTTTAATGATTTATCAGTTTTACAAAAATAATAATATCTTTCATATGCTGTGTATTTAACAACTACAGGGAATAAAATACGGTCATCTTAGCCTTACATCAGAAATCTAATCTTATTTGTGTTTTACTATCAAGAAAAGGAACAGTGGAATGCTATTCATGACACATTATGTGGTTCAAGCAGTGAGGTAAGCAAGGGGCTGCAGACCCTTTGTTCAGTGAATAGAGTTTATTCCCTTTGTAAATCCACCCTGTTGGTTCATCATGGGGAACCTAGCCCATATGGTTTCTGTTTAACCACTTGCCCTCCGGAAGATTTAGGTACCGTTCACATCTATGCAGTTTGATTTTTGTCCATTTTGCAGTGCTTTTCGCAGTTCGTCTTGCGGTTTTCTACACGTGTTTTTGATGCGTTTTTCTGCATTTTTACCGCATTTTGTTCAGCCCTTTTTTTCTTAAAAGTGGATTTTTTTTTGCTGGGCAGAATAAAAATGCAAAATGTGGCAAAAACGCACTACCATGCATTTCAGCAGATTCTCCATTGAACTCTGTTGTAGCAAAAACGATGCTTTTTGCTTTTAAAAAAAATGCACCAGCTCAAAAAAGCATAGATTTGAACATATTCCATAGAAAAACCATGTTAAATGGACTGTATGTGTTTCTGATAAAAGCACTAAAAATGCATTGGTGTGAGTGGAGCCTAACCCCCCTTCATAACCAGGCCATTTTTTGTGATATGGCACTGAGTTGCTTTAACTGACAATTGTGCAGTCATGCAACACTGTACATAAATTACATTTATGTCATTTTCCCCCCACAAGTAGAGCTTTCTTTTGGTGGTATCTGATCACCTCTGTGTTTTTTATTTTTTGTGCTATAAACAAAATTTTATAAATAAACAACTTTGATAATTAAACAATATTTTTGACTTTTTGCCATAAAACATATCCAATAAAAAAAAAAATAAAATGTCTTCATATGTTTAGGCCAAAATATATTCTGCTACATGTCTTTTGTAAAGAAAAATCCCAATAAGTGTAGATTAATTGGTTTACGTGAAAGTTATAGTGTCTACAAATGGCGGTATATATACTGGAATTTGTTTTTTTTTATACTAGTATTGGCGGTGATCAGCAACTTGAAGCAGGACTGCGGCGGGTATTAGGACACTCACTGACACTGGGTGGGAACTTACTAACTTCCATCTCCAGTGACACTAATACAGCGATCATTGCTAATAAAAAGCACTGATACTGTACTAATGACACTGGGTAGGAAGGGGTTAAAATCTGTGGCTATCAAAGGGTTACCTGTGTGCTGTTTTGTGCTTACTGTGTGGTGTTTTACTTTCTATCTCTCTGCAAAGCAGCATGTCCCCACTGACAGGAGAGAGATCTGTGTTGTTTAGACACAGATCTCCCCCTGTCAGCTTCTCCACTGATCACCAAGTCCTGGACATAAATCGCTGGCCGGGTCCCACTGATTGACATCTTCTGAAGCCATTGACAGCGCGGGTAAGGCGGTGCGCATGCCCCCTACCCGGAAATTCAAAATCATGTATATAATACCTGATTTTGCACAGCACTGCTACCCTATAGCAGTACATCTGTTATGGGGCGGTCAGCAAGTGGCTAAAGAGTAGAAAAAGAAGATTTTGTCTGTTGTATAACATAACCAGGGGTGGACTGACCATTCGAGCACTCGGGCACTGCCCGAGGGCCCAGGGTCAGTAGGGGGCCCCATGAAATGCCCCTGGTACCTTTTTATAGGCTTTTTTGTTGTGCTTTGAGTGTGGGCAAGGACACAGGGGCCCCATGATCCTCTATTGTCCGGGGGCCCCATGAATTGTCAGTCCGCACCTGAACATAACATAAACAAAAGCAGATTGCAGATTCCTACCTTTTGTTATTCTGAAGAAACAGTTGCTTGTTTGTCTGTGTCCATGTGCAAAATGAATGTGAATCGGAGTGATTTTATAATTATCAATCAGCTGCTGCACTTGCAGGGTTCTCATAAGGAAAGTTGCAGGATCTGCATCTCTTCAGATGTGATTTCCCTTTGGGAGTATTCACCAAAAATGACATTTTTGTTGCAGGAGATGCTCAAAATCTGAATTGTATCCTAGTTCAGACTTCTGGGAAAATCAGTGAGCCAATCGCAAAAACAGGAAATTGTATTTCTGAAGGGAGTTCTGTACCCCATCTGTGTACAGAATGCCTCCAGATTGCCATATTGCATCGCATTTTACAGAAATTACAGCACTTTAAATTGAAAAGGAAAGGTCATTTTAAATAACATTCAATTACAATATGACTTGTGTCGCAAGTGTACATGATATATTATTATTCTTGTTTATTATTATTTTTTCCCATGAAAGTGGAGTTACCCTTTAAATATTACAGATTTTAGAAAATGAATACATTTGCATCTTGCTTAGGTGTTAAAAAAAAAAACTTTGACAGCTCATCTTTTTCTTCCATTAGATTGCTACACCTCAAATGACTTTGCAAGCAGTAAACCTACACATGTTGTTTGTTATATCAGCTGCCAAACTTTTATAGTTCTCAAACATGAACTTTACCTGAATCCTAGCTCTTAATACACGCTACTTCTTTGAGAAGTGAGTGAAAGTGTAGCTTTTCAGTCGCAGCAATTTAATCATAGGACTAGAATGTTAGGCTAAATTTACAGCTAATAAAGAAATATAGGTATCTTTAAATAACTCTATGTTGGCAAATAAAATATTTAGAAATGGCTTTAGTAATAGACAATTATATCAACAAATATAGTCCTTAAAATGACAAAAGTAGCCAGCCAAGATTCAACAGCCATCCCGCCACACGATCACCTTCATCATCATCATGGTGAAGGTTGTTATAAGTCCATTTTATATTTTTTTACTCTACAATATGATTAACATATCAAACCTATCTGGACTGTTACTGTATTCCAGAAGGCACATGACAAGGGGCTAGTTTTGGATGCAAGGAAATAGAAATTTAAGTGTGAGAGTTACGGCAGCTGCCAGGGGAAGAAGGGTACTTGGCATAGGGGGGAAAGTTAGAAAGTGGCAGGCCAGGATTTGAGGAAGTGGATATAAACTGTGGGGTGGAGAAGAGGATACTATTAGGGAGTGGGGACACTACTGAGATACTGAGAGAAAGAAAAGCAGAGAGCATATTATAGGGTAGAGAAAGTAGGAATCAGACCTGGAAAGAAAGCTGGATGGGGAAATTTAGATTCATGTGCGGTCTGTCCAAAGGGGTGCACTATTGTTTGTAGGTGTTTTCTTGTTGAACTGCCATGTTTAGAGTTTTTACGTTTTACCTTTGTAAAAATTATCACTTTGGCAGACATTAGAGTGCCTTTCTCCCTATGGTTGTCCTTAATTAAGAACTAGTAAGAGACAGATGGATGAAAAAGGAAACATTCACATTAAAGCCTTGTACACGCGGGTTGAAGATTGGCCGAACTGGACAATTTTCAGCCCGTATGTCAGTTAAAGCCGGTCTGAAAAAGGACTTCTGTCGAATGGGCATGCTGCAAAATCAACATCCAACCTGCCGTTGGCTACCAGTGCTTATAAGTGTGTTCTGCTGGCTGGGACAAAGTACTAAGACTGGCCAAAGCCAAAAAATAACATTGGTTGTTTGATCAACCAACACAACAGGATGGTAGATCTGTAGATATACATTACTGTAGGTTAAAATCAATGTGCCACATTACAGTGGAATGCTGGATGAGTTTTCCACAAACAGGCCAGTAAGGTAGCGATTTAAAATCAATGTAACATAATACAGAGGAATGCAGGATGAGTTTCACAAAGGCAGAAAAATTTTATCACAAAGTTGTTTCAGGCGATCTCCCCCAAGATAGAAATATGCGATAGACACTCAACTATTGAGCTGAAATTAGGAGAGGTGAGTTTTTCAGGTGCACTGTGCTGTTACTATATTAGTTGGGGGCACATGGATATCTGAAGGTGTCCATGTGTCCCTATTTGGAGGTATTGCGAGCTTAAGCTGGGAACAGGGGCGGACTGACAACTCATGGGGCCCCTGGGCAATAGGGGATCATGGGGCCCCTGTGTCCTTGCCCAAACCTAAAAAGCCTATGAAAAAGGTACCAGGGGCATCTCATGGGGCCCCCTACTGACCCCGGGCCCTCGGGCAGTGCCCGAGTTTCCAAATGGTCAGTCCGCCCCTGGCTGGGAATACTCGTCAGTTCTGCTTCCTGGGGCACTATGTCAGGGAACAGAAGGAATGATATTCACAGGAATACTACTCTGTTCAGTTGGGATGGTGATAGAACCAGATACAATATGATTCTAACCAAAGGGTTGTAAACACAGGGAAACTGTAGGGTTGAGCTGATGCAAAAACTCAAATGAAAACATATGTCAACTGAAAGGTTCCAGGTTAATATGTAAAAGCAAATTATTTATTTTTGAATGATATTGTGTCTTGTTCATACTTGCTTGTATAGATTGCATTTTGGCTGCTTTTGTACAGGCACACTATATACAACAATAGAGTACTGACTAGTTTGGATCTTAGATGGCTAGACTTTGTTTTTTTTTGTATCAGAACACAAAATAAACTAATAAAAACACAGGATTTTAAATTAAACAGCTTTATCCTCTCATGGGAAAGACGGAGTGGTGGCTTTTGTCTAACAAAAGCAATAATGAAAACCACTGAATGGGAGAAATCCAAAGTGATTATAGACCAGCCATGTAGCTTTGCATCCAGACTGGATGTGCTACACTACCGCAGCTCCTCAGCTTGGGGAATAAGGTTTGGCCATTTAGACTCTATGGTTTTTGTAAGTGAAGTTATATCTAAATGGTAAGTGCAGGGGTCCCATAAACTTTGCTAAATGAGTGGCAACCTGATTAGAAATAAATGCACATATAATTGTGTATCTACTCACAAGCCCACAGCATCATTCACAGGCCCTGTTATGTATCCACCGGAGCAATGGGTGTTGGCTGCCTCTGGAACCCATCACTTCTTCAGCTTCTACTTGTACAAATATGAACTTTATTAATCCAGTGGAAATGAGTGCACACACTCCAGTAGGGGGGAAATGCATCAGAAGAAGTCATGGATGATCCGTCCTCATGTCTGCTGAATTATTACATTTTTTTAGCTATTTGGATCGGAAGTGTCCCTTCATTTTGTCCCTTCTTTGCTTGATAAATGCCCCTCAGTGTATTTGTAAGACCAACTTAGGTTAACAGATGTAAAGGTGCTATCTCTCTTGAACCTGAATTGGCTGTATTGACAGTGGATGTCATAAAACAGCAGAACCATCTGGTTGACCTGAGCATCAGGTGGCTGAACTTTTTGTCAATAATGTTTTATTAGGTATTTTAATAGGAACAATATACAGGTTGGGTGAAATCAGAACATAGAACAATTAAAATAATATGGTTTGGTAGGTTGACTAGAAAATAATACAAATCTAAGAAACTGAGAAGATTATCATGGCTCAATATTGCTTAGACTCTTCAAATATTGTTTCGTCATAAAGAAGAGTTTGGGTTGTAGAGGTTGCTTTCTTGGTATTAAAGCGGTATTAAACCCAAAACCAAATTTGACCATTTCAGAAGGGACCGGCTTAATTTTGATCCTTGTCTAGGCACCCTTGTTGTACACAAATCGATCTATCGATTGACTTGTCTACAACCATCCTGTCGAGTTTTTCCCAAATGATTAGTGCCGCCAGCAATAGCCAGCAATACTAATCATCCCCGCCGGCCGGCAGAACACAATAGGGCTGTGGGAGGGATCCTCCCATCAACATTGACTGTGTTGATGGAGAATCAGGCAATTTCATTTCCTTCCACCCATGGAGGAACGAAAGAAAATTGCCTGATCTTTGACCTGCCAATAGATACACTGGCAGATTTAGACTAAAAAAGTGAAGCTGAACTCCAGCTAACACTTTATAAGCAGTTAAAGCAAACAGTTTTTTTCTTTTAGGATAAAGGTTTTACATAAATGAATAAAAGCTAATCATTGTAAGCACCCCTGTCAGTAGTAAATGGTTGGTCTCAAACCTGTAACTGCTACATCTGCAGGACAGCTTGTTCTGTTGAAAAACAACTGACTTCCTGGCCAGATCACCAATTGAAAATAAAGGAAACAAAGCCTAAAAAAAGAAAATGGATGCAGCCATCACATCTAACAATTGGTAAGCTGCATTGTATAATACAATTTGATTTTTTTTTTATACAAGATTGTGTAGTGTATTTCTTCTTGATGGCAAAAGGATAAGCACCGATAAAGTCCCACTTACTCTTTTTATAGTATACAATTTGGGATGTGGTCCTGATGGATCAATAGTGCCCAGTATTTTTTGTTTAAGCCATGTCTTTTAGTGTGGGGGAAAATGTGGGTTTGGGGGAAGAAAGGAAAGAGAAGAAATTTAAAAAAATAGGGTTGAGAGACAGGTGGTGGTTTGGGTGGGTATGAAGGGTGGAGGAGGGGTTTTAGAAAACATTCCCTTGACCAAGGTAAGTCTGGATTCTATCATCAGGAAACTAAAAAGCTGGAATCAAGGGCAGTGTATTCCTGATAATGAGATGTCTGTATTGACCAGTTGTGGAAAATTAGCCCGGGGATCTGAGTTTATTATCTCTTTTATAGATAGGCATAGCCAGGTCTTCCATGTCACATACTGGGTGAGATTTACTAAAACTGGTTCTCTTAGAATCCAGTACACCTGTGCATGGTAGCCAATCTGCTTCTAACCTCAGTTTGTTCAATTAAGCTTTGGCAATAAAACCTAGAAGTTGATTGGTTTCTATGTGCAGAAGTGCACCTGATTTTGCACTCTCCAGCTTTAGTAAATACACCCCATTGCCAAATACTCTACACCAGTCCTGTATAGTGGGTGTGCTGCCTAAGTCTTTATGGGATATATCTGAAAAATGATGATTGTTATACGGGGGGGTCACAAGCAAGGCCAGTGCTACCACTAGGCAAACTAGGCAGCTGCCTAGGGCGCACGGCCACCTAGGAGTGCAGCCATGGCCGGATCTAGGGGTGTGCTGGGATATGCTTTGGGGGGATTTGGGTAAGGTGGGAGGATTTTATGCTGCGGAGGGTAATTTGGAGGGGGTTTAGCTAGAAGTGAGATTTGGGGGTATATGTCCTAGGTGGGAGGATTAAAGGAGGGGGGATTGGGGGATTTGTGCTAGGAGAGGGATTGGGGGGGATTTGTGCTAGGAGAGGAGATTGGGGGGATGGATATTAGGAAAAATTATTGGGGGAAGTTTGTGTTAGGAGAGGGAATTGGGGGGGAATTTGTGCTAGGAGAGGGGATGAAGGGTTGAACTAGAAGGGAGTATTGGGGGGGGGATTTTTGCTAGGAGGGGGGTTTGGGGGAGTTGCTAGGAGAGGGGATTGTGGGGGAGTATTAGGAGAGGGGATTAGGAGTAAATTTGTGCTAGAAGAGGCGGATGGGGGGGATTTGTGTTAGGAGGGGGATGGGGGGAATTGTGCTAGGAGGCAGGATTGGGAGCGGATGTGCTAGGAGGCGGGATATGTGCTAGGAGAGGAGATGGCGGGGTTGAACTAGAAGGGAGGATTGGGGGAGATTTGTGCTAAGAGGAGGGTTTGGGGGAGGTGCTAGGAGAGGGGATTGGGGGAAGTATTAGGAGAGGGGATTGGAAGGAAATTTGTGCTAGAAGAGGCGGCTGGGGGGGATTTGTGTTAGGAGGGGGATGGGGGGAATTGTGCTAGGAGGCAGGATTGGGAGCGGATGTGCTAGGAGGCGGGAAATGTGCTAGGAGAGGAGATGGGGGGGTTGAACTAGAAGAGAGGATTGGGGGGGATTTGTGCTAAGAGGAGGGTTTGGGGGAGGTGCTAGGAGAGGGGATTGGGGGGAGTATTAGGAGAGGGGATTGGAAGGAAATTTGTGCTAGAAGAGGCGGCTGGGGGGGATTTGTGTTAGGAGGGGATGGGGGGAATTGTGCTAGGAGGCAGGATTGGGAGCAGATGTGCTAGGAGGGGGGATTTGTGCTAGGATAGGGGGTTTGGGTGCGGAGGAAGGATTTGTGGTGGGAAGGGCAATTTGGAGGGAGTTGTGCTAGGAGGTGAGTTGGAGGGATTTGGGGGAGAGGAGTTGTGCTAGGGTGGAAAATCTGAGGGGAAAGAAAATGTGTGCTGGAGGAGTGAAGTAGAACTATAGGTGAAATTATTTTTTTTCTATGCAAGTAACAATGGCTATAAATGGTAACAAACAGATTTCTGAAAAGAATGCACTTTCCTCCCTTGCTATCTCTTTCTTTTGGCCTATATACCAAGGACCAGAATGTTCCTTGTAACGTACAGTCATGATGAAGCATATCATGGTGGTATTGTTGTTATGCCTGCAAAGACAGCCAGAAGGTAACGCCAATTACTTTATGCTTCTGTAATACCATCATACTTGTCTTTGAGATGTTAGCATAAAGCACTGCTATAATGTTATCCAATAAAGTTGTACTCAGTGAGTTAAATTTAAGCTTCATGCTACATATGGACTTCATTTGGGTCATTAGATATTGAGAGTTTTAAGTTGTGCAAATTAGTTAAATCATATACCACAAGCTGTATCACAATGTCCTGCCAATTTCAATGTCAATGATGCTTTAAAAATGAGTTATTCTTGTAGATGAGGAATCAGTTGGTTTTTCATGTGATGATCATTAGAGCTGGCATTTAAAGACATAAACTTTGCTGAGATAACCAATGTCATCTATATGGAAACATTAGATGTGAAGCCAATGCATACGAATTTCCCTGACAGAGAACAGTTTTACAGAACACAAAGGCTGCTTGACTGGGCTTTGGTTTGAATGGATTTGTGGTTCATTTAAAGTGATGGATAAACAGGTTATTAAGGGATTTAGTATGTTCTGACAAAAGACTCCAATTAGCATGTACATGATATTAATCACCTTTCCTCTTTAGAGCTGACATGTCTATACATGCTTCATCGCCATATGTTTAAAAGGCAGTTTTTACATGTCAGTGTTTTTAAGAGTACCTGTCATCTTTACGCTTGAGAACATTAACGTAGATCTAAACCCTAACCGGATGACATTTAGTTTTCTAAAGCACTGTATATTACAAATGAAGAACTGTTATTACTGATGTTCAATAAATATTGATCTTCAAACAATTAACAGCTACCTTGTGAATGTCGTAAGCCTATTTACGTGGCAAAGAGGTCCCAGACACATTTATCTCAGAGGGTTATTCTAATCTCTAGATGGAAGAATGAATAGGCGCCAGGAAATTTAAAGTTAAACTTAAACAGATTTGTTGCGCTAGTGCAGTGGTCTCCAAACTGCGGCCCCTGGGCTGAATGTGGCCCTTTACTAGCTCTTATCAAGCCAATGATGGAACACTATTCCTCCTACTGGCTATACGCACATATGTAATTTTTGTACTCCCGCTGACTACCAAGCCCAAGACATTGTCTACTCCCACTGCCCACAGTCCAGCCCCTCTAAAGTCTGAAGGACAGTAAACTGGCTCTTTGTTTAAAAAGTTTACAGTGCATGGAGAATATATGGGGTTGATTTATTAAAACTGGGGAGTGCAAAATCTGGTGCAGCCCTGTATAGAAACCAGTCAGCTTCCAAGTTTTATTGTCAAAGCTTAATTGAACAAGGTGAAGGTAGATGCTGACTGGCTACCATGCACGACTGGACCAGATTCTGAGTGTACCAAATTTAGTAAATCTAGGGCTTTTTTTCAGCCGGAACGCAGGGGAACGCAGTTCCAGCACCTCCGGCACTGCATGTATGTAATGGCAAGGGGTGGTGGGGTGTACTGCAGGGTTAATTGATGATGGCTGCTGGGGGACCTATTGTCACTGAAGGGGATCTATTTGTGCGGGGGGGGGAGGAGGTTGTATTGATACTGGTGAAATCTACTGTTGATAGTGGGGATCTATTGTTGCTCGAGGGGAGTCTTATGTTGCTGTGGGGACAATTGTTGCTGGGGGATCTACTGTTGAAGGGATCTAGCTGCTGGATTGTCTATTGGTGCTAGCTGTAGGGAGATCTGGTGATGCTGGCGGGGGACTATTGCTGCTGGGGGGGGGGTATTTTGTTGCAGTTGGTCCATTGTTGCTGAGGGGGTCTATTGTTGCTGGCTGCAGGGGATCATTTTACTGTTTTTCATGTTATTATTGCAAATTCCATACAAATTGAAGCTTGGTTCTGTATTCTCCAAAAGGGCAGTACTGGGAGGTAGGTAAAGGGTGGAATGCAGAGACAATGCGGGACGGAGACAGGGGGTGACTCAGAAAGGGAGAGTTCCCGCACCTATTCTCTAAGAAAAAAAGTCCTGAGTAAATCAACCCCAGTGTGTCAGCACAGGCTCTTGTAGTATTGACAGGTCCACCTATGACAGGTGACAACACAGGAAACAATTGGGAGACAGTTGTCGAACCATAATAGGGAGTGGCTGAACAAGGAACTTTGTGACAGAATTACCAGGTATTATTTTAATGAAAGCTACAGTTTAAAATAATGTTCAAAACAACTTTTGAAATGACATTAATTTGTTAAAGCATATATGAGATTATAGAGATTAGGTTTAGATCTACTTTAAATCTGTTTTTGAAGAGTGTTAATTGACTGTATTTCACAGCTGTAAAATCATTATACGTTAGCAGTGATAAATCCACATCGCCAAGATTTATTAAGGTACCATAACTTTAGTAGATATATTGATGTTTGGTTTAGAAGATTGCACACACGTTCCTGGCTGCAGCTGAGTACAACAGCTCTTGCCATGGCATTTCATGTACAAGGCAAAAGGGGGAACATTTTACATTAACATTTTCAGATAGAATACTTGACAGAAATCAATGATTTGTAAAATGTAAGACATGTTTGTCAGTAACAAACACGTTATGTTTTAGCATTTAGTCAGGGTGTAGTATATCATTGATTTTCAATAATGTATGCAGCCATGCTGTTTGTGTACTTAGGCAGTTATTTGAAAAAGATGGAACTTTTAAACTAACAGTCTTAATGCTTTATTAATACTGTTTATTTTTTTTTTTATTATTATTATTATTATTATACAGGACTTATATAGCGCCGACAGTTTGCTCAGCGCTTTACATAATGGAGGGAGACAGTACAGTAACAATACAGTTCAATATAAGAGGAATTAGAGGGCCCTGCTCCTTGGAGCTTACAATCTAGGAGGGAGGGGATAGTGGTACAAACGGTAATTAGCTGTGGGGGATGGAGTGCTGAAAAGAGTAGAGGATTCCAGTATTAGCTGGGGTCGGAGTAGGCTTCCCTGAAGAGATGGGTTTTAAGAGTGCACCTAAAAGTGAGCAGAGTAGGCGATAGTCTGATAGATTGGGGTAGGGAGTTGCAGAGGGTGGGTGAAGCCCTTGAGAAATCCTGGAGATGAGCATGGGAGGAGGAGACAAGGGAGCTAGAGAGTAGGAGGTTCTGCGAGGAGCGGAGAGTACGGTTTGGGTGGTATTTAGAGACAAGATCGGTGATGTATTTTGGGGGCAGTGTTATGAACGGCTGTATATGTCAGTGTTAGTGTTTTGAATTTTATCCGTTGGGCAATTGGAAGCCAGTGGAGGGATTGGCAGAAAGGGGTGGCAGATACAGAGCAGTTAGTAAGGTGAATAAGTCTGACAGCAGCATTCATGATGGACTGGAGTGGGGATAGCCTGCGATGAGGTAGGCCAATGAGGAAGGAGTTACAGTAGTCATGGCGTGATATAATAAGGGAGTAAATGAGTTGCTTAGTGGTTTCCGGGGTTAGGAACGGTCGTATCTTGGAGATGTTACGGAGGTGAAGTCTACATGAGTTTGTCAGTGATTGGATCTGGGCTGAAAGGACAGATGGGAGTTTAGGATTACACCTAGTACCCTGGCGTGAGGGGTAGGACTGATGATAGTGTTGTTGATCTTGTTGGAGAAGTCGGGGGGGGGGTGAGCACAGGCTGGGGGGAATACTAGGAACTCAGTTTTGGAAAGAATGCTTAGGTCTCATGCACACTGGATGTTTATGACACTGTTCTTAGGCGCATCTGGCATTTTCTTTTCTGTCTCTAAATTGCCCTTACATGTTAGCCTAGATGTCCATGCACACATAGGTGTTTCGGAGAGTTTAGAGGTAGGGGCATTTGGAGGCAGAAAAAAAAAATCTCACAGCCAGTGTCCAGGAGCAGCAGTGTTTTGGGAGAAAAAAATGCTTGATGCGTGAAAATGCATGTAAAGGTGGTTAAATGCATCTAAATGCCCTAAACACTAAAACATTAATTAATTTAAATGGCCAGAATAAATTATTATTTTTGCCAAAGAAATGAAATAACACTCAAGCAGTTGACGCGCCTAAATGCACCTAATGCGCCTAAACTTGTTACATGCTTTTACAAGCATCAATTGTTATTTTCTGCCAGGAGGATAGCAAAAATGTCCAGTGTGCATGAGGACATACTTTGGGATTCAACAATAAGTCACAGAGTAATAATTAAAACCCAACTCTAGGTAAATGTCAAATATAACGTGCAGTGGGGCTGCGCCGGCACTGCCGGGGTTGATAGCGCTTTTTGTCTAGGGGAGAAATTTTACTTAACTGATCCTCATCTTCTCCAGCAGATGGCACTCCCCCTACACTCTGGCGGTGAACCATTTCTCTGCATCATCATGCCTAATGCAGGGCTATGGACTCTGCTTTCATCTTGATGATGTCAGGATCCTAGTCTGCTGGATTGTGGGGGAGAAGAAGCTATGAGGATCGGTCTAGCTGCACGGAGGACTCCAAGAGTAACCAGAAACCGGCTCTCAAATCTCTCTTGCTGCACTCAAAATGAGTGCACTTGCTGAGGTGCCACCCTTGATAGATTGGGGAATCTTGATACTAGCAGAAGGGAGGAGCAGGAGATCAGAAAAGTAAATCTTCTTTTGTTCCTCTAGACCTTTAAGAGTAATTAACCCTTGCAGTACAGGTAAAATCCCACTGCAAGAGACAATTTTCTGTTGCCTAGAATCAGGCTTTAATTATGCATCATTTTTACAGCTCACTTTTCTGTCTCAGGGCCCATTCACACCAAAAACTGCATGTCTACTGCACGTTTTTTCATGCATATTTGTATGCATTTGATCTGTGTTTTAAATGTGCATTTACATGCAGTTGAAGCATGTTTCCATGTTTGTCCTGTGAGGTCAGCTCATTCTTCTTTGGGTTTTTATGTGCACTGCAATGCGTTTGCGCTCTTTTACATGCATTTGTGTGCATTTTTGCTCATTTGTGATGTAGAAAAATGCAGCAAGCTGTGCTTTTTTTCCACTGTAAATGTGCCCACAGGATAACCTGGATTTTAGACTGTGTATACAGTTGAAATGCAGTTCAAAATGCATCCAATTGCATTTGGCATTAATGGCCCCTTAGGTTTGTAAGAACGTATTATATATCATAGCATGCTGTTACTGACTAGCACTGACCGTGACTGTCATGGTCACAATTCAGAACATGACCTTCACAAGTAAACACCACTTTGCTAAGGTTTTTTTTGTTGTGTTTTTTTGTTTTATAACTGAGCTATTTCAGTATTTTTCAGATACAAAAGTGTTACAATTTGAGCATTGAAAATGATTGTTTGTTTTCATCGCAATGTGATCACATGTGTACCATGGTCACATGTTCTCATTTTTACTTGGATCATATGCACTTCAGTCACATGTCTCCCACAAGCACTTTGTTAAATAAAGAATAACGCTAACAAACATGAGATACAGCAAACTAGAAAAAGATGACATTTCCCTGCTGCTATGGAAACAAACACTGCTCCCATTTAGAGTACCTTTAGTTGATTTAAAATATTGAAAAAAAAAAAAAAAAAACGAAACACAGCTATTTATGTATACTGCTTTGCAGTACTTTAAATGTACCCTGAACAATAGCTGATGATCATTCCGTTACAACAATCGGTCCATCAAAAGGTCCGGTTTTTAATCGAAACTGTTTCTGGCTGGACAGCATCTGTAGGGGAGGTCCCCATAGAGGCTATGCTGATGCTGGATGTCACACGTCTGCTTAATGAACAGAGATGAAAAGGGAATCTGTCTGAAGTGCTCTACCCCACCCAACTGAGGGGGGCAGGGGTCAACCTCCCTCTGCTGTGATCAGTTTCTCTCCAGGATTGATAACCACGTGTAGCTAGCTTTAGAATCAGACCTAACAAGAATTTGTGACCCTTACAAGAGGCGATTGTAGCCGTATTAGTGCACTTGCAACAGAAACAATTGAGTACTGTCCGTGATATGTTTTTTTATTTGCACTAACATACATTTTTCAGGACAAGCTTTTGGGGTATGTCCCCTTCTTCTCGTAAGTGGTACTGCTTGGACCTTGAAGAAGGGAACATACCCCAAAAGCTTGTCCTGAAAATTGTATGTTAGTGCAAATAAAAAAAATATTATTATTAATATTATAGAGGATTTATATGGCGTCAACAGTTTGCTCAGCACTTTACAATATAAAAGGGAGACAATACAGCAACAATACAGTTCAATACAAGAGGGTTAGGTATCACGGACAGTACTCAATTGTTTCTGACTCTTACAAGCAGGGCTGTGGATAAGAGGGTACCACCAGTCCTCCTGTATGGGGCCCTGGCCAGCAGGGGGGCCCAGGAATCTGAGTGAATCAGATATGGGCAGGGAGGATCATCGACCTGGGGGGGGGGGGTTACTGCAACAGAAGCCCTGTATGGCTCTCTGCAGCTGCTGCTGCAGAGAGAGACATACAGGGATCAGTTCCAGTAATTGCCCCGGTTCTGCACCTATCACTCTCCCTGTGCAAAATACGTTTCCCCCTGCTGCCCAGGCCCCCTTGTGTGCCCCCACAGTGCTGCCTGCTTCCCTCCTGTCTTTCCCACAGACAGCTGCAAGCACACAATATGGATCCTACAGGATAGAGAACGGAGGAAAGATCTGGTAAATATGTCACATTTACCAGCCCCTTTCTTTCCTGAATGAACACAATTAGTGATTGGTACCATTCACTTCCATGTATTTATTCATAACTAAAGCATAGTAAACTGTGGGGTTTTTTTTTGGAGGGGAGGCCTGGACAGGCTGGCTGTGCGGGGCCCCGTGGTTTCTAACAGCAGCCCTGCTTACAAGAGACCATGGAGTTGATTTTTACTAAAACTGGAGAGTGCAAAATCTTGTGCAGTCCTGCATAGAAACCTATCCACTTCTAACTTCAGCTTGACAATAAAACCTGGGAGCTGATTGGTTTCTATGAAGAGCTGCACACGAGCTGCACGATTCCAGTTTTAGTAAATCAAACCCCATGCCTTCCTGTAACATTAAAGTGTTACTAAACCCAGGACCCTGCATTCACTATATCTGGTCTCCCACATTACACACAACATGGAAATGCAATCATTTTAGTAAATATAAACTGCTAAATACCTTTTCTCATCAGCAGTATATAGCAGTCTTGTGACTTCTGTTGGTGTCCAGCAGAGCACTGCTTAAAGATTGTAGTTTTCTTTCTGCTCTAGAAGGATTCAGAACCCCTGACCTCTGTCTGGACATTGCTGATTGGCCCTGTGCTGATCACATGCACTCTCCCAAGAAAAAAACAAAAACGTCTCGAGCAATACACACCAAACTGAGCATGTGCAGAGTGCCTCCACACGATATCTCTTATTAGGAGATAAGAGGGGGACACTAGAAGAAGGGGGGAATCAGAGAAGTCAGGATTAAACAGCATTTTACACAATGCAGAGATTTAACCTCTTAGGTTCCATAGTGAGTATAACAAGTATGATTTACTGCATATACAGACTGATTTTACTGTTGTGGGTTTAGTAACACTTTAACAGCATAGCATTCGTATTTTGTGCATGACTTTATATTTACTGTTTAGCAATGTTTTCTGAGTTTAATGCCCAAAGGTGAAGTATAACAGTCACAAGGATGATGTGTACTAAATGTTTCATTTAATTCCAGTATATCCCTCTGATTTCCTATCCCTCTTTTTAATCATTTTAATATTTTGGCTGTTCATGCGCAGTTTATCATGACTCCCCTAATGCTAAACACTGAATATTATCTGCTTGAATTGCCTACACTTTAGCCAGAACATAGGCTTTGTTGTTTAAAGTGCGATTGGAGTGAATTTTGCATACCCCATTTGTGTATTGTTTTCTCGCCAGTCATGCAAGTATTATCTATAATTACATTTTCAGGCCAGTACAAATAGTAGGCTTTGTTGAAGAAAAATATACATAATGAAATGCAATTGTGTGAATTATACAATATGTATGTTCTCCTGTCCCAAAATCCTCATCAAAATGTTTTTCCTTAACCTACAGCTGCCATGTGATTACAAGAATAAAAAACACAGCAAAAATGATGGAACTCAAATCATGTTGTCCGAAAGATTCTACTACCAATATAAAAAGGTTTATTTTTAAAATGGTATTAAACCCAAAACTAAAAATATATTATATTGCAGCTTACCAATCATTAGATGTGGTGGCTGCATTAGCTTTCTTTTTTCAGGCTTTTTTCTCACTGTTTTCACCTGGTGATCTGGCTAGTAACACACCTCAGTGCTGGTTCACACTGATGCGAATTCTATGTGGATCACATGTAATCCAAAAAGCATAGATTGGCATGTAATCTACAAAAGCAGTGTTTCCAATGCAGAGTTCACATACTGTATATGCGGTGCAAATTTGATCTGGTCTACAAAAGAGTCCTGTGCGAGTTTAGTGCAGATGTGGTGCAAATTACATCTCCTGCTATGCCCAGTCCCCTCAGAAATCGCATTCAATTTGCCCCTGTCACAGCAGAAATTGCACTGTCAACCCTCATTGTGAAACAGCATCAGATTCGCACCGCATCAGTGTGAACTGGCACTTATGGTTGATTTACTAAAACTGGAGAATGCTAAATCTGGTGCAGCAGTGCATAGAAACCAACCAGCTTCCATTTTTTCAAAGCTTAATTGACCAAGCTGATTGGCTGTCATGCACAGCTGCACCTGATTTTGCACTCTCCAGTTTTAGTAAAGCAACCCCTCCTGTATTAGTGAGACACCACTCTGGAGCAATGAGCACAGGACACAGCAGACAGCAGCATTGTCAGTCTAGGGGTATGGGGGTGTTCAAATATATTAGCAGATTTAAATACAATAACAAATTGAAGCCAAACACCAGCTCACACTTTATGATCAGTTACAGCAAACATTTTTTATCTTTTAGGAAAATGGTTTTAGATGAATAAATAAAAACTGGTCATTTTAATCCCCCCCGACAGTGGTAAATGGATTGCCTGATCCATGTAAACTAATACATTCTGCTGAAGAGCTTGAGCTACTGAAAAACAGCAGACTTGCTGGCTGGATCACCAGATGAAAATAAAAGGAAGCCTAATAAAGGAAATGAATGCAGCCATCACATCTAAGAATTAGTAAGCTGGAATATAATATATGTGTGCTTTTGGGTTTAACCACTTGCCCTCCAGAGGATTTACCCCCCTTCCTGGCCAGGCCATTTTTTGTGTTACGGTGCTGCATTATTTTAACTGACAATTGCGCGGTCACGCAACACTGCACCCAAATTAAATGTATGCCCTGTACCCGGAAATACATAGTCACGAATATATACATGATTTTGCACAGCCCTGCCAGCCTGTAGTAGACGTTCTGCTGTAGGGCGGTCAGGAAGTGCCTAAAGACCATATTATCAAGTTGCATATTGGTTATAAATCACCTGTGTGCTTTTTATTTTTTGCACTATAAAGAAAAAAAAAGACTGCCAATTTCGAGAAAAAAAACTATATTTTTGACTTTTTGCTATTAAACATGTCCAGTAAAAAAATTTTTAATATCAACTTTCGTCATAAATTTAGGCCAAAATGTATTCTGCTACATGTCTTTGTTAAAAAGAATCCCATTACGTGTAAATTAATTGGTTTCTGTGAAAGGTATAGCGTTTACAAATGGTGGTATATACTGTATACTGGGATTTTTAAAAATGTTTACTAGTAATGGCGGCGATCAGCGACTTATAGCAGAACTGCGGGACTGCGGTGGGCATTTTGACACTGGGGGGAACTGACTTGGTGTCAATGACATTCCCTGTGACACCAATACAGTGATCAGTGCTAATAAAAAGCACTGTACTAATGCCACTGAGCAGGAAGGGGTTAACATGTGGGGTAATCAAAGGGTTAACTGTGAGCTGTGTGCTGTTTTGAATACTGGGCTGTGTTTGTGCTTCACTGTAAGCACTCTGCTATGCAGAGCCATGTAAAGCAGTGTGCAGGAGCTGACAGGGGAGAGAACTGTTTTGTTTACAAACAGTTCTCCCCCCTGTCGGAGATGCTTGGCAATCACCAGGCGTCGGCAAGCAATCACTGGCCGGGACCCAGTGATTGACAGCCGGGGCCGTGAATGGTGGTGCAAGTAGGGCGTGCGCGCGGCTCGCGTGCACCCCCTACCCGGAAATGCAAAATTACGGATATATATGTGATTTTCCGCACCCGTGCCACCCTGTAGCAGTACTTCTGCTCTAGGGTGGATGGGAAGTGATTAATACCGCTTTAAGGATGACAGCAAACTACAGTAATCTGTAAATTTCAAAAGCAAGGGAGGGTTATAACCCCTGTGAGATTTTTTTTTTCACCATCTGTGTCCTATATTGGACATTTCCCTTCGCTTCCTATCCCATAACCAAACAGGAAGCGAGAAGAAATCCCTTCAAATCAAGGGAATCTCTTGGGGACCCCCAGGTCACAAGAACCGGTGTCCCCATTGGAAGATTTCCCCTCTATTACTTTTCTGGGGATGACTCAAAATTTGGGATTTTCTTTGCTTTCACATTCAATGACAATTAAACAGGACAAATAGAGATGATGAATCTCCTTAATGGGGGCACAAATAGCAATAAAACCTGTTCTAATCCCTGTTCTAATCCCTGTCTACTCAATCCAAAACCAAATTAAAAGTTTTGCCTTTAGTTATACTTTAATGCAGTAAAATGATAAACTGCTTAAAAAACTGGTAACTACAAACTGACAAAAGGCTTTTCTTTATTTTCAGTTATGCTTTCAACTCTTTTGTTAAGTATGACAGTAAATGTAATTAACAAAAGCAGCACTTGGAGCAATTTATTTTATTGTCATCATGACCAGTATTATTATTATTAGCATTATTATTATTATCAGAGCTTTTTTTTCGGCAGGAACGTAGGGGAACACAGTTCCGGCCGCTCTAGCACTGAACGTATGTCAATAGCAAGTGATTTTGGGGTGTGCTGGAGGGTCTATTGATGCTACCCGGGGATCTATTTTTGCTGGGGAGGTCTATTGTTCCTGTTGGGGGGTGCATTGTTACTGAGTGGGTTTTATATTGCTGGGGGGGGGATCAGTTGTTGCCGGGAGGGATCTACTGTTGAGAGAGAGAAGTCTATTGATTCTGGCTGCTGAAAGGTCTATTAATGCTGTCTGCTGGGAGATCTGTTGTTGCTAGGGGTCTATAGTCACTGGGTTGGATCTGTTGTTGTTGGGGGTCCATTGTTGCAGGGAGGTTCATAGTTGCAGGGTGATGTATTGTTGCTGTGGAGCCTAATGTTGCTGGGCGAGGATCTATTGTTGCTGGCTGCGGGAGTCTATTTTACTGCTTTTTTTGCTATAATTTTGCTATCATGAACAAATTCCATACAAATTACTTAGCACCACAAAATTATACTTTGTCCTGTATTTTCTAAAAGTTGGGGAACGGGGAGGTGGGTAGAGAGTGGACCCAAGTAATGGTGGTCAGAGGTGGGTAAGGCGCGGAGACAAGGGGGAAGTTCCTGCACCCATTCTCTAAGAAAAAAAGCCCTGATTATTATTATTATGACTTTTTTTGTGTGTGTAAATTTTTGTACACAGCTACAAATTATTCCCTAGTGATTGGGTACAAATGTCAATACAATGCAGGAACAATACAATACAATACAAAACTGAAGGCCCTGCTTGCAAGAGCTTGTAGCCGAGGGTATAAGGATATGATACAGATGGTATATTAACTTTCAGTTACTCCTAATTAAGTTTTATCTACAGATAAGCAAATTTCTGCACAAACCTGTTAATGGTTAGAAATAAACTAATCCATACTCTCCTCGGACCTACCCAATTCTAGAGATTATAGATCCCTGAAGTACATGAGATTCATCTGCACTTTCAACTTTTCCTGTGTAGCTACGCCATATCTCATGCCGTGTTGAGGCATAGGGATGATGTCAGGAAGGCACTTTTTTTGCATCTTGTCTGACCTAATTAGACACACAGCTTTTAACAGGTAACAAATGCAATTATATTTGTTACAGAATACTTCACCAGCTTGCTGTCGGACAAGTGTGCCAGTGGATTAGTAACTGAAATAGGATGCTACGTGCCGCAAATAAGTGGAACATTTCCCACCCACAAGAAAATTCCCTTACTATGTCATGCTACGACACCCTATGGTCCTTCTGGGCGTGAAGTGTGACTGTTAATTTAGATGTAGCATAAGCACAGAGATTGCTATAATGTCATAATGACGTTATAGGCCACTGTATTGGATTGCAGAGTAAAACATCTTGAAATAATAGCATGCAATGCCAAGCTGCAATTTCAAAAGCAAGCAACCTACTTCCTTGTATAAAAGAAAGTATACACTCCAGAGAGAGAGAGAGACATTGCTTTGCCCTTGTGCAGATCATTAGTAAGACCTCATCTAAAATATGCAGTTCAGTTTTGAGCACCTGTTCACATAAAGGATATCGGGAACCTGCATGCCTGGTCACTGGCTCTGATCTCAATACATATGTATTCATTTACTTGAAGGGTTAGAGAGTGTTCACTTGGAGAAGTGAATGTTTATTTCATTTAGTGTATAAGGTGAATCTGTATTCAGTTTTAATACCCAAAGAGGTGCAAGAAAAATTAATAGTGCAAAAAAAATATGAATGCAGTTTCAACTTGTTTATTAGGAAAACATTTTGCTTATAAAAGATCAAGCATTCTGAGTAAGTGTCCTGAACCAAGCATGTAGTTAGTAAAGTAACTGGTGTAAGAACGGGAACATTCATGGTATCATGATGCTGGGTAACTAGCCTTTTTTTTAAAACAAAGTATAAAAACTAAAGCCCACCTATTTTATCAGTACAGGATTACAATATGTAACATTTTGGAGTTTGAAGCTGAAGTTTAATCTGCTTATATTTTTCCTTCCCTATATCCTCCTTTTCCCCATCATCAACATGCTAGTAACATTTTTAACCACTTCCCAGCAAGAGTAGGCATATATGCGGCCTCTCGGTGAGTGGGCCTTGCTACAGACAGGCTGCACTGTAAAAAACCTGTGCCGAGAGCACGCAACCTGCGTGCTCCTGGCACAATTACCAGCGGCTAACAGAAGGCTCCCAATCTCTAGTTGTGATCGGAAGCTTTCTGATCATTTGACCACTGTGACAGCCAATTACAGCAGTCACATGATCGTAAACTTTGCCCCACCTTCTGGTATCAGAAACCACTTAAAGGGTATGATGTACTTATATGAAAATGTATCCTGTTCTCTTTGCATTGCTTCCTTTGTGTGAAACTCCTGGTGTTCCTGTCAGTCCCCCTGCTTTTCAGCTAAAAACTGACCACACCAGGCAGTACAACACACCATGTTCAGTTGTTCAGTTCTCTAGCTTTGCTGGGAACTTAGTGTGTTCTCCTCCCATGATCATACTTGTCCTGACACCTCCAGCCCCCCCCCCCAGCCTTTCATTGGAAAGACCAGTGTAGAGTTGTTTCACCTCCCCTAGCACATATGTATCTGAACACAGAGAGAATGTAATCACTTATGAAAGGGGGAAAAAGTGTTTATAATTTTTTTTTATATCTATATACGAATGTTTTGCCTTTAATTTCTATTTTCAACTGAATGGGTTGTTTTACAAGGTGAGGGTTTACATGTATTTTAAATCCAGTGAATTAAAGGTTCAGGTAAGGGTCAGATTTAGACTTTGGAGGGCCGGGTCCCTTCAGGGCCCTTGTACACAGAGTTACTTTACATTCTCAATGACAGTCATACAGTTTTAATAAGCAGGACACATGCCATTCACATGTCATTCTGAGGTCATGTGTATGTACAAGCACATAGTCATTGGCCACCTTCCTTAAGAGCGTAAGCTCTCTATGTGTGATTCACCTGAGCAGCTGGAAATTTGATTTTAAAAATAATGCAATATACCAGTCCAGAGTAAAATGATGGCTGGAAATATGTTACTTCCCAAGATACATTTAATAACAGAAAGTACATTTGTATGATTATATATTTTATATTATTGTATTGCTATTTAATTCTTTATTATTTTATATCACTTTTATATTATTTTACATTATTTTTTGTATAGAGGGGGTCCATTCAGTTAGGGGGCCCAGGTCAGTTGCCCCTTTGGCTCTCTTATAAATCTGGCACTGGGGGCAGGCCAGGAACAGTGAGGTAGGAGAGGAAAGGTCTAGTTGATTCTGGACATTCTCCAGCCAGAAGATGAGGCAGGGTATATCTGACTTGCTGCAGCTTCTGATCCACATTGTTGAAGCTCACAGTGTGCAGTGAAATCAGAGTAAGCAATTTCAATACAGGAGAGGAGCTGATACAACTGTACAGGACTGAAGTTAACTCTGGAGTTTAACTTTAACAAAATGTAACATTATCATATTGTTGCTTTGATTGTTATAGTGTTTGTTTTTCTATTTTGATAAAAATTTGCAGGAAAAAGGGTCAAACACCAAGGCTCTTACTTCCCTGGAACCTTATCTTGAGCTGGGATTTTATATATATATATATATATATATATATATATAATATCATTATATCTAGTAAACAAACACTGTCATCTCAGTGATCACTGACATAACTGTGGTAGGATTGAACTCCAGCCAAAACAGTTTCACTAGTTTTGCATAGTATAAGGAAGCGTTAGTGCTTGTGGAACGTTTTTATTGCTGTTTGTGTTACAATTGGGAAGATTCCCCTCTACCTTCTATTTTGGAGATTCTTTCCACAAGGTCAGGAGAGAGGTGAGATTAAAAATTTTACAGCTGGGAAACAGGAGGTGAGAGGGAATCTCCCATTGGAATGCCTATTACTGCTCTCTAGGATAGAAAGTAAGGGAAATCCCATCACAAGGGACAGCAAAAGCAGTAAAAACCCAACAAAGTTCTAACCCCAACCCACTCTACCAAGAAACTAAATTCTAAGTTCTACTAAAAACTAAAACTCAATCTAAAGTCTGATGTTCCACCTAAAGTAACAGCTGTATTTCTGTATTATAAAAATACCTTACACTTACATTCATCTGCTTTGTGCTTGAGATACAAGAGCTTCTTCACCATTTATTTTTCACTGCGAGTAACCTGGTGTTGTAAGAGCACCAGAAACGTACAATGAATTCTTTATGTTTCTGCTCAGCTGCTTCCTATGCAGTTCAGCTACGAACATGTGTGTCTCAATAGACCATGTAATAGGCAGCTGAATCCAACTGTAGCACTTCCTCTTCCTAAATGCTTCTGTTAAGAGCCGAGAAAGGCAATCTAAACATCACTGATAACAATGCTTCTTGTATTCATTTTGTCTTGGGAAAAACAGGCGCTGTTCAGTAGTTGTGCATCAAACATAGATGGGGAGCAACATGGATGCAACGAACAGAATGCAATGTCATACAGCTCTTCCTGCCCTTATAATGTTTCACTTGTTGGAGATGCACTGGGACAAAAGTGACCATCTTATACAGGTGTTGACCCCAAAAAGCAACCATAATACATAATACAACATAATAAAATATAAATCATATACTGCCTTCTTGGGATAGGTTACAACAAAGTCACATTTCCTATATATTTACTATGTACATAAATTACTATGAAAAGAAGCTTTAACAGTTAAGAAAAGGATAAACGTTCAAAATTATTATTATTTATTATTATTCTATTTTTTGTATTTCCTTCCTGAGATACTGTAAACTAGTCCACCTTTCCCCTTCCCAGGTGCATACTTACATCAAACCTACAGCTGGAACCTCTTGTTTACTTCCTTCCTACAAAGCTTTTGGGTGCTGGACTTACTTGCACTGTAGCTCTCCATGGACTTTGATGGGATTGGGTCTGGAGGCCAGAGACACATGGGAGATGGGGAGAATGTAAACAAATGCCAGATGCCATGTGCAATGGATGAGGGGGGAAGGAGGCATAGTTTAGGTTAGATTAAGAACTTAGTTTAAGGTGGGGGTTGGAGGTGCAAAAGGATGTCAACCTTTTTGAAAGGGTACTTCAAGCTGTATACAATTATACAGGACAGAGTTAAAGGAGTATAGATTGTTAATTTAGCAAGGTTCATTTTCTAGTTAAAGCTTACCTAGATAAATGATTTAAGTGAATGTTAAGGCTGAAGGCTTTTTATCTTCATGTATTCTATGCATGAAGGTATAAAACCTTCTCTGTGAGGTGCCTACCCTTCCCCCCCCCCCCAGTACTCAGCTAAGCCTCCTCTCGATCAATCGATGTGCACTGGAGTCTCGGCTATCCTGGGACTCCCTCTGCTCACTGGCTCCTGCTGCTGTCAATCACAGACAGTGAGCCAGGGGGGAAACCACGACTCCATGTGTGAATGGACACAAAGAGCAGGTGCCCCCATAGGAAGCTGCTTGCTACTGGGGCACCTGACCAGAGGTAGGGGCCAGGAGAGCCGGCAGGGGACCCAAGAAAGGGAGGTTCTGGCCTACTCTGTGCAGAATTATTGCAGAGAGCAGGTAAGCATGACATGTTTATTATTTTTTATGCCTTTAGTATCACTTTAAGGAAAAGCTGTGTTCACTGCAATCATCCAATCACATGCAAGCAAAAATCCTGTTTTTATTTTAATTTCCCCGGTGAATGATTGCAGTCGATCTACTAACTCATGAATGGGTTTGCTGGAAAACTTTAGTTTAACCAGCACTGCAGCCAATAGGCTGCACTTCTGATCAGTGTATTCTGAAAGCAGAGGCGTCTATCTGATTCCTCTGTCAGAATGGCATATTCCAAAGACTACATGGAAGAAACAGATAAAGCTCTGCAATG